>NC_140068.1:21686593-22152700 GCF_964194135.1 Talpa europaea
AGAAGTTTTTGCCTTTTTGTCCCACAAGCCAACCCTGTCCTCTTTCCCTCAAGGTTGACTAGTTCCAGATATTCTAACTTTTCCCTACAACTTTACTTCCAAATTTGAAAATGCATGTATCTAATATAGTTCCTAAGAATCACCATTGCTTTTCTTATTTTTCCCTTTTTGGGAAGATTTACAGGTCAGGTCCTTTGTGTGGCAAATTTAATGAACAAGATATTACAGGTAATGATTGTCAAGGTATATCTTTAATGGAGGAAGCAGTGAACTGAGTGTTAGGAGTCCCTCCTTTGTGTTTGGGGCATGTGATTTATTATTTTGGTCTCTGTTTTTCTCATCTGTGAAATGAGTGTGCTAAATTAAGATCCCTTTATCTCATATGAAGCCTCCAAGATTTGTTATGAAGAAATTGTTGTACTTAAGGTTATTTTTACTCAAATGAAGACCACCAGGTGTTAGCCAACCTTTATCTCAAAACTTGAATTCCAAATTTCAAGGGCAGCAAAGAAGTTTTAGTGGATTGGTGGTATCAGAACCCAAAGTTCAATTCCAAAAGTGTTTTTGAAAACCTTGATACTCAAGAAATGCAACGTTAATGGTCCCCCAGCATTAAAAGAGAAGTTGATTGACTTGAATTGACTTTCTTTAAAATCTTACTATGAGTTTTGAAATATTAAGAATGTGTAGTTATATGTCAGTTATGCTTCAGTTTGGAAAAAAAATATGTGGAAGCTTTCTTGTGGGTATGTTTTATGATAGAACAAATTAATACATTGATTTTTAAAATTAACTTTAAATTAATACATTAATACACATGGTTTAAAATACTCAAAGGAGTTTATCTGGGCAGCAAGTGTCCTTCTCACTCTACACCCCTAAATTTTCAGTTACTTTATGTAACTATCAGTTAACATTTTTCACAGTATCACTTAGAGATTGCTCCATATCCACACATAGTTCTAGCTCATGCTTTTTAACAATACAAGTTCTTATCTGTTTGAAAACTCCTCATACTCTGTTTCACCCATGGACTTCTAGCCTCTAGAACTGTGACAAAATAAATTTTCTGCTCTTTTTTTTTTTTTTTAAAGACTTATTATTCATGCATGCAAGAGCTGCGGCACAGGCCAGAAATGCTGGGGGTGAGAGGATCCACCAGAGACAGAGCAGGGAGCAGAACAGGCAGATCGACCAAAATACACTGCTAAGGGGAGCAGCAGGCGAGATAGGAGAGGTCTGCCTCACCATGTGGGTTGTTCCCTAGCTGGCCGGGAATCGAACTTGTGCTGCAGAGGCTGTGGATTGCTTCATAGTGCGGTATTTAACTCCTTGCACCACCATGGAGGCCCAATGTCTGCTCTTAATGCTGCCCAGTCTGTAGTATTTTGTATGGCAGCCTGGAGGAAATCCCTCCTCTGTCAGAACAGCTGGGGAATGTGCTGATGCTTTTGTTACTATATGTGCTTTTTTAAAAATCAAAATTTGTTCTAAGCTAAAAAAAAGATATAGACAATACAAATTCAAAAACCTTTCAAGAAGTTAGTGACTACTCTAGCGGTTAGGTGAACTGCAGTGACGGTAACTGAATTTAGTCAGCATGTTTTGCAAATTAGCAAACTAAGTCCAAAGAAACAACATCAGCTCCTCCAAGACAAGATGGAATCAGGTCCCAGTGCTCTTACCATTACACCCGCTGCATTATAGCCACAGGATTTTTCCATTCCTGGAATTTTAAGGAGGAAAGGAGGGAGAGGATTTCAACACTCACCTCCCTGCCTTGTCTCTAAGATACCAAGGGTTTAGGGACTCAGAGTATTTTCCCTGAAACCAAAACAGGATCTGTCAGAGAAGTCTTTTTTCCCCTCTTATTTATAGGAAATTAGTGGACATCTTTTTGGTTCAGTTTCCGAATACATTAAGAAATGTGCAAACTATTTTGAGAGCCAAGAATAATGGATTTCACTCAGTGAAGTAAGAGCTAGCCCCAAACCCACATTCTTTAAACAATAACAGTTTAGATGGGATAACCAGTACTCTAAAAATTTAAATTTGGGTAGAAGTCTTTTATTTAAAGTTAGAGTTTTTAATGGTGCAGCAGACCTTTCCTGACTCGCCTGCTGCTCCCCTCAATCGGCCTGTTCTGTTCCCCACTCTGTCTCTAGTGACTCCTCTCACCCCCAGTGCACCTCTGGCCTACCCCCCAGCTCTTGTTGAATGCATAAATCAAGGAAATAAATCTTTAAAAAAAATTTTAAAACCTAAGTTGTGGTTGCATATATGTGCTCAGTTTTAAAACTACCTTGCAGACTCCCTGGCAGATAACCCTTCCCTAGGTGGACATGGTTGGTTTCTAGGAAGGCTATTTTAGAAGAGTCAACTAGCATGCTGGCATATCCTTTTGTCTTGCCCTCATTCCACTGCTTGGAACATGAACATGGTGTCTGGACTATTATACAACAGCCGTTCTCTGATCATGTGATGACACGAAGGATAAAACCATGAGATAGAGCCAAGAAAAGAGAAATAGTGAAGAAATCATAATCCTTGGTGCTCTGGATTAAGCCCGGACTTACTTTATATAAGAGATACTTCTATTTTTTGAACCTTAATTATTTTTTATTTTTATTGTATGTAGTGACTGGAACATATGTTCATGAGGTTGGGAATCTTTTCCTGTTATGTTCACCGACATATTCCTGGGATCTGACACAGTCATTCAGGAAATACTGTTTAGTAAATGCTTCATCATGCAGACTAAACTCTCACTATATTTTTTATAACCCTGAAAAAGATAATCTGGAAAATCCTGAGTTTTTGCACTGCTAAACAGAGGTTAATAAAATATTGAAGTGAGCAAACTCAAAGCAGCTGCCATGTTGGCAAACAATGGTGCAGGAAGATTTATCCAATCTAGGCTAAAAATAGCATGGGCTTTCTGGGAAGGACACAAGCACATTCCAGCTGGGGTAAACTGTTTATGGTGATTCTGACCATGGAAAAAGTTCTGGGGGGCTCTGAGATACTAGCTACAACTTATCTAGCAACACATTATAAAATATCTCACCCTACCAGTGAGGTTTTCCACAATATAAACAAACACTTTCTCTCTGGATTTTAGGCACCCTTAAGTAAAGTCCTGGTCTAATTTGTTTGCATTTCCAGCACCTTAAAGTATGCCCAGTATACAGTAAATCTTCCAGAAATATTTGACAGCATGAATTGAATTAGAAATTTAAGGAATACGAAAGAGGAAATGATTCCTTATTTTCTACCTCTCCCCTCCTGCTTTATCGTTATCTTCTACCTCTTTCCACCTGCTTCCTCACACCTGTACTTTTCAAATGGAGTCTAGGTTTGTTTGAGATGTGCATGGAAGTACAGTGAAGGACTGCCTGAAATTCTGTTATTAGATGTGTTCCTCGTGAGTTTTTTTTTTTAACTGATTAGTTGACCATTCCTCTTTTAAATGCAAATAGGCTATAGGATGAAGATGATTGAGCTTTAATCTCAATTTGCCCTTTACTGCTCAATTCCATACTTTCCCTAGATTTTTCTTTCTTTCTATGCAAAATGGAAAAGTTTTGAATCATTTCTAGGTTGGAGGCCCTGACTACTATAACAAGGTTAAACTACTTTAAATAATTCAAAAGCCAAACAGGAAGTGTATATTTATAATTTGCCACAAAGACCAGCTTAAAAAAAAATTCTTCTGCTGTTTTTAGTCCAGAATGATATGAATGCCGGGTGGTTATACAAGTTCTTTGGACTTGTGAGAGTCTATAATGTGAGTTAATTGTCTGCATTGCTCATTTTATGTCACTGAATATTATTTTAATTATAATTTTCTGTTAAAAGTATTAAAATCTTGTAGGAATGTCAAATGTAGTCACTGTGCCAAACAGTATGACAGTTCTTCCAAAAATTAAACACAGAATTGTCATATGATCCAGCTATTTCAATTTTGCATATAGACCCCAAAAAATTGAAAACAGACTCAACTGGATATTTGTACACTGGTATTCACAGCAGTATTACTCACAATAGACAAAAGGTAGAAGCAAACCAAGTGTTTGTGGACAAATAAATTGATAACTAGAAGTTGGTATATACATCAAAAGGGAGGAAATTCTGATACATGCTACAATACAGATGAAACTTCAGAATATTACACTAAGTGAGCTAAGCCAGTCTCAAATGCATAGGCCCAAAAAGTAGAATGATGTTAGCCAGGGGTAAGTCGTGGAGGCAGTAGGGAGTTAATGTTTCGTGGATATGGAATTTCAATTCGGGAAGGTAGAAAATTCAGCAGATAGATGGTGGCAATGGTTGTGTAATAATGGGAATATACTTAATGCCACTGAACTATACACTTAAAAATGGCATGTTTTATTTATTTATTTTGTTTGTTTGTTTTGTTTATACATGCACTGGGTACAGTCAGAAGCGCGGGAGGGTGAGAGAATTCACCAGAGCCAGAGGGGAGAGCAGAGCAGGCAGACTGACGAAGTACACTGCTGAGGGGAGCAGCAGGCGGCAGGAGAGGTCTGCGCGCCATGTGGGACCCTCCTCCGGTGGCCGGGGAGCAGCCTGGGATCGAACCGGCGCCACAGAGGCTGCGGGCAGCTTCGCAACCCAGCGCTCAACCACTGTGCCACCGGGGAGGCCCTTTATTTATTTTTTTATACAAGCACTGGGTACAGTCGGAAGCGCGAGAGGGTGAGAGAATTCATCAGAGCCAGAGTGGGGAGCAGAACAGGCAGAAGGACCAAAGTACACTGCTGAGGGGAGCAGCGGGCAGGCAGGAGAGGTCTGCGCGCCATGTGGGACACTTGCCCGGCAGCCAGGGATAGAACCAGCGCTGCAGAGGCTGTGGGCAGCTTCGAAGCCCAGCGCTCAACCGCTGCGCCACCAGGGGAGGCCCTATATGGTAATCTTGATGGTATATTTTATCACAATAAAGAAAAATTTTTGACTCTTAACTAGAATGTTGGTCATAATGAGACCAAAATTTACTGAGCTTTTGAGTAGGAGAGAAAAAATATCTGTGGGTGATTGATAAAATCTGAACAGAGTAGAAAATGCAGTTAATCATTTTCCTTGTTTTTTGGAAAGATAGAGTTGCTAAGAGACCAGGACTTCAGAATCAGGACTTAGGATTGAATCCAGGCTTTGTACTGAATTTGTGTTATGAAGAGGTCTAAACTCTATTTAGTGATTAACTGCTCTTTCATTTCTTGGACAGGATTAATAGGTGATGCTGCACATGTAGACAGAGCCCCTTGATTCTGTAATCGACAAATGGGATAATGGGTGGTTTTATCCTACAAATGAATATTAGCTCCAGTGCATAAATGATTAGATAAATGGATGACTCTTGTAGGCTCAACATAACAATATGGGGTATGATAAATTGGCCCCTTCAAGTCTCCCAAAAATCAAATCTCCCTTAAAGAGTTGTTTATATAATTAAATGAGGTTCTATGTCACTGTAAACTCTAGATTTCTAGAGGCTATTGTCTTGGTTGTGTGCTTTCTAGCTTGGCTTATGTATTAAACTTAACTTCTTCAAAGCATAAAGCTTAACCTTACAGTTCCTATTTCTCATTTCTATCTCTTAATCTTTTTTCACTATCACCAAAGAATGAGGATTTCCCAGTGCTGTTAGAACTTTTGCTAATTTTTGTTCATGAACACCTTATCAAACTTTAGAAAAATTAAAACCCACACACAAATTTTAAGTTACCCCCTAAGTTTCAGTAGCTTCAGATAACAGAATTTCAAGAATATTGAAAGATAATATCATTGTAAACTTTAAAATATTTTATAACTCTTAAATATATCCAATGAATTATGGAATAGCCATATTAGACATCTAGTGCTATATAACAAATTGTCCCTAAACTTAGCAGCTGGAAACAACCGTTTATTTTCTTTCTTCATATCACATCACTCACAATCTCTTACAAAACTGCAATTAAGGGGTCAGACAGAGCTAGTTTCATTGGAAGACTTGACCAAGGAGGATCTACTTCCAACTTCACTCACATAATTACTGGAAGGATTCAATCCTTGGGGGTTGGACAGAGGACTGTGGGTTGTTGGTTCTTTGCTGACCAATGGAAGAGCCCTTCTAGTTTCTTGCCAAGTAAGACTCTCATTGGCAGTTCACAGTAGGATAACTAACTTCCCTCAGAAGTGGGGAGAGAAGGTGGGGTGAGAGAGGAGAGAGAGAGACAGGGAGGGGAAGAGAATGAGAGGTGGTGGGGGAGGAAGAAAGAGAGAATAAAAAAGGATGAGCAAGAAAGAAATCTGCATCCCATTACATTCACTATATTTTCTTTGTAACAAGCAAGTCATTATATACAGGCTGTGCATTTATCGCATCACTCCTGCTTTTACTATGTTAGTATTACTTTAGATTTATGTGTTAATTTGGTATAATTTGGTAGGTTATTTTGGGGGTCTGGGAATGCTCAAAATTTTTTCTGTACAAATTCATGGACATTGCTGCTTCACTTTAAATCATTTCAATTTTCATAAGAATGCTCTACTTTCAGATAATGGGGAAAACCTATACTTTCCAATCCAGGTATTATTAGTATTACAAATCTAAGGACACAGGAGAAACTAATGGCAGTAATCTTATGGTATTCATTCAAAAGCAGGTTAGGCTCAGCAGCTCCTTTCAATCTAAAGTAGTAAGTTTAAAGTCCAGCAATGCCTCTTGATTCTATCTGCCCGGACCCCAGCCCCTTCTCTGTTAGCAGACTTCTGTTATCTCTACTCCTCACTCGACAGGCCCAGAGTTAGACTAAGACCAAGCTTTTCACAGAGCACTATTCTAGATACAGTGGCCTCAGAATTACACAAGATTCAAGCCACATTAGTCAGAGGTGTTATTCCCTGGCACTTTTTTAATTGCCTTCCACTTTAAAGAGAAACTGGCTTGAAAATTCTGGTGAATGTTCTAGAATTAATAGACTTAGAATGACCATTGGAGTGTGTTCCACATATCATAAATGGACTAAAGACACATCCCCAGAGGTCAAATATTCTGGAATATTCTTCCCTGTGGAAATTAGGAATCAGAAGTAAGCCTAAACTACCGAGAGTAAAGAATAGTCTATTTGAAATAAAGAAGCCCAGTAAAACAGAGGCAATGAGTTGTTGCTAGATTTTAAATATTCATAAATTTAAGAGTTCGGTTTATAGAGTGAGGTAATGTTTTACAGATGAAAGTTTCTATTCTTACCAAATCATAAAAACATAGAAGTCTATTGAGTTGGAAATGGCATTCAGAGATCTTTGGAATCAAGAATGATTATCTGAGAGTTCTGTATTCCAAACATGATTCAATTGAACTTAAAAACTTTAATTGGCAAAATACATGAATTAAAAAGAAAAGTTCACTATCTTACTTGAAATTGATTTTATTCAAGAAGGGTGACTATGAGTATATAGACAGGAAACTGCAAGTGGTGTGAGAAATCATATACTTTATACAAAATCAGTTGTCAACTAATTTAAAAAGGGGAATTTAATAGACCACAGGAGAAGATTAGGGACTTCCATGGTAGGAAGTAGCAAAAAACTTCAAAGAAATAAAAAAAAAATATGACAGTCAAATATTGTCTAATTTTAAAAAGTTTTATTGATTTTCTCAGTAGTGACAAGTACTTACTAAAGATACAAAATTGGAAATTGGGACATGGAAGGTTTAATTGCATGCATAACATTGAAATTGTGCACTAAATTTAGAGTCAAGCTTATGTAAATGTAATGAAAAACATGCAGTTTTCAATGAAGTATAGTATGCTTGAAGTGTGTAAATACTTGTATATATTGTGAATTAATTCTAATGCAAGTTAGAAAAATTGAGCATTTCCTGAATGCATAGAGAAATTTTTGCTTTGGAATTTTGAATGAAGTTTAAATATTTAGCATTTGACACCTCTTTTGATATGAATGAGTCTATCAATCAGAGAAAGGGAGAGAAATTTTAAGGTACTGGCTCACACATTGTAGCTTTGTAAGATCTGACAAATTTGAAACACATCAACATGAGGCGGGCCAAAAACTCAAATACAAGCAGGATTTTTACATTACATTCTTGATGCAAACTTCCTTTCCCACAAAACCTCAATCTTTTAAGTTCTTTAGCTGATTGAATGAGACCACTTACAACACATAGGGTATAAATAGTAATCATTCTACAAAATACCTTCATAATTACATCTAGACTGGTGTTTGCACAAACATGTGGATATTATAAACTAGCTAAGTGGACATATAAAATTAACTATCACAATTTGGGTAAATCTTATCTAGATAAAAAGTCATTTAAAAATTTTTTTCTTCGTTAGTTTTAGAGGTTTTTAGTTCACAATTAGGACAATAAGTGCTTGTATTTTTTCAAAGGCCTCATAAATTGGAATTCTATACAAGACATTATGATTAGCTTTAATTAAAATAAAGGTAATAGAGGAACATGTATATGATATTTGGGCCCATACATCAAAAGAAGATTCCAGACAAGTGAATAATAGCCTATACTTACTTGTATCAATCTTTGCTACTCATAATGGAATTTTAAGATATCAAGATAACCTTTGATCATTCTGGAAAGTAAAAGACTATCTATAGCTTGCAGAAGGTTATTAGTGAAGGAACAATCTGGATTTACAAAAAGCATATTTTTTATATAATAATAGATGAAGTAAATGTTGATACTTTGATAGCTGACCAACGTTTAGTAAGGTTATAATAGAATTTATAAATAAATATACTATGGTTCTTATACCACTAGCATCTAGTTGATAAAATACAAGAACACACGTGAATTGTGCTCTTACAACTATGCATTAAGGCATCGAAAATAGAAAAGATGAATACTGGATAACATTATAAAAAGCGTATCAGCGTCCATATCTTTCTTTCTTTCTGACTCTGTACATGTCAGTGAGTCCTAGGGGTTACAGTTCCCCCAAAATAAACAGTTTTTAAAAATGTCTTTCATGGGCCTCCCTGGTGGTGCTGAAGGGTAAGCACAGTGCTGTGAAACTGTCTGCAGCCTCTGCAGTGCGAGTTCAATCCGGCCAGCCAGGGACATACCCACATGGCGTGGCAGACCTCTCCTGTCTCCTCCTCGCCCGCTGCTCCCCTCAGCAGTGTATTTCCGTCAATTTGCCTGTTCTATTACCCACTCTGTCTATGGTGAATCCTCTCACCCTCCCGCACATCTGGCCTGTAACCCAGTTTTTGTATGCATGAATAAATAAATCTTTTAAAAAATGTCTTTCATCATTTTTATGAAATAATACATGATGCAATGTATACAATTTACCAATGTATCTTTGGGTTAAATATTTAGAAGTAGGGTTTCTAGGTCAAAGGATAAGAGTTTATATAACTTTCTAGATATTGCCAAATTTCCCTCCTCAGGTATTTTATCATTTTTTGAATTCTATCAGAAACAAATGAGTACCTTTTTTTTTTCCCCAGCCTCGCCAATTGAATATGTTGTCAAACTTGTATTTTTGCCAGCATAATACAAGAAAAGTAGAATATTAGTATAATTTTAATTTGCATTTACCTCATAAAATATGTGATGGAGCAATTTTTGAGGGGAGAGCAAAAGATACTTTCATGCTTATGAATTGTCTGTTTTTCTGTAGCTTATTTTTCTGTAGGATATTTGATGCCTATTTTTAGAAACTCATTTATGAGATATAATATAAATTGTAGACATTTTTTCCAGTTTGCTACTTTTCTCTCTAATTTCCTTATGATGTCTTTTGTCACGTAAAAATATATTTATGTTACCAAGTTATCTGTTTCCTTTTTTACTTTTGGATTTTGAGTCAGAGTCCTGAAAGTTTTCCTCACGCCTAAGTTTTAACAGAATTTACCCATATATTTATTCAGTACTCACATAGTTTCAATTTTTAAATAACTAAATCTTACATCCATTTTGGAATTTTTCGTGGTGTATGGTGTGGAGGAAGAAGCCAATTTTAACTTTTCCATATGGCTATGTAGTTATTCCAATACCACTTAAAAAAAAAAATCCTTTCCCAATAATCTAAAAGGCTGTTTTTGTCTTTTACTAAATTTTCGTATGTAACTGGATCTATTTTGGGATTTTCCATTCTGTCTCATTGACTTGTCTATTTATTCATGAACCAGCACTATTAATTTTAGATGACTATGTCTCGTAACAACTGTAGTGTCAGAGAAAATAACTATGACGCCTGTTTGGGACAAAGTCACAGGTACTGTTCCTATGGAACAATGTCAGCCAAAGCTTCTGGTCACTGAAGGCTTTTGGTTTCTGAGCTGGACCCCAACCTTGCATGGACAACATGAGCCCCAATATCTTTGCAAAAAATTAATTTTTGCTTTTGGTAGATTGTTGGTTTCTGTTACTTACACAAAACTCTTGCTGTGGCCTTATGAATATCTTTTTGATAGTTTGCTTATCTAAATTTAAGGAGAGACTTTAATAGCAAGAATTTTTACCGAAATGAAGAGAGTGACACTTTGACAGTCTGAGAGATGGTGAGTATGTTGGGGACAGCATGGCAACATTAAGTAAATGAGGCCTTATCTTTCTTTCACAAAATGTGAAGAGTGCCATTCATTTGTATTGCAATTGCTTACATTTATTAGGAAAGAAGGGGAATTTTAAATGTTAACAGCCATGCTTTTAGAAGGAGCATATCAAGAGAATTCAAAATAAGTTTTTATGCTAAAAATTTGGGGATATCATTATTCACTCATATGGTTTAATGCAAGAACAGTGGGACAGATTTCTCTGCTTGCCTGAGGTGAATATTTTTACTCAGTTTCAAGTTTATGACAATTTCTTCACATGTTAGAAACCCTAGTGTTGTAGTAGCTGAACTCCGGTAACTGCCCATTTTTAAGAATTTATCGAATCATTTCAATAGTCTGAAAATCTCAAGAATAAGATTGTTAGATAATAAAATTGTTCTATCAAATCATATACACATATTGATAGAATTCCTGCCCTTAAACTTGTTTAACTCACATCTCTTGGAGTTAAGAGTTTAGGGATCTCTAATTATGCAAAACTCCTCACATGAATATCATCTGTGCCCACAGCTAAGAGTCTCCACGCCAGAAGGTCGCTGAAGCAGAAACAGAGAGAATTTGAACTCTTGGATAGACAAAGTAACCAAGTTCCTTCTTCTAAGAACACAGATATTTCTTGCAGGATTAAGAAATCTAAAACATGGTTTATATTAAAACACTCTAACATAAGTTATGAAATCAATGGCAAACTTTAAGACAAAACAGGTATCAAACAAACCGAAACCACGTTCAACCCAGTTGACTTTACCCTAGTTATTACCCAAGACTTCACTCTCTCTGGCTTCTGATGGGAGCTTCTGGAAACAAATCTACTGTATGTTGCCAAAGCTTACAAATTTGATAGACTCAACTTCTCGTCAACCTTTTAACTTTAAGCAGCTGTTAGATGAATCGGTCACTTATTCTCCCCTTAGAACAAAAGAAGCAGGATGTTTGATATTTTCTGATGTGACAATCTTACCCCTTTATTATAAGAAGTAGTGGATAATGGCAGTGTTTAACAGATATGGACTGGAACCCTGGTCTTGTTATTAACTACTTATCTGATATCGTATAAGCTTTTGCCCTCTGGGCTCCTTGTCTATAAAGATGGGAGACTTGAGCTTTGTCCATAAAGCAGTTAGCATTATTATTGTTGTTATTTTTATATTATCATTATTGTTAATTTTCAATTGGAAATGGGCCTAAGACACTTTTGACCATGTTTCTAACCACTGCATTTCCTGAGAATATAAATCTTTTTTTTTTCTCTTTGTTTTGGTCGTTAGTTATGGGATCTTACTCAGTCTGGGATTCTAGGACTTTGATAAAATTCATGTCCTCTGTTTTGGGTATGACTACCTTTTAACTGGTGGTGTCTTTCCATCAGGAGACACAGGCTATCATATCTGGTTCTCTCTCTTTTAAGGATGTTAGTAGCTATTGATGATCTGGATCCAAGCTCATCACGAGTTAACAAAACGAGTTAACAAAACAGTGATGTTCTAACTACCTCACACTCCTTATATGCACTATCTGAAATATTTCCATGAAGTTCCCTATTTGGTTACCCAGTGGTATTACATGCTGTACACATTTCAATTCAATATAAGAACTGATATTTTAACCGAATACTTAAAGGCAACACATTACTGCTTCCAGGGATTTCCAATTTGATCCAATTCAACACATTACTTTATGGATGAAGAAACAAACAGGCCCAAAGAGGTTTTCTAATTAGTTTTTCTTTTTCTAAAGCTCATTGGTAGTTATCAGAGTCCCAACAAGAAACAAGATAATTTGAGGTGGATTTATTTACAAAAAGACTAATTTTAAAGGTATAGATGGAATAAGGAAATTCAGTGGATGGTGCAGATACTTGAGGAAGCAGCTTCAAAGCTGTCATTCCTTCTAGGTGCCCAAGAACAAGGTGGGGGACAGTTCTGAGACACTGGAAGAAAGTGAATCCTGTAGGACCTGCCGCCTTGAGATGAGCAATGACTTCCTGTTGAGGAACAGAGCCAGCCTGAGGTGAGTCATAGCGTTCCAACATCCTTCCTCCCCCAGATCCCCTGCCTGGACTCCCCATTAGCCAAACCCAGTTGGCAAACAGAAAGCATGGAAGCCTATTGATTTCATTCATACAAATTAGTCTCCTGGGGCAGAGACTATGGGGATACAAATGCATAGTAGTTCTGAAGGGAAAACTCAGGAACAGATGAATTCACATACTTTTTCCTACCCCACCATTCTACCGTGTATCCAAATGTTTCCCAATATCTATAGATCTTATGTTGTAGAAATAATTCATGACCCAGATGATGGTTGATGCTTCCCGAGGGAAGTGTGTTGAATGACTGGAATTACCTTATCCAATTTGGGGGTTTGAGACTGTTCTGAGTTACTCAGATGTCTGGAGACAGGATTGCTTTCCATGTAAGGGTTATTTTACTTCTAGTTCTTCCTTATGCTTAGGTTATCTCATCTTTATTTTTGTCCTTCAAGGTGTTAAAAATGCACTCAGCCTCTCTGCTGTCTGATTCAGATCAGATCCACAAAAATTGCCAGGCCAAAAGCAGCTATTGCTGGAGGTTTAACCTCTTACTCTGTTCTCTATTCCAGAATCTGGCCAGATAGTTCCTCCTTGCCTCATAGTTCTTTGATGCCTATATATAGGATTTGTCCAGCATCCTTAGTCTTCTTCAAAGACAGGGGTGATCAGAATTACCTATTCTATCATAAACAAAAGAAGAAATCTCTCGATATTTCTCCAACTCTTATGAGGAAAATTTTTGCCCTTAAAGGTTTCCCACAGTCTATATCTCTAAGTAGAAGTGGGGTGAGCTCTGAATAAAAACATAATTCTGACTAATAAACTTCAGTTCTGCTGCCATTTTCAGTATAAATATGTCATGGACTCTTTATGATATTACAATTCTATCATTTAATGATTATGATTTAATACTGCCAATAGCTTCCAGAAAAAAATTGCCATTTGTGAAGCATCTAAATATTTCCTTGGATTCCTTTTTCCCCCAATGCAAAATATAACAAGTTTTTAGCTTACAATAAGAAATATAATCCCTTTCAGGACCTCTCCTGGTGGCACAGGTGGTTGAGCGCAGGCTGTGAAGCTGTCCACAGCCTCTGCAGTGCTGGTTCGATCCCGGCCGGCTGACAAGGGCCCCACATGGTGTGGCAGACCTCTCCTGTGTCGCCCGCTGCTCCCCTCAGCAGTGTATTTCCGTCAGTCTGCCTGGTCTGTTCCCCACTCTGTCTCTGGTGAATCCTCTCACCCTCCCGCGCATCTGGCCTGTACCCTGGTTCTTGTATAAATAAATAAATAAATCTTTAAAAAAAGAGAAATACAATCCCTGTTATTCCTCGCATTTATTAAGGTAATGTAACCAGAAAGCTTTTATCTGATATATATTATTTTAGATTCCTCAGAAGTGCTTTCATTGAATTAATATGTAATATTGTGTTCTTAGCTTTAATAAATATTATACATATATGTGAGGAACATATATACTTTTGTAGAAATCCATGTTCAGTTGCATTGTATTTCCCAATGTCCTCTATGTCAGACTCTGTGGAATAATGTTCTTACAGAATTCAGTAGCAGAGACATAGTCATTAATATGAATATGTATACTTCTATGGGTTTTCTTTTTATTTTGAAAGTCAAAACAAAATCAGCTACATTTAATAATCAATTGAGAGACCTCCTTGGTGGCACAAGAGGTTAAGATGCAACCTATGAAGCTGTTCGCGGCCACTGCAGCACAAGTTCAAACGTCCGGCCAGCCAGGGAGCAACCCACATGGCGCAGCAGACGTCTCCTGGCTTGCACACTGCTCCCCTCAGCAGTGTACTTTGGTCAATCTGTCTGTTCTGTTCCCCACTCTGTCTCTGGTTAATCCTCTCACCCCCTACATTTCTGGCCTGCATCCCAGCTCTTGTATGCATAAATAAATAAATCTTTAAAAAATATAATCAATTGAATTATCGATTATAATTAATTATTCCAGATGCTTGATACCACTTTTGTTGGTCTTCTTATTCATTTCTAGTCATTTAAATTACATGTACCTTGTTTTCATGTCGCCTGAAATACTTTTTCACATTAAGAATCTATTGTATTCTCATTTATCTGAGGATACAGAGAAAAAGAGCAAACCTAGCTCCTAAAGCAAAACTAGCTAGCTAGAAGATTCTCACCTGTCTCAGGTTTAAGATCCACCATTTTGCCCTTCAAGATTAAACATGAAAACCCAAAATAGGCAATACTTTTTCTGCTATTCACCACTACTTTTTTGTATTAGAAAAAGGCGTTCCTTCTACAGAGACAAATTGCAAAATCCTGGAAGATCAAATCAGAAAAAAAGGTTTTCATTCCCAAGATGAGCACTCTGAGGCATGTGTGGCAAACTGAGGTCAGGTGGGATTCCAGCACATCCATGCCATACCTGGTGCCCTTCTGCCTGTTCATGGGTCCAAATTTAAGTCACAAATTGATCCATCTGAATGGATATTGTGGATAATATTGGATAATATTCCATAGTAATGGATAATATTCCATTCAGGATGGAATTGTGTAGCTATTAGTTGCATTTCCTCCCCTTATCGCTTTACTACTCAAAATTTTCATCTTTCCTTCCCCCAACTTGGATTGTGGAATATCCATTCTGGATTATGCATAGTCAACTATCAGTTATGGAAATGGAAATGTCACATGGCTGAAGATGAAGCAGCTTAAACCATGCCATTTGGGCAAGGAGAGAGCTTTGGGACCAAGAAAAGCAGACTTTCAGCATTGCTTTGAGTGTGGGTGCCAGTCATCATTAACACTGTTAGAGTTATTACATCAATCCAATGTAAAACAAGTGGGCTAAGTAAGACAAAAATAAAAATTGTGTGTGAAAAAGGACTCTGAAACACTCTGGAAGGGAAGTAAGTTGTGAAAGGGCCTAAAAAGTTATGGTTTGTGAAAAGAACTTAATATATAATCTTAGATCTCATTTCTGTAGTGAAGTACCATTTGAGAATTAAGGCGCTCTCATTTTCCAGACATGGTCTTAATAAATCTCCAGTGTTTATTGATTTTTTTTATCAGGATGGGGTGGATGGAAGATTATCTGCTCCCACAGATTACCTGCTTCCAAGTTGTTGGAAATATTAAAATTTGAATGTCTTTTAGGATCCCATCATATTTTATTTCAGTATGATCAGTGTTTCACAAAATACCTACTTTCCTAATGATCTCAAGTCCAAAGGCAGGTTTGGTTCACACAGATTCCAGTGGACATGAAGAATATAAAGTTTCCTTAGTATAAATTTACTTCTATCATTTTACAAATCTTTAGAAAAATCCCATGTCACTTTCCTTCACTCAGGATGGAATTGTGTAGCTATTAGTTGCATTTCCTCCCTTTAACGCTTTACTACTCAAATTTTTCATCTTTCCTTTCCCCAATTTGAAGTAAATTGCGTTTCTTCTTCTATTTTTTTTTCCCCATACAACGCATTAATCTCAGTTCCAGAGCACGGGAAGTTGAAAACCTTTCACTGATTTTCCTAACAGCATTCAGGAGAAGTGCTCTAGAACTTACACATCTGGTTTTTGGCTGCCCAAATAAATACATACTTTTTCATTGTTCTTAAGCAATCTAGGCATTCCCCTTTGCCTCCCCCGGTGCGATTTAAAAAAACAGAATAAGTCACTTAATTTCCTTTGATCTGGCCATGATTTGCCAAGTCGGGGGTGTAGTCCTCATTATCCGCTGCAAGTATGGAAGCAGTGGTGGTGGTGAAGGGGGGCACTCGGGTTTTAAGATCTTAAAGCCCTTGAAGTCAATCAACAACTCATTCACGACAACACAAGGTACTGCAAATTTTTAAATGAAAAATAGATGGGGCAGACCTATTAAATGTAGCCTACCACTTCCGGAGCGCCCCTGTCACGAACCAAAAAAAAAAAAAAAAAATCAAAAAAACCAAACACACACACACACACACCCACCCCACCCTCCGAATTTAGGCCCCGGCTCCAGGGCGTAATTTAAAAATCTTCCCGCCGCGCGCCGCGCAGCGCTCCCCGGGCCGCCCCGGCCCGCGCGCGGTACCCCAAAGCGCCGCCGCGCGAGCCCAGCAGGGCCGGGAGGGGGCGCCCTGGCGGCGAGGAGCGCGCCAACGCCTCTCGCGCCGGCTCGCCAGACCCGAGGACTCGCCGGAGACTTTTGCGCCCTCCTGCCGTCGCGCGCGTGGCGGGCTTTCGCCTGCTCCGGGTCTGCGGGGGGCGCAGCGCGCGGCGAGCCGGCGGCGGCGGCGGGGAACCCCGGCCCGCGCCGCGCCCGGGGCTGGGCAGAGACCGCGAGCGGCGGCGCGATCGGCTGCGTCCCGACTCGAGCTTCCCAGCAGCGCCCTCCCCCGGGGCGGGCCCTGACTTTCGGGGCCGCGACGAGTGGGCGGCCAGAAGCCGGTGGCCGCCACGCCGAGACTCGGGAGGCGAGGCTGGCGCTGGGACGCCGCGGCCCCGGCGGGCCGTGGAGCAGCGAGGCCGGGGAGGCGGAGCAGATCGCGCCGCGGAGCGGGCGCTGCCTCCGAGGGGGAGGCGGATCCTCCCGGCAGCACCAGCTGCCGCCGCTCCCGGACGCGGCCGGGGCGCCCGCCCGCCTGTCAGGTGCCCGCCAGGTAGCCCCGCACCCAGAGGGCACCTTCGGCGGCCCCTCCCCGAGCTGCCGGCGCGGAAGGAGTCGGGGCAGCGGCGCGCGGGGCGAGCGGGGCGCACCGCACCCCGAGCGCGGCGCCCTTGAGCCGCACCGCGGCGCAGGTCCGCGAGGCGACCCGGCCCGCCAAGAGAAGGAAGCGCCGTCCCTTCCCGCCCGAGCCGGCTCCCCACCCCTCGCCCCCGGCACCCCGCAGCGGGCGAGCGGCGCGGCCACGGAGGCGCCGAGGAGGGGCGAGCCGCCGCCCGGCAGCGGCGCGCCTTCGGGGGACAGGGCGCCCGAGAGGCGGCGGCGGCGCGGCGCGGAGGGCGCGACCCGCGATGGCAGCTGCTTAGCCCGGCGCGCGCGGAGCAGCCCCGAGCTGTGGCTGGCCAGACGGGGCGCCTGGGCTGGGGACCCCGCCGCCGCCCGGCCGGGAGAGATGAGCGCGGAGGCGGGCGAAGGCATCACTTTCTCCGTGCCACCCTTCGCGCCCTCGGGCCTCTGCGCCGTCGCCGAGGGTGGCAGCTGCCGGAGGGGAGGCGCGGCGCCGGCGGCCGAGGGCGAAGAGGACCAGCTCCCGCCGCCGCCGCCGGGCAGCTTCTGGAACGTGGAGAGCGCGCCCGGCCCCGCGTGCCCCGCCGCCCCCGCCGCGAGCAGCGCCACCCGCTGCAGGGGCAGCTCCGGCGGCGGGGGCGGCCGGCGGACCACCGTGGCTTATGTGATCAACGAGGCGAGCCAGGGGCAGCTGGTGGTGGCCGAGAGCGAGGCCCTGCTGAGCCTGCGGGAGGCGTGCGAGGCGGTGGGCGCCACCCTGGAGACCCTGCACTTTGGGAAGCTGGACTTTGGGGAGACCGCCGTGCTGGACCGCTTTTACAATGCAGGTGCGTGTGCGACCCCCTTCCCTGTGCTCGGCGGCCACGGGCCGCGCTTCCCCGGGCTGCCACGGGGAGGGAAGAAAACATGTTTTTCTGGGCGACAAGCGTGCTTCCTTCTTATTTACTTACTGCCCCACCTTAGGGGCAGCGAGCGGCGCTGCGTGACTGCTGCTGGCGCGCGCCGCCCCTGGGAGCGGGTGCTGTGCAGGGGACCCACCCGCTCGGCACCCCTCCGCCCGCGGGCTCGTGGGGCCGTGGGAGCCTCTTGGAGAACTTCTGCTCTGCAGCAGGGCAAGCTGTTGGCTTCCATCAGTTCTCCGTCCAGTGTCTTGATTTCTCTTCTCCCAGGTTGACCTGTATTTTCCTTCTGTGTATTCCTAAGACGGTTCCAGGTGGCATTCTTGTTTCCCTCTGTGTGGTTTGGGGAGTGCAGGAAAGGTGGCCCACGCCACGCACCAGTTGCAGGCAGTGTGTCTCTGAATTTGCTTATCATGTCTTGATCGCCCCAGCTCTTTCCCTGAACAAGTTTAGTGGCTCGAACCTCCCATCTCTTAGTAATTTGAACTTGTAGGTAATTGCTTCCAAAATTGATTAACATTGCAACTTGCACTAACCTCATGTGGTGTGTATGTTAGGAGTTGGGTGAAAGAACCACCGTCTTTTGTCTTTTCTTTCATTGCCCCGTATGCCCTGCTGGGCTGGAAGGTTTTTAAGTTGACATAGTTTAAAACGCTGGTATTTCATGTTAATAAACTAAGACTGGGTTGACCATTAAAGTGATCAGTAGACTAAGCCATGAAAAAAGACCCTATCTTTTAAAATTGTCACAGATTTCAGAAAATGTTGGGTAGTTCTGGTGATTGAAGCAATTAGCTGTGAGCACATGTTAGGAATAACATGTTACTGAAACCTACTTTAGCACCCTGCACAACCGAAGTTGAGAATATGTACGTGTATTGTGTAAGTGAGGGTAGAAACTTTGATTTAATGGTAGTTTCAAATAAGAAGTTCCTTGCATGTGTGATGACATAAAAGGTTCTATATTCCAGTCCTGTTTTCAGTTCTTACTCTCTTCAGTCACTTCAGAACACCTGAAATAGGCTTATGTCAGTTTTGGATTTCAGCCAAAGCTGAATATTTTAAGAACAAGAAGAACTTCTTGTTAAGGAAACCAGACTAAATAAACTAGGACTTTCTGGTTCTGGTATTTTTTACAGCCTCGGTCTTCATAACTGAATATAGATATATCTTAGGTTCTTTGGGTGACTTGCTATGAAAATGAGATAAACATAACTTTTCTAAAAACTGCAGCACTCTTATTTTTGGATTGTGATTTGAAAGAACCAAAAGATATGTGAGGAAACACCCAGCTAAACACAGAGCCTATTTTTATTGCATTGATAGATTATTTTTTTATAAGGCTCTATAAAAATATCTTAAACGCTACGCTAATTTGAAAAAAAATTTCTTAACAGGGCTCACTTACTATTTATTCTCCAAAAATCCATCTCTGGGAAAGGGAAGGAGAAAAACTAGAAAGAACCTGACATTTGGACTGTAACCCATTTAATCCTCCAAACAAGCCTGTGAAGGAAGTACTTATTTAGCCTTTTTAGGTGAGAAGACTAGGGACTCAAGGTAAAAACTGGTCAATGCGGGATTCCACTTCAGGTGACTGACCTTGAGAGGTCCTGCCTGGCCCTTGCTGCCTTCATTGAACTGGGATGATTTACTCTCAGAATCAGGGGACACTTGCCATCTTGGAATCATGTGGCAGTGAGCTGGCAGGGCCTTTTGAGCCTTCCAGGTATCGTGTGGTGTCCTAGGGGAGGGGCGGTGGGGGTGTGGGGAAGACCAGTGTTTCCAGGTCAGCTCTGTCCGCAGAGCCACTGCCCCCTGGAGTAGGGCCCTGCCTATCTTTGTGCCATGAACTTTGAACCTTCTCATTCAGCATGAAAATGTGACAGAATGAAGATGTTACCTGTTGTGTCCAAACTCTGTTTTTCTCAAGTGAGGGGCCACCAAGTTTGCTGGTAGTTGAACTTTCCTTCTGATTCCTCAGACAGTGATTGCTCTTTTCAACCCCTTCACCCTTCACCCTCATTGGCAAATTTTTCAAAACTTTGGTCACATGATAAATTGTAGATGTGCATGAGGTCTCTCTCACAACTAGTACGCTCTGCCACCAAGAGCAGCCATCAGCATTACCTAAACAAGCAATTGTGGCAGGGTTTAATGGACACTGAAATCAAATTTCATATAATTTACAAGATAATATTCTTTTAATTTTCTTTAAACCATTACATATGTAAAAACCATCCTTAGGGTACAAGATGTACCAAAGTAAGCCTGGCAAGGTTAGGCCCCTGAGTCTGTGCTGCCCTTTGTAGTCTGTCATCCAGCTCCACTTGAACGTAGAATCATTATGCTATGGTAGCAAGAGCCCTGTCCCTCAAGTTAGATCTAACTTTTTATTCTGGCTCTGCTTGAGACCATGTGCTTGTGAGCAAGGCCTGCAAAATTGAGCAGAGGTGGAAGTGGAGAAGGAAATTAAATGAAGTTTCTTAGGAAGCCCTCGTTTAATCCAATGAGTTTGCCAAGGCAAGGCAGCATGGCTTATAGGGACAGAGCATTGGAACAGGCTACTTTTCTCATTTAGAGCAAGTAATTTAAAACCCCAGAAAAGAGCAGATAGTTGGAGTACTTGCTCTTTGAGATTCCCTGTAGCTCTCAAATTAGGTACTTTCAAATTATGTCATTAATACAAAATTGAACCATTTCGGTCCTTAGAGGTGAATGAATTGCTCGCATATATCATGTTCCTGGCCTGAGGAGTCTAGAGTTGGGGGATTTGGGGTAGGGGAGGGAGGATAGATTCAAAGGCTGTAGCTGGGCCTCTGTGAGGATCCCCTGAATGCCCCTGACCTCCTGGGAAAAACGTGTAGACAGGCTCAGGGTGGGGAGGGTTCAGAGGGGACCCTTGGACTGAGATGGAAGAGTAAGCAAGGATGACTTAACAAGGGTCTCACTATTTCAAAGGGAATGCTGGTGTTGGAGTGACTCAACTTACTGGAATGGATATGAGCCTAAAGTTTGCTTACATTTTTACAAGCCTTCCCTATCTGTGTACTGGTGTCATTGAAGAATATTTTCCACGTTTGGGTTATTGTTTAACTATAATCTACTTGTTCTGTGGCAACACTTATTCTCTTATTCATTCTTATTCTGAGGTGACACTAATTTGCTAACAAAGCTTTTATAAAAATTCATCAAATTTACCTATGCAAAACTAGCAGTCAGAGTGGCAGGTGCCAAGCAGACCACCTCCTTTCCTGGCCCCTGTCATGTAGATAGCACACTTCTGTAAAAATAAGAGATGCCAGTGAAATGGAGCTACTCTATTCAGGAGCCAGACCTTCCCTGGCAAGGTCTCTAAGACATTTTTTTAGATGCCCCCAGTTCTGTGACATATAGCTAGAATGAATCAACTTTATATTCCCCTATTTTGCTTAGGAGAAAACGGAATCATGAAGAGATTATATTCCTTCATTCAGGTCATAGCATGGAGGCTAGCTGCTTGGAGGCTCACACTTTCTGTGGGAACAGTATTATAGATGGGGATGAGAGAGAGGATCCTAGAAGGAACCTGGTAACCCACTCAGTGCAGGTGAAGTGTGTGACCCATTCACTGTTTTCAATCTTCTGGAAATTATGTACCTGAAACCTATGACTTTGGATGCTCCTTACTCTGGCATCATCTTGGCCAGATGTGGGAGCATCATCATGTTGAATTGTTAGTGATGAGAGGAGAGGCTGACATAGGGGACCTTGGAAGGATGGGGGGTCCACAGGAAGAGGATGGAAGCTGGGCCAGGATGAAGTAGGATCCTTGAAGGAGGAAGCTGCACAGCAGGGGATCCATTAACACTTTCACCTCTTTCAAGCTTCTGCCTCTCCTAACCTATTTATTGCCCTGATTTCCTGCTGATGTGAGACCCAGGGACTTTGCTTTGCTCAAGGCCACCTCTGTTTCTGTCTCTTTCTCTGTCTCTGTCTCTCTTTCTGTCTCTTATCTTTCTGTCTCTGACTCATTCTCTCATAGTTGACCCAGGTAAAATTGACTGCCAGCTTCCCCTTTTCCTGCTACCAGCCATTACATCCGCCTGGGTCTTTTAGCCCGGCTCTCTGTAGATTGCAATCTCACTCCGCCTTTCAACCTGTGGCAACAGTGGGTAACAGGAAGGAAACAGACACTGGCTGACAATATAAGAACATCTCTATTATGGACCTGCTTTATTTGAGCACATAATGAAAGACACCGAGTTAGGCCGTGTCACTGCAGAGGTGTTTGAGCTATGTGGGCAATGGTTCTACTTGTGTTCTTTGAAGCAACTTAGGACTTCTAGTCTTATTTGATAAACAAACAGTCCAAAAGCAAGCATAACCCTTGTCTCCTATTTATCTCAGACTGAGTAGTTTTTGAGAGTCTTCCAGCCTACTTCTGCATTTTCTACTTTCAAATCCAGTGAGGTTTTCACAGTCTTTCATTTCATATACATTGTCTCTTACACTATAGGTAGGAGGTGAAGCCTATTTTCTAGAATGCTTTCCATGAGTCAGTTGAAAACTGGACATATGTTTGCCAACATGTTATTCTTCCAAATATGGATATTATAAATTGAGAGAGAAAATTTAATAGCCACTAACTGTCATGATTCCTTAAGAACAAAATTATTAAAAATTTATTTATTGATATATATTTTTTTGAAACATCACAAATTTGACTTTTTATTTGTCATCATTGAAAGTCTTATTTTTAACAGATTCTTGAACTGTTGGTTCATATCCATCAGCTCGTTCAACTTTAGCACCTGTCTCATCACCAGTAGCTTTTTCAGAACTACGGCCTTCACCATGAAGCTCCATGAGTTTTCCCAGTTCAGACTTGGGCTTCTTCAGCATTTTTACTTTTCTAACAAAGACATCATGGAATGGGTAGATAGACTGGCAAGGCTTTTCTATGTCTTTCCCAATGCTGTCTGGAATCAATTTATTGACCACCTCTTTCAAGTCATTTGTTTGCACCTCTCAGGTAATGATTTCCATCATCTTTTTCTGGATTTGGCGGACCTGTTGGTGCTGAGCATAAGTCTTCCAAATCTGATTGTTGTGGTTTTTAGTAAAACCAACACAGAAGAGATAAAGCAAATAGCTGTCCGTAGTCTTGACATCAACATGAGCTTCAATCATGGTTTGCCATTTTTTGACCATGGAGCACATTTTATCTCGGGTAAGATCCATCATGAAAGTTTGTCAGGCAGTTTTTGCCCTGAACATCCTCAGTAGTTAGCTTGAATTTTCTAAATACAATTTCATCATTCTGCAGATCAGCGAGGCTCACTTCAAATACACGACCTTTGAGGCCATCAGAGGCGATTTTGGTTCCTTGAGTTCTCATCACTAATATTTTTCCAATATTTCTTATATTGAACATTGGTGGCACTTTCACATCACACCAGTCTTTCTTAGAAAATGGATCAACCACTTTCTTCTTGGCTCCCTTTTTGCTACCTTTTGTAAGGCGCTTGTTTTTGCCGACCGCCATGGTGCTGCATGGGGAGCCAAAAGGGGTGAGAGATATATATATCTCATTATATATATATATATAATTATATATATATAATTTTTTTTAAACATCATTGTTCATTTTTGTACAATGTTTGCGTTTGCCTCTCAGGTATAATCCCTGTAAAATTCCCACCACTAGTTCACCGGTGCACCATCACTATAGTCCCTTGTGCTCTTCCCTCCCATTTTGATTCTTCTCCCTCCCCCTCCCTTGCAGAATGTCTCTGACTTATAGTTGCCTGTTAATTTTGGTTTTTTATTTATTGTTTTTTTTTTCCTGATCCCTTATTTGGTTCCCCTATATTCCTCCTATAAGGGAAATCATCCGATAATTTCTTTCTCCTTCTGGCTTATTTCACTGAGCATAATCCCTTCCATCTTCATCCATGTTGCTGTGAAGGGCATGAATTTCTCTTTTCTGATTGCTGAATAGCATTCCATTGTGTTTATATACCGCATCTTCTTCATCCAGTCCTCTCTTTTTGGGCATTTGGGTTGTTTCCATATTTTACCTATTGTAAACACTGTTGCAATAAACATAGGGGTACAGGTATCCATTTGAATTAATGTTTTTGTGTCCTTTGGGTAGATCTTTAGGAGTGGAATTGCTGGGCCATATGGTAGCTCCATTTTTAGTAGTTTGGGAGCCTCCAGACAGCTTTCCATAGTGGTTGGTTCAGTTTGCATTCCCACAAGCAGTGCAGGAGAGTTCCTTTTTCTCCACATCCTCGCAGCCAACATTTGTTGTTACTAGTTTTTTTAATATGTGCCATTCTTGCTGGTGTGAGGTGGTAGCTCATTGTGGTTTTGATTTGCATTTCCCTGATTATAAGGGATGTTCAACATTTTTTCACATGCTGGTTGGTCATTTGCATTTCCTCTTTAGAGAAGTGTCTTTTTAGCTCTTCTGCCCATTTTTTGACTGGATTGTTTACTTTGTTTTTGTTGAATCGGGTGAGCTCTTTGTAGATTTTTGTGATCAGTCCCTAATCAGCTGTATGGAGTACAAAACTTTACCCCCAATCAGTGGTGTGTCTCTCTGTTTTGGTTAATGTCTCTTTTGCTGTACAGAAACTTTTTGGTTTGATGTAATCCCAGCTGTTTATCTTTTCCTTTACTCTCTTTGCTTTGAGGGAACAGTCATTAAAGATGTTACTGAGATGTATGTCATGAAGTGTTTTGTCTATATTTTCTTCTATGTATTTTATGGTTTCAGATCTTATGTTCAATTCTTTTATCTATTTTGAGTTGGTTTTTGTGTATGGTGTGAGGTAGTAGTCTAGTTTCATTCTAACAAAAGATATTTTTATGTTGAATTAGGGAAGGTATAACCTTAGTTAGGTTATACCTAACTAGTTAAGTATAACTCTTTGCATATAGTAAATGTTTGGAAAAACTCATTATTTCTTGTTCCTGTTTCCCATTTTGTTGTGAATAAGTGAAAAGGTTGCCATCCCCACCCACACAGCAGTATTTGAACTTCTAACAGAAGCTGCCTTACAGACCCTTCCCATAAGAAACCAGACTTGGCAAAACTATCAAAAGAGCAAACATTGACAAACTCATAAGGACACACTTCGGTTAGGAAGAGATTAAGAAAGTAATCCCAGCAAAGCCTCACACACAGCTTTTCTCTAGTTTTGTAACTTTTTGCTGGTTGGCCAAGGGGGCAGCTCCTGCCCACCCCCTCCAAACCCAGAGCACTGTGCACCTCTTAGTTTGATTTTTTTTTTTAATAACAAGTCAGCTAAAGCAACATTTTAATTCTCAAAATGAGCTTTACTAGGAAATTGGAAAAAAAGAAAACTCCAAAACACAAAAATAAATTAGTTTTTAGAACACCATTTTTTTTTTTTTCTTTTATCCAAATGGCCAACTGCTCATGATCATGACGGACCCTGTATCCCAGGCGCCTGGTTTCTTCCTTCTGTCTGGTTGCCTTTGGTTTGCTGGAGACATTCATTAGTTGGTAGTTCTGGCTAGTTCCATTTCTGGGTGAAGTCTAATTATAGGTGCTCAGTGTGGCCTAGTCTCCCCAGTGACTTAGGTAGGTGCCAGCCTTCTCTGCCACAGGTCATTTCTTCTCTGGTGGCAACCAGGACTATCCTCTGCTTCCTGTTTCAGAGTCTTGTTAGAGGCCCCTGCAGTTCCTGTTTCTGATTTGTGGGATAAAGTTGTCTCACAGCTTCTTTTTGGAGCAGTGGGAGATTGTTAAGCAGAAAACCCTATGAGAGAGCAAGTTTGCACCAAATGGATATCATCTATTTTCACTTTCCAAGTCATTGCCAAATGTGTTCCCTTCAAACACTGCCCTACTGTGTGGGGAGCAAGAGGAAAGTTGAACAGGCAGGCAGTAGGGTGGGAGTGGGCAGTGTTCAGGACCTCCCATCTATGTGGGAATCAGGAAGAAACTGGAAACCCCTACCCTGAGGAGAAGTATGCCTTAGAAACAGCTTTGCTTTTCTAAAATTTGGATATAGGTGCGTGGAGAAGTTGGCTGTATTTAAGACAGCCACTCTTATTTTCAGACAGCAAAATTAAATTTGTAACAGTCCCTAGTGGCGTCACATAAGAAAAAAATCAAGGCAAAATTATAAATTATTGAAAAATCCACCAGTGATTCTAATGCCTTGTTTTCTTTACTTCCTTTAACATTCTGCCTTTTTTCTCTGGCTGGAGATGAATACATTGATCAAAGTATGTGCCAGAGTATTGGAGAAGGAGAAAGGATTGGAGACAAAGGTGATTTTTAATGTCTTGTCTGACTACTGCAGAAACATTTTTAAAGTGAGTAGATCTTTTATTTTACCTTTCAGTATTTTTTTTCAAGAGAATAAAGCATTAAAAACTAAAATATGTGTAACCCAGAGCACATGTGGTACTTAGGGAAGACAGAAGGGGAAAAAGAAAATTTATATGTTAACAGCATCTCCTATTTAAAATCATAACAAAGGAGTCTTAGAAGTTACACAAGGTAACAGTAAACATTCAATTACAGGCAAACCTTTTCTGTTACAGTAGGTAATCAACAGAGAGGAAAGTGCTTGCCTTTGGTATATGATTCATACAGGAAGGAAGTTATATTCCTTTGTACAGCAAGCCTCTAAAAATGGTTGTGACCAAGTATAACAATTTTTCCAGCAGTTTTTGTCTCTTCTGAGAACTTTCGAGAAACAGAAAATGGGGAAAAGTTGCCCTGTGAATGTCAGGCTATTTGTGAATTGACTTCAATTAGATAAAACCAAGTATTTGCCTAACCCAGAGAATTCATCCTCCTTTATAAACCTCAGTTACCCCTATTTCTTACTAAATACTCATCCAAGGAAAATTAGAAAATCCATGATATTCTTCGTCAAAGACTTCTTAATGTCATATTCAAGTTTGGTAATATTTTATTGTGACAGTTGTGAGCTTAGAGCAGCGACAATCACGACTACTGGTGCCATTCCTGCTACCTAGGGACCTGGGCTCTTATCCTCAGCTAAGTATTTTCTAATTTATGGTTTGATCACACTGGGGTGAAATGATAATGTGAAGTTAGATCAGAGTTATAATATAAATGTGCTCTGTGCAATGTAGCCCCCTTTTGATCATTTTTTTAACTCCATAAAATCAACAAATGGGTAAAGTGAACTATATCTGACAGTTGAAAAAACTCCTCCTTGAAGAAGGTAATGACTTGAGCAGAATAAATCAAGGGGTTGAGTAGGAACCGAACTTGGGTTTTTCAATTTCCAATAACCCCAGTAATTTTCCCACTATACCACTCTCTTTGCCTACAGTGAAAAACATTTCAAAGCACACATGCTGTTGAAGAAGATCAGTGTTAAAATCTTCATCTAAGGTAGCATTTTTATGAGCAAGAGTCATAGCAGTGACGATTAAGTTCCCTTTTGTTAAAAAATTTTGGTGACTTCTTGTTAATAGTTTTGTAAGGCAATCCAGCAGAAAGCAGACTTTGACATTCAGTCAATACCAAAGAGGGAGCCTATTGCCTAGCTAATTCCTGGTCACTAGTTGCTGGTGCTATAAACTGGACTTTCTCCAGGCAAGACTTAGGCTATTTTCTGGGCATGGCAGTCAGATGGACTGCCAAGTGCAAGAGCAAAACAAGCCTTTCTCTAGAGAGAGCCAGGGAGCAGGGTTGACAAAACAGCTTGGGGACAGTTCCTTTCCTTGGTTCTACAGAACTTCTGCCGCCTGAGTCCTGATTCGCTCTTCCTTAACATTATAGCATGTTCCCAGTAATCTGTTCTGGAAGCGTGTATTAATTGCTTGTGGTGTGCCTCTTACTAAGACAGATGTACTGAAGAGTGACAAAAAAGAAAGCATAAATCTACAGAATAGAGGCTTACAGTTTCTGTTTCCATGGGAAAGACTGATGCTAAGGACGAAGTCAGGAAGAACTACCTGTACTTTCCATCCTTCCCCACACAACTAATTCTATTTTTAAAACATTTTTAAGACATTTAAGTCATGAGACATTTTAGTTATAAAGAAAATACATGTAATGTAAGACACTCCTGCATTCCTAAATATAATAATGGTTAAACATTTTGTCTTTTGTTTCACTTCCCTTTCCTTCTTGCTCTTTTAGAGAAGTAAATTATTCTGGACAAAATTAAAAACCCCTTTCCACCAAATCAGTTTTCCTTCTTGGGAAAGGACTTCCTTTATGGAATGTGCTAAATTATAATTTTCATAAGCCCCAAATCATGGTTCTCTACAAATATAAAGCCATGTCAGATAATTAATTCATTCATTTTATGAGAAAATCTGTATGATAATAACATTGGTTCAAAGAGGAATCTGAAGAGCAGATATTATACGTACATAATCAGGAATGTTGAATAAATTTGGTAATAGATACAAAACTGACTAAAGGTGATTCTGTAAATATAAGTATAGAGTTGTCTTCTCTACAGCATGGAAATCAGTTGTATGTCTGTCAGATAACATGTGTGTGTATTGCTGTGGATGAGAATTACTCTCAGTTTTGTGAGACTTAATGTCTCGCCCAGTAGCGCTGTAATGGTTCAACCAGTAGGTGGATGTTTAGAGGTGCACATCCTTCCAGAATCTTACAGTTCCCAGTGGGTGCAGCCCTCCACAGAAAGGATGCCCAGTACTTTCCTTTGCCTAGTTCCAAGTCTTTGACAACTTTTTTTCACAGAAGGTTGGTCCTACTTAACAGCTCTGTGCCTGTGTGTTTTCATCAAGTGCTGTGACCTAGCCAGCACTTGATGAAACAGCCAGCTTAGGGTCTGTTATGTTTTTTCCTCAACTACTCTACTGTCTGTAGCTGTGATTGCTCTGAGAGAATCCCTGAAATGGGGTTCCTAATTGTGGTTGCTTCAGATCAGGAAACATGTAAAAACTGGATATTAGGATGTCAGTCATGTGCATTTGGGATGTGTTAAGACTGTGTAGCCAGAACCAAGCCAGAAATACGAGAGCATACTGGCTAAGTGTCCACAAACCCACTTTCATTCTTACATGAGGAAATCATCATTACTAATAGGAACTTCAGTAGTCTAGACTGCACAATATAGGTTTATTATTTGTAGACAGCAGACGGAAGTCCTTATGATATTTTACAGGTCTGGAAAATCATTGTAAAATTCCAGAGCAAGATATATTGCTTTGGTCTTGTCATTTAAGGCAAGTCATGCCCAGAAGAACGGCATGCATTAATTACCAATGCTGGGTGCTTTGCCAGTCACTCTACATGCCAGAGTTTATTCATCTTTGTGCAGCAGAGGCCATCAGTGGATTAGTTTTACGTAGTGGAAAACTGAGGCCTGGCATAGCTTATCAACTTCCACGGGGTCACATGGCTACTAAGAGGCACAGCCAGGTTGAACCTGACTGTCAGATTCCAGACTCTATTCATTTATAACTATCCTCTTCTGTCTCTCAAAAATAAATTTTCTATTTGAGAGCATTTAAATTATTATTAATACCATGGTTACAGTCTTCTCATTACTAGACATTTATTCACTACTTACAAGATTCCTTTTTTTCAAAAAAGATTTATTTTTTATTTATACAATAGCTGGGGTACAGGCCAGAGGAGCGGGAGGGTGAGAGGATTCACCAGAGACAGAGCAGGGAGCAGAACAGACAGACTGACCGAAAGCACTGCTGAGGGGAGCAGCAGGCGCGACAGGAGAGGTCTGCTGTGCTATTGTACCTGCACTGCAGAGGCTGTGGGCAGTTTCACAGCACGGTGCTCAACCCGCTGCACCATGCCACCAGGGAGGTCTTACAAGGTTCCTTTTTAAGGTCTGTATAAAATTAAGCTAAAAGTGCAATTTCTGCCTTTTATGAGTGTAGAGAATACCAGTTGAATTCGATAATAAATAATTTTTGGGAGCCACCACATGCAAGGTGATAGTCTACATAGTAAATAAGTTAAAAATTCAAGGGAATATTTTTAAGAACTTCATAATATGGGTGATTTCATTGAATTGTATACTTGAGAACAGTATTTAATACTGCTATCATAGATGTGAAAATGCACTGAAATTTCAAAATCTTATGCAACCAAAAACTATACATTGGGCTCTTCCCTTTATTTTTGATATGAAATCAGAATCATACTCAAAATTATTTAATCACATTCCCAATTCTATTGCAAACCATTTATATCTTTTGTAAATATTGACTTCTAAGGAAGTATAATTCTTTGATGAAATTTTTTATATGGATGCTAGTGGAACTAAGTGTAGTTATTGCCTGAGACGAAAGCCTTTTTTCTTATATATTACTTTTATAGTAGTAGAATTTGATCTGTACTTAGTTCTCTTGTATTAATCTTTTCAGTTGAAAAAAGTCTAGGCTTTCGATAATTGAATATGACAACAATGTAATTTCAACTTCGTATTCTGTAAGCCTATAGCCATAATAAAATTCTATTGCTAGCTTGTTGATAATTCCTGGAGTATATGGCCCTTGGCTGATAGTCAATATGAGAATGCCATCTTAATGAATGGCTGGGCTAGAATGAAAAAAGTATACAAATAAGTATACAAAATTCCATGTAGATAACAACAGCAGGCAGGTATTGAATGCATTGTTGATGCAGAAACTTATCTGCATTGTGGGCTACATAACAAATGACTGAGGTGAAATCTGGACTGCCTTTGAATATTCTAAGCCACTTTTATGAATGTCCCCTTTACACAACATTTTTAATTATTTTTGAAACACACACACAGTGATGTATGGTAAGTTCTACCACGGCCATTCCTTATGATTTTTAGGAATTGTTTCTGGGAAACTACCTTTAGTTGATTCAGTGAAAATTCAGATCAAATGAGGACAGGAAGATTTGAGTTACTCAAAACTAACTCCTGATCAGTTTCCCAGATATACTGGCCCAATGTTTACTGTTTATATGCAACCAGTAAGAAAACTTTTGTGGAGAATCTAGAGGTACCTATGGTACCTCTTAGTGTGTGTGTGTGTAGAATAAGTTGCAAAGCACAGTTGCTTGGCTTGACCTGGTGAAATTAGAGAACGATGTTGTAGATTACAGGTGAGTTATGACAAGAATAGTTGGCCTGACTTTTCTTGCCAGGCAACTTTGTGCTGCCAGTATTGTGTGTGCTTAAAGTCTACTTGGCTGTTGGTAAATCTGAAATGAGATTGGAAGGGAAATGCTAGCCTAGACTCTTAACAGAGTCCTAGACTTCTCTTTACCTTATAAATTCAGTGCTGTAGAAAATTCATTTAATCATAAAATATGACACAACGAATGGGTTACCCAAGGACTGATCCTGCAGTGCTTATTAGAATATCCACCTGCATATCTGCATTTCCCCTCAAAATATGAAATTAAGGCCTGTCAGCATCATCTTTGCACAATTATGTTTTTGACTTAACATTAATTTCTAGGAATATTTTGTGTTTATTAGTCCATTTTGCATATATTCAAATGAGTAGCACATGTGTCTAAGTATATTACTCTTGATTAACTATGTCACCAATGTTGAAGTGACTAAGATTCTTACTATGAACATAGCATGTGTACAAAGTTTACTTTTAAGGTTCTTTTGAAAAAATGATTTAGATGGCGATATACTAGTTAAGAAGGTACATTGCAGGAACATTTAAAAATTGCCAATGAATGAACATTCATCAGTGTTTAATAATGACAGGCTAGAGAATGACTTGCCTGGTTTGACGGGACCTTTTAAAGTTCAGGCAAAATTCTTCTGTTCTTGATTTTTGTTTAAGGCAACAGATGACAGAAAAAAAAGGCAGACAGTTAATGGCGGGAATTCATAGGTGACTGAACTTAAATAACCTTCATGGTATTTTCTGGTTACATACATAACTGTTATTACCTGTCTCATTTGGTGCCCGTTTGTGACATCTTATAGAAGGTAAAATCTTGATATCATTTTTTAAAAAGATTTATTTATTTATACAAGAACTGGGGTACAGGCCAGAGATGTGGGAGGGTGAGAGGATTCACCAAAGACAGAGTGGGAAGCAGAACAGGCAGACCAACCAAAGTACACTGCTGAGGGGAGCAGTGGGCACAACAGAAGAGGTCTACTGCACCATGTGGGCTGCTCCCTGGCCAGCCGGGAATCAAACCCTGGCTGCAGAGGCTGTGGACAGCCTCACAGCACTGTGCTCAACCCCCTGTGCCACCAGGGAGGCCCTCTTCATATCTTAAATGACATTCTTCTACTTCAGCCAAATCTATTATACCCCGAGAATTAAAATAAGATATTGCTCTATCTTCTGGTTTTCCTCCAACATTAAGGCACATATTTTCACTGTGGTGAAATATAAGTATGTATTGGAAGGGGCTGCCTCACAGCCTCTAAGCTTCATGGAGTTCAGGACTGCATTTAGTTAGGTTTTATAAAAAAGCAGGCTTCATCTTGTTGAATACACAGGGAACATTCTTCCTGATTGATAATCTCCTGATTACCCAGGATTGTAGTCTCTTCTCATTACTTCCATTCTTTTTTTTTTTTAAGATTAATTTATTTATACATACAAGAGCTGGGGTACAGGCCAGAGATGTGGGGTGTGAGAGGATCCACTAGAGACAGAGCGGGGAACAGAACCGGCAGACTGACTGAAACACACTGCTGAGGGGAGCAGTGGGTGAGACAGGAGAGGTCTGCCTCGCCATGTGGGTTTCTCCCTGGCTGGCCGGGGATTGAACTTGTGCTGCAGAGGCTGTGGATTACTTCATAGTGTGGTGCTTACCCCCTTGCGCCACCAGGGAGGCCCCAGTTCTATTCATTTTTAATGAGAAATAGCCCGAGAAGGGCCAAACCCCATCCTCAAGTGAGTCCTTCACACAACAATGTGGTTTGACATTACTTGGAAATTTTGAAGCAAATTTGTTCTGTGGAATTTATCTAATGCAGTGCCTAATTCCTCCAGACCACAGCTGCTGAATAGGTTTGTGCTTTCCTCTGAAAATACCTGATCTGCTGAAGTAAGTTTGCAGTGGCAATCATGATTTTTCTGTTTTCAAATGTCACTTTTTTGGGGTCTGTTTTCTGTGGTTTATTTGTTAGGGGAGTAAGAACATGTAATCTAAACAGAATTCTGTGCCAGAGGATAAGCTACACTTAATTTGAGAAAATTTCCTGAGCACACCAAAGGAGGACTAGCTTACAATTGGAGAATCCAAGGCTCTAATCTACTTTCAGTTTGCAGTTACCTGGTCTAAATGCTCAATTTAAGACTTGGACTGGGTTACAAACTTCTGATGATTTTATATTTAGTGTATGAGAATTATGAGCCTATGAGTCTTTTTTCAAGACTTAATAATGGTCCCTTTTAGTCACAGAAGAAAGTATTGCTCAACTTTTGAACCATAATATATACCTAATATGCGCTCACCAGGGAGATTCCTTCCTGAATCCAGCATATTATGTATTTATGAACATGTGCTTAGTATTCTTTTTTATTTAAGGTAAGACCAATCATGGAACTACTTGTCTTTCTACTTTTATTCTCTCTTTAATTAAGATTTGTGTAATTTTTTGCAATATGTTCCCAGAATAAAAACTTGATATTTGGGTTATCAAGCAATGGAAAAAGCATGAAGACCTCCACATGTACTAAAATAAAATCAGTGAATTAAAAAAAAAAAGATTTGTGTAATTTTGTATTGCATGTTTATGTTAGTAGCCTCTATCCATTATCTCATAAAATAATCCTTTTGAAGCTATTAAATAACTCGATTTGTTCTAAGATTCCATATGCAGTGCATACTTGATTCTTTGAAGTATTTTTTTTTTAAATATTGCTCCATAAGTCTTGCATCATATGTGAAATGACTAAGAAGAAATAACTGAGAAAGTCAAGTCCAATATTATAGGACAATGAGAAATCCTTTGTTAAAAATGTCTGACATAGAAGGAGTAGTTTCAGGCACTTTAAAGGATTGTTAAAATATAATTCCATGTTGCTTTTCCTTGTCTGTCTTGTTTGTCCTGAATCTCTAGTGCCTAATATAGTGCTTGGTACATAATTGATTCTTGATACACACTGATGGATTGAATGCGTGAATAGTGCACTTTCCCTTCTTGATGTGTTAGTTTTGGATTTTGATGTGTGCTTTTCCTACTTAAGTGTATGTTAAGCTTATAGGTGGCAAAATGTTAGAGATTTTGGCAGCTCCCCAAGCCTTCAGGATCAGTGCTTGGCCTCTGGACCTCGTCTGGTACTTCACAGATGAGAATTCAGCCCTTCTCTTGAGGGGTATAAGGTCTGGTAGAGGAGAGCAGCCCATGAGTGTATGGTAGGTTGAAATGATTGTTTTACTGGAGGTTTATAGAAAGTGCCTTGAGAACACAGATGTTAGGAAGGAAGGAGTGTGGAGGAGATTGGTTTAGGCTTTAGACAGGAGGTGACATGTAAATTGGATTTTGAAGGATGGTGGTGAAAATACTTTTTATGTTGCTAGTATTTTAAATTATAAGAATATTTAAGTCTCCCCACAAGGAAGAGATGCAATAAAAAGAGGGCCTATGATGGAACCATGAAAATACCAGTATTTAAAGGTTGACAGAGGAAGACAGCAACTAGTGAAAAAGAAAAATGATCAGGAGGTAGGGATCAGGATCAGGGAAAGTTAGGAGAGAAGGGAAGAGAAGAGAGGAAGACATTGCTAGATGAAAGTGTAAAGAAAATTTGCAGATCAGTAAAGTTGAATGTTCTCAAGAAATAACTGGATGTTGCAGAAAAATAACTGGGCTGTTTCATTAGAAAGCCCCTGATAACTTTTGGCGAGCAGTTTCAGCGGTCAATGGCCATCCAGATGTCCAGGGATAATTTCTTGAGTAATTGCTGGAGAACAACAGGCAGCATATAATGAAGAATATCATTTCAATAAATGTATTGGTGAGGGAAGCAGAACGAGAAAGCCGTCTCTGGAAGCAGCGCACCGTTTCCAGGATAAGGCACATTGCCTGGTCCTGCCCGTGTTCTTGCCTCCGAGACAGGATGAGGTCAGTAAGCCTTTGTAGGCTTAGTTATTATTTAACTTGTTTCTGTGGGAACATGGAATACAAATTCCCAACCATTTTCTTCTGGAGCACGATTCTCTGTAAGTGTACTTCTGTTTTTTCGTAATTATAATTAACTAGACAAAATTGCCTATAACAGTTAAATTTGAACTCACAATGATGGAACTTAACTGAGGGCTCTTTACTGCTTGAACTCAGTTTATAGAAGTGTAGCACTTCTTCAAGAAGTGAAAGTGCTCATTCACTTATGAAATATATCTCTGACTTGGTAAATTTTCATTCATCTAGTGCTGGACTTTACGGACTTTTGAAACCTAAAGAATAAGACCAGGAACCAAAATGCTTCTATTTCCTTAGTCACTTGCAATACTTCATTGCTTGTAACACTAGTCACTTATAAGTGAAAACAATACATTTTTTTAAAAGATCTTGTAAGTCCAGTACTTCCTCACGTTGTAAATTTACAGTGGAAACACACTTTTTCAAAACTCTGATTACTACTGGAGCTTCTTCACTGTAGCTTCCAAACCACTCCAAAGTGGAGGGCTGCTCTGAATAGATTAATGAAGTAAACCCTGGATTAGCTTGAAGGTGTTCTCCTATCAGATAGGTGCATTCATTCCTATTCCAAAAGAAGCTCTCCCCCATCCAACCTGAACGGTTCCATTGTTTTGTTTTGCTAGTGTTTAACAGCTCTTATAGCCTTCTCTCTTTTTTTCTTCTGAATTTATTCATTTTTTTTTACATCATTGCTCATTTTTGTACATTTATTTGGCTTCTCCTCTTGGGTGTAGTCCTCATAATTCTCCCACCACCCATGATCCATCACCATAGTCCCTGTGCTCTCCCTCCCCTGTTTTGACCCCTAGCTTTTCCCCTCCCTTGCTGTATGTCTCAAAAAAAAGACAAAACTTGTAAACTGACCATAGATCTGTAGCCTTAGTTTTGATGCCTTCCATATACAGAGGAATAGCATTGCCTGATGTTTCTCTCTGATAGACCATAAAAAAGAGGGAGTCTCATGGCATTCTTACCAGAGTAGGAAGACATTGCTTAGAAACTTTTCCTTTCGTATGCTTAAGGCTTGATTACTTCTCTCTCTCTCTCTCTCTCTCTCTCTCTCTCTTACTGTGTGTGTGTGTCTCCGTTTTCCTCTTAAAAAAAAAAACTTTTTAAAATCACTTCTCAGAGTAACACGGGTTTTCTAAAGTAGCATTGCCAAAAAGAACTTACTTTTAAATATTAGGTTATTGAGCTAGTGCAGAATCTTCTTTGATAATTGTTATAATAATAGTAATTATAGTAAAATGATTAGGGAGGACAGGTTTAGTTATACAGCTCTCACAACATGAGGAATCAGCTAGATTTCAGTCCTTTTGTTCATGAGAAATGAACAAAATGTATTTTTTGGTGTCCAATATATGATATTGTATAATTTAGTGTTTTTTTAGTAGAGTCACACAGTGTGCAATCATCACCAATATTTAATTCCAAAATATTTTCACCACCTCAAAAATAAACCCTATACCCATTATCAGTCACTGTCGATGTGCCTCTCCACCCAGCCCCTGGCAATGACTGTTATGCTTTTTGCTCCATGAGTTTGCTGTTCTGGGTATTTCATATAAGTGGAACCATATGACATATGGCATTTTGTGACTGGAGTTTTTCACTTAGCATAGTGTTTTCAAGATAAACCCATGTTGTAACAACTGCCAATACTTCAGTTTTTTTTTTGGCTGAATACGATTCCATTACATGGCTATATAACACATTTTGTTTATCCATTCATCAGTTGATAGACATTTGGGCTATTTCCACTTCTTGACTATTATGAGTAAAGTTACTATGAACATTCATATATAAACTTAGGAAGTAGACATATGTTTTCAGTTCTCTTGCTTATGTATGTAGAAGTGAAATTTCTGGTTCATATGGTAACTCTATGCTTAAGGAAATACTAAACCATTTTCTAAAGTGACTGTACCATTTTGGTGGCACAGATAATCTTTAAGGGGTTCCAGTTTATGTACATCCTCACCAGTGCTTATTTTTACCTGTTTTATTTTTATTTCCCTAAGCAACCTAGTAAGTGTGAAGTGGTACCTCAATGTGGTTGTGACTTGGTTTTCCCTAATGGTGTTGAGCATCTTTTCATGTGCTTGTTGACCATCTGGATATCTTCTTTGGAGAAGTGTCTATTCAACTCTTTCGTCCAATTTTAAATTTGTCTTTTTATTTTTACATTGGACTGGTTCTTTATGTATTCTGCATGTAAGTTCCTTGTCAGATGTTTAATTTGAAATACTTTGTCCCATTTTGTGGCCTGTTTTTTCATTTTCTTGATAGTTTACTTTGAAGCATAGGTGATTTCAATTTTGAGGAAGTCTAATCTATGTATTTTTTTCTTTTGTTGCTTATACTTTTGGTAACTCATTGAAGAAGCCCATCCAAGCCCATCCAAGCCCATCCATCACCCAATCCAAGGTCATGAAGATTGGTACCTATGTTTCCTTCTAAGAGGTTTATGGTTTTGCTTTTACATGTAGGTCATTGATTCATTTTGAGTTAATTTTTATATGTCACATGAGTAGGGGTCCACCTTCACTCTTTGCCCATGAATAACCAGTTGTCTTAGTACTATTTGTCAAATGACCATTTATTCTTCCACCACTGGATCTCCTTGCACTCTTGTCAAAAATCAATTGGCTATAAATGTATGCCTTTATTTCTCAATTCTGTTTCATTGATCTACAAGTTTATTGTTACGTCAGTACAGCATAGCCTGAATAATTACATTTGGTATTATTACATTTTGAAATGAGGAAGTATGAGACCTTCAACTTTGTTCTTCTATTTCAAGATTGTTTTGGCTATTTTGGTTTCCTTGTATTTCCATTGAAATTTTAGGCTTGCTAATTTTTGTAAAAACACAGGTCTTTTTCCTATTTTTAATTACCCTGGTATTCTTTCCTTTCTCATTATATTTTTTCCCTTCCTGTTCAGCTCACATTTCTTGGCTTCCATAGCAGCTGGTCTCAACTTTTGCTTCTTAGTTATTGGCTATTGAACTCATTAGTGAGTCATGCATTGCAGAGATTTCAGGTTTTTGACATTTATTGTCATTTATTGCAACCTGGAATAGGTAATTTTCTCTCTTCCTTCCTTCCTTCTCTGGCTCCTCCCTCTCCTGGGAAGGTTGGCTTAGGCCCTGGCCTCCTACTTGCTTCCATGGTTTTATGCTATACCAGCTAGGTCCTTGGCCACCTCATAATCTATGGTGTAACTTGGACATACTTGCCACCTTTTTTCCCTCCTTTCTTCTTTCCTGCCTCCCAACCTGACTTCTTTACTTTCTTCCTTCTTTCCTGTACTTACTAGATTTATGGATTTAGTACTTACTAGATTTATGGATTTTGGCAGTGTCTGGCTTCAGAATATGCAAGACTAACTTCTTATCTTTGCTTATTAACTAAAATCTCAATATTTAAATGTGCAAAGTCAAAATATTTCTTGAAAGGCTCACGGTGATAAATTTGTTCCTTATGATTTGGTTTCTTATATAACATAGAAAACATGATTTTTGTAAGAAAAATGTTTATTGAGAAGTTAATTTCCTATATCATACTTATGTTATGCTCTTTCTTTTTTTTAAAAGATTTATTTATTAATGCATACAAGATCTGGGGTGCAGGCCAGAGGTGCAGGGTGGGTGAGAGGATTCACCAGAGACAAAGTAGGGAGCAGAACAGGCAGGTCAACGGAAGTACACTGCTGAGGGGAGCAGGCAAGTCAGGAGAGGTATGCCATACCATATTATGCTCTTTCTAAAAGTAACCCCAATCTGTAAAAGTTTCCAAGGGGACTGATTTAACACTCTGCTTTGCAGTCTCAATGTCTTAGTAGTAAGATCCTTGGTGAAGAAATGGAGTTTATGATAGATTGTAATGCCCAGTCTTGCCTTGCATTGTTTTAATTGAAACTTTCTCTGAAATGTTACCTTAAATTGGGAGATCACATTGACTTCCTGTTTGCTCTGTAAATCTTAAGATGACCTCTGTCCCCAACCACATATTCCAGCCTGTCCAGTTTCGTTGGGCCAGATAGCCTAGTACCTAGTAACCTAAAACCCCGTTGCTGGCTGCTATGGCTGGTAATGAAGGGACTGCATCTACACCCCAGATAATATACCAGTCTGTCCATTACTATGAGTAAATTGAAGGAAAACTGCTGTGGTAGTTTGAAACAGCAAGAACGCTTTGACCTAGTTGGCTGTGAAATCAGTGGTGCCCAGTTATTTCTGTTTTTGAATTGCAGTGATTCCAGAGGTCATGCTTATGGGCATTTCTCTGCTGAGTTATTTCTTGCCCTTGTTCTGAAAGGAAAACTCAGAAATTTATCCTGTAGCACAGTTTTAAGGTGTTTATGCAGCTGGTCTCTGGACTGCTCCCAGGAGTGGGGTGTGGCGGGGGGCTGGCTTGGGTCCTGGTTTTTTTCTTGTAGCGCTATGATTTTATGCTGTGCAGTATAGATCCTTGCCCATCTCATCATGTGCCATGCAGCTGCAATAGATCTGCAGCAATAGGGATCTTTTCTAAGAATGCAGGTAATATAAACATGCTCACATTGGGGATTTGTATCTCCACACATCAGAAGAGGAGAGAAAAAATCATGTCTTCTTAGTGAGGGAAAAGAAACAGTGTATTGTGGACTCCACAAAACTTGGACTGTGGACCCCACAAACCTCTGACATTTGACACTACCATGTACTGCCTCTGTGTTTTTACACAAAGAAGGTTAAGTGGAATGGCATAGACTGTTAGAATAAAGTATTTATTTTTTAACTGTGTTACTTTTTATTGAAGTAACTTTGGTTTACAACACTAAATTTAGAGGTATAGGTTTGCATATATGCAAGGTGTAAATTATCACACCACACCTACCACCAAAACACCCATAATACTCCAGCCTACTCCATCGGACCCCCTCATCCTGGCGCTCCCCACTTTCCCCCTCCCCCCTCCAATGGCTTGAGCTCTGATTTCTAGGCTTTAAGTTTAGTTTTGTCTGTATCTCTATTTTACCTTTCTGTATTCTACTTGAGAGAAATCATCCTGTATTTGTCTTCTCCTGACATATTTCACCTTAGTGTAGTCCCCTCCAGCTCGATCCAAGTTCCCCAAAACAGTAAGATTTAATCCTTTTTATAGCTTTTTTAATAGCTACTATTCCATTGGGTAAATACATACATTTTCTTTTTAAGATTTATTTTTTTTATGCATACAAGAACTGGGGTGTAGGAGAGAGGTGGGGATGGGGGGAGAGGATTCACCAGAGACAGTGGGGAGCAGACCAGGCAGATCTGAGGGGAGCAGCAGGCCAGACAGGAGAGGTCTGCTGTGCCATGGGAACGAACTCGTACTGCAGTGACTGATGACAGCCCCATAGTTCTGAGAGACAACCCCTTGTGCCACCAGGGAGGCCCTATACTACATCTTTTTTTTTTTTAATAAAGATTTATTTATGCATACAAGAACTGGGGTACAGGCCAGAGGTGCAGGGGGTGAGAGGATTCACCAGAGACAAAGTGGGGAACAGAACAGGAGGAGTGACTGAAATCTACTGATCTGTCATTGTGCACTTAGGTTGTTTCTATAACTTGGCTATGTGCATAGTGTGGCAGTGGACATAGGAGTGCATATATCCCTTCCAATTAGTGTTTTTGCATTCTTCAGATAGAAGTACTTCACAGGCCATTTAATCCGACTCCTTAGCTGATGCATGAATCTACCAAAAGGATTTTATGTGTGCTTTTAATATTTACCATACTGCCTCATTAATTTGACGGGTACTGAGAGTCTCATGATGACTTCTGAATTTTTGTTAAGGCACTGTTTAAAAATTCTCCACTGCCTGGGCATTTAGAGATGGTAGAAGATGGGGGAGGATGCTAGAGGGAAGATCCTGGCAGCAAATGTGTGGTAATGGTGGTACCCAAGTGAGCAATTTGTGGAGAACTGGCCCAACAGAGTTCCTCTCAGGTTCTGAGATGTGGTGGGAAGAACGCATGGTTTAGGGTCAGGAGGCTTGCATTGTTTCAGTTCTGCCTCTTGTATATTCTGTCTGTGACAGGAAACCTGTATTTTACCACTGTTTTGAGACCATGAACGGAGCAGGCACATAGTAGGTCCATTGATATATTCAGTGTTGATTTGTTATTTTGAGCCGTCTGTGCTTCAGACACACCTGTTATCTCACACCCTAGGGGGGAGCTGGGTTCAGCTGGGTGGTTCTTTCATTTCACATGAAGTTGTTTGCATCTGCAGTCATCTAGGGGCTGGATTGGGCTGCAGTGAAGAAGGCTCATTCCCATGACTGGCTGCAGGTGCCTCAGTTTTCCCAGGTCTCTCAACCAGGTTGGACTTCCACATGGAGTCTGCATTGAGAGGGAATGTCACAGAGGGAGCATTCCAAGAAGAAGGAAATGGAAGCTGTCAATTCTCCCACACTTTGGTTTCAAGTTTCTCAGAACATTACTTTTTTTTTTTTTTGTATTCATTTCAATTTTATTATATTCTTGTCCTTAGCAAAATTAAGTCTCAAGTTGGAAGAGAAAGTGCTTATTCCATTGCTGTGCCTCTAAAGAAAAGCTGTTGGAGAAGTGGTGCTTTCTGCCAGCCAGACTGGAGTAGCAGGTGCAATTAGCAGGTAGGGAAATAAGGATGGAAGTCGAGTGGGAATTTCTCTTTTCTTCACTGACTCTACAAAGGCTATGTTTTTTTTTTTTTTATGTCAAATATTCTCAAGTTTATTTTTTTTTCTATGGGCCGAGTAGTCACAGTGCCAACCTAACTCAGTGAGGGTATAACTCAGTGGGAAAGTGGGCATATGTGTACAGAGGAGTAAGGAGTTGGTGGTGGCCATCTTTGGAAACATCCAGGACTTTGTGAATGTTCTTACGTTCTTGCTGTCTACATAATTGGGTGTACACACGTGGAGAGGCTGATTATCAGTTCAGTAAAGCTGCCTGCTTTGCTTTTATGTGGCAATTAAGTCATGAATAGAAACTGAGGCCTGGGCCTCAGAGTTACTAACATTTGAGAAAGAAACAATTAAAACTCAAAATGAAGGATCCTAAATAGAGCCAACAAGAAAAAGCTGTGGGTGTGTGGGTGTGTGGGTGTGTGGGTGGGGTTTGTGTGTGTGTATTTTACTCCATAAAAGTTCAGTTTCCACAGATAGGACAGCAGGTAGAAAACTTAATGTTAAAATACCATCCTTGGACTCTTTGCTCTCCACCAGAATACTTGCCTGAAAACTGACCTGTCCCCACCCCCACCTCCCACCCCCACACATATTTAGTCCTTTGGGGATTAAATGGGTGAAGAGAGTAAACAGCTAAAGATTTAGTCTGGGCAGTGCTTGAAGTGAAGAAGGCAGTGAACAATTTCATGAAAATCCTGTCTATACATCAGAGACTTCATCTGTGCTAACTAGTTGTGCAAAAAAAAAATGCAGATCATTGCCTTTTTGATAATTATACAAATTAACATGCATCCTAGACTCATTGCCCATCGCAGCCTTGGGAATGAACAAACTCATTTTCCCTCTAATTGTGCGGAGGCCAAGGCAGCAAGGACTAGGTTTATAGAGAAGACCAGGTAGTAACACTGGTAGATTAGCAGGAGGCTGGGGAGGAGAGGCAGATGTAGGTATGTGGGGTTCTGGACTGGTTTAATCTGCAGGCAACATTCCTATCCTGAGGGGTTTGCCCACCAGCATTAACATTTCCGAGAGATGAAGACAGAGTACAGGAGGTACTTTCTCTTGGTTAATTCCCCTTGGTATTTTCCCTCCTGTTTAATTCTGCTTGGCTTTGGGAACTTGAGGAGAAGCTTGCCTTTGCTTTTGTACTTTTCCTGATCTATGCCGTCCTCCTGCCTTATACTCATATACTTGGCGTTTGGGTGCTCTCCATGGATGACTGAACTAATGGAGCGCGTGAGCCAAGTTCTCTCCCTAATCTTTGCCCACAGAACACCTGAGAGTTACATGCAAAGTTCTTGGTAGTGTATCTTATCAAATGTACTGTTTATATTTGGAAAAAGCCTGGGTTCTTCTAGTTGGTGAACAAGATGTTTCCAGCTTTAACCATACAGACGTCCGAGTTCTATTGTTCTGTTTGCTCATTCCCATACCCACTGCCTTCCCCATTTACTACTCAGTCTTTCTTTCAACTTCTTTTCTGGCTGAGCCAACAGTAGAGAAGTAACTGACAACATTGTCCCCTGCTAAAATTAGGAACAACAACAACAAAATATTTACGTGGCTTTCTTTAAAATCATGGATTTTAAACTGAATGAAGTTTGTTTCCTTTTTCTAACATTTTGTTGATGCATCAGGACATTCTAGTAATTTTTTAAATTTTGATAGACTTGCTGCCTGAGCCAATACTCCCCAAATTCATTTGTTATATCAGCCTTTGCTTTCAGGAGCACGTTTGGTGGCTCAGCCCTCTCGCCTTGCTTCTCCATCACTTTTCCTTCATGCTTTCTGAGTAGGGGCTAAGAAATAGCTTTCTAATCAGTGCCATTTCCTGCTTAGGGCCCCTGACCAGCTGTAAGAGGAAACCAAACTGGTTAGCACGGCATGCAAATCTACCCAGGTTCTGCCCCACCTGCTGCATCAGCAAGCCCTCTCACAGCCCTGCCTTTGGACACAGTCTCAGGGCCTGCCAGCCGGTTCTCTAATATATCAAACTCAGATTCTTTCCATTCGTGTGTGCAAATAGCAATGTATGATTGTTTTTCCATTTTCCCCTTTTCAAGTTCTGTAGTTTTGCATGATGATGATAGCTACTGAAGCCAATGATTTGTGAAATGGGACCAATTATTCTAGGCTCCTTCCTCCCATCTGCCTGAATTTCACTTCCTGGGGGATTCCTTTGCATCCTGCAAGCAGCTCTGAGAACCTTCTCTCCTCAAAGCATTCTCACCCAGGCAGCCAGTAACTCCCTCTGTCTCTTCACAGCTCCTGCTGCTAACTTCATAAGCTCCTGCTGGCTTATCACATTTGATTGGCACTTTTAAATATATAAAGCGTGGGTCAAGACTAAAAACCCATTCCCAGGCTCAGGAACTTAAAACATATATTAAAAAGTTAGTTTTGTTTATGTTCAGTTCTCCTTTAAAGTTCTTTTAACTTTTCCTGTAATAATTGTAGGTAGAACCTATTTGAAAAGTGGGAAAAGTTTGTGTAAGGACAGTTTTTTCTTCCTCATACTTTTAACTTACTTCATGTACAGTTTTAGTAAAAAGCCTATCTTAGGCAATTTTTTCCTTTTAAGATAATCTCAGGACCATGTTATTGTTAGATTACAATCCAGATTTTTGTACTGATTCCCGCCTGTTATCAGCAGTGGGAAGTACGGCACGCTCATGAATCAACTTACTCATCTTTGTCCTTATTGCTCAGGTGTCTGGTGTATAGAATTTATTCAATAAATATTTATTGAATGTGTGAGTAAATAAGGCTATATAGAGAACAGTTTATTTTCAAAAGTCTATATTTAGTATAGGTTTGATACATCGAATCCTAGGCAAAAACAGGATTCTTACTATGAATGTAAGAAGTGCACAAACTCAAAACACCTTTTAGTTTTCTCAGAAGAATTTGCAGTTTTAATCAAGCAGAATACACTTAAACCTAACAATTAATTAGTTATAAATTATTAAAGTATAAACAAAGCTTTAACATATGAATTTTCCAGTTGGCTTCCTGCTAGTCTTTCTGTAGTTTATTGATTTTTCTAAAGCACAGGCAAAGGAGGAGGAAAGGTGATTTGCTTCTAAAGTCTCAGGATCTGGAATGACTGCCAGTACCACAAAAATTATTTGAAATGCCATTTGAAAAGTATCGAGGCGGTGGTCAGAACCCATGGGTTTTTAAATGTTAAACAAAATATTACTACTGCTGCTGCTACCATTTCCACTACTGCTTTGTTTGGGTTGCCAGAAGACTGTCTCAGAGAACTATAAATGCAGCATAAGTTCACAGACTGTTTTCATTTTGCTTCATTTTTCATTATACTAAAGTTATTAGGCTTTAGTCAATATTAAGGGAATATCATAAAAGATAAAATTTAACCAAAAGAATAGAAATGACCAAAAAAACCTTCAAGGCCTTGCAGTGCTTTAAAATATTATGTGAAAATTAACTTTGCAGGGGTAAAGAAGCTTATTTTTTTTTTAAAGATTTATTTATTTATATAAGCACTAGGTACAGTCAGAAGCGTGGGAGGATGAGAGGATTCACCAGAGCCAGGGCGGGGAGCAGAACAGGCAGAAGGACCGAAGTACACTGCTGAGGGGAGCATTGGGCAGCAGGAGAGGTCTGAGCGCCATGTGGGACCCTCGCTGGCGGCTGGGGATCGAACCAACTCTGCAGAGGCTGTGGGCAGCTTCGCAGCCCAGTGCTCAACAGCTGGGCCACCAGGGGAGGCCCAAGAAGCTTATTTTTTTAACGCAAGAAGATTATTTATTTATTTATTTATTTATTATAGCTTTATTTATTTATTTATACAAGCACTGGGTACAGTCAGAAGCACGGGAGGGTGAGAGAATTCACCAGAGCCAGAGCAGGCAGAAGGACCGAAGTACACTGCTGAGGGGAGCAGCGGGCGGCAGGAGAGGTCTGCGCGCCATGCGGGACCCTCCTCCGGTGGCTGGGGAGCAGCTGGGGATCGAACCGGCACTGCAGAGGCTGCGGGCAGCTTCGCAGCCCAGCGCTCAACCGTTGCGCCACTGGGGAGGCCCCAAGAAGATTATTTAATTTAAATTTTAGTATGATGTAATGAAACTGATTTGCAGTATTTAAGTGAATGTAAAGTCAAATAACATTTGCTACTAAATTACCACAGAATCTAACATACTAACATATTTTGACAAAAGTCTTGTGTGCCTATATTAAAATAGGCTTCAGTTGTTTACACAAAGACTGTTGCTTCAGTTGTAATACTTTTCTATAACATTCACAGTACTACTTTATCACTATAAGGGGTTTAATTTTTATGTTCTCTATTTTATTTATTTTTTTAAGATTTATTCATTTATTTATACAAGAACCAGGGTACAGGCAAGATATGCGGGAGGGTGAGAGGATTCACCAGAGACAGAGTGGGGAGCAGAACAGGCAGAAGGACCGAAGTACACTGCTGGGGGGAGCAGCGGGCGGCAGGAGGAGAAGTCTGCGCGCCATGTGGGACCCTCGCCAGCCAGCTGGGATCAAACTGGTGCTATGGAGGCTGCGGACAGCTTCACAACAGGGTGCTCAACCGCCTGTGCCACCAGGGGAGGCCCTATTTTATTTATTCATTTTTTTTTTAAAGCTGTTGATTTTTTTTTAAGATTTATTTTATTTTTATGCATACAAGAGCTGGGGTACAGGTCAGAGGTGCGGGGGGCGGAAGGAGGGTTGAAAGGATTCACTAGCGACAGAGTGGATAACAGATCAGGCAGATTGACCAAAGTACACTGCTGAGGGGAGCTGTGAGAGAGCCAGGAGGTCTGCCATGCCATGTGGGTAGCTCCCTGACAGGAAATTGAACTTGTGCTGCAGTGGCCGCGGCCAGCCTCATAGATTGTGTCTTAACCCCTTGTGCCACCAGGAAGGCCCTGTTCTCTATTTTATATCTAAAATATATTCAGATATTTCAAGAAATGAAATCTTTAAGATCTATTAAGTGAGTTCTCTGGTTAATGTGTTAATGAACTTTTAACTTTCTTAATAGGTAAACACAGCAAGGGGGAATCTTGTTAATAGTCAATGTATGAACATTTCACAAATCTGTGGTGCTATCTGGTTAGACGTATGACTCTTTTAGAATTCTTGCTTCTCAGTACTGAAATAACTCGCTTGACCTTATTTCTCCATATACTCTTTCTTCCTGTAAGTTGTGTTGAAATTGAGAAACTGTTAGGGTTGTATTTGGCTGGGTTCCTAAGCAATACCATCATACTGTCTTAGAACTTATTTTCTTGAGAGGCCCCACAAGTAGGTAAGTGAAAATAAAGCACAGCAAATTATCTCTTAATTATTAAAGGAGGCTCTGACTATAAACCTCAATATAATACTCTAGTGAGCCAGACTAGATTCCTTGAAGATCTCCTTATTTGAGCTAGGTAGCTGGAAATGGTCTAGAACCAAAGCAGGTCAAAGTACCTTCCCACCAGATTCCACCACAGCACTGATGCCTCAGTTTCCTTAGTCTTAATGGAAAACCACAAAGGTGCTGGAGAAACAGAAAAGAGCTTGCTTCAAGGCTTAGAGTGAATCTGTTGGAAAAAATCCATGCATGCAATTGAGGAAGAGTCTCTTGGGGGAGTTTTGGGGAACTCTTCTTGACAAGGTAAAGGGGGAAAGTGACACATCCATGCACTAGATTGTTAACACAGGTGAGACTGACACTTCTTTGATAAAATTCTTGAACAAGTAGTCGCCATTCTTGTACTAATGCTCTTTACCTAACTCCTACAGTTGTATTTTCCCCTATCACATTATTAGAACTATCCTCTGATGAATCAGCAGGGTTTTAAATGACATTGGTCTTCATTCACCTTATCAGGAAAGTACATAGAGCTAAAGACTCCCATTTTCTTCAAGTCTTGTCCTGTCATTGTTTAAGGTACCAGGAATAAAAAGATGGTATCTTAGTCAGTTCAGTCTGCTATAACAGAATACCGTAGATCAGATGGCTTAAACAACAAAAGGCATTACTCCTAGGCCTAGAAGCTGGGAAAGTAAAGATCAAATTGCTGTAAGATTTGGAGTCTGGTGAGGTCCTGCTTCTGACTGTCATCTAAATCACTGTCTTTTTGCTGTGTCTTGCAAGGTGTAGACAGTTAGGGGACTCTGGGGACTCTTTTATGTGGGTCCTAAAGCCACTCACAAATGCTCCAACTTCATGGTCTAATCACTCCCAAAGTCTCCCTTTCCAGATACCGCCACATTGGAGATTATGTTTCAACATGTGAATCTGGACAGGGACACAACTTTCAATCTGTGGTGGATTATATATATGCCCTGGGCAGTATTCTGCAGGAGCTTATAGTCTAGTTGCAAGATACATCATTTTGATGCACTCTGACTTAGCCCTTTGAAATATATGTTCCCAGCCTTTTCTCTCCTTAATGCCATCTCCATATATTCAACAGTCTATTCAATGAACAACTCTTTCAACCTCAAATTTTATGTCATCATCTTGTTTCTGAAGGCTGTGACCCTTTAATTACCAGTGGTAGTATTTTCTCTCCAGTAACTCAGACTGGCAACTTCAGACTCATCTTTGACTCCTTGTTTATTTGTCTAACAAGTGCCTCATGCTAACTTCTATGTATACAATAAGCTTTCTAATCCCAGCTTTAAGGTGAGGGGAGGGGAGGGCTTATCCAGGAAGACAGTCATTAAAAAATGTATTTTTAATTATTTAATTACAAGTTAAAGGCTTAAAGGAAAATAGAAGGGCTTTGAGAGGGGGCTTCTGAGCTTCTAGATGACAGGGTAAGGGGGAGTTTCTCATGTGGAGACTTTAAGGCCGGGAGGAGCAGAGCTATGCTGAGAGTCTAGGAGGAAGCCAGGACAGAGATGGGTGAGATGTGGCTAGAGAAGGAGGCAGGGGCAGATTTAAGCATGACATGAAAGACTGAAGTGTTAAAGGTTTCCAACCTTTCCCTAAGCCATTACAGAGCTTCCATGGAGGAGAATGCCATATCAGCCTAGCATTTTTAAGAAAATTAGTATGATATGTGGCAAATGAACTGGAGAGGGTGGCATTAGGAGACCAGATGGGCAGTATAGATGGAAAGAAATAATAGGAATAGACTCAACAGAAAGTAGAATTGATAGTACTTCATGATTGAGTGAGTGAAGGAGGAAAGAAAGATTCAAGGATAACCCTTAGATTTCGAACATGAGGATAAGAGTGAATAGAATAATATTTTCTCCAACATCCAGAAAATTCCAGGTCTTGTAAATGAACCTTAGAAATATGCCTCAACCCTGTTCCCTCTTTCACATTTGCACAGCCACATCAATCCTTCCCTCCTATGTGGTTGAAGACCTTTGGTGTTTCTCCATTTGTGGATTTGCCCCCTCCCATACATTGCCTAGTCTTCTTGAAGCATTCATATGGACAGATTACTCTGCTGATGAAATAATTTTGGTGGGTCTCCATTTTCGGTAGATTAATCATTAGACGGTGGAGTGCTAAGATCTGTCCTCAAACTGGGTCCTTCTAATATTTTTTTCTTTTCTACCAATTTGACCTCCTTGCTGCTTCTGGCCAACACAGTCCATTTCCCTACATTTCTGTCTCTGCTCCCTTAGGTGTACAGGCCTGAAATCTCTTCCCCTCTTTGGCTGGGCCACAGTGTTTACTTCAAAGCCCAGTCTTACTCCAACTGATGCTGAAGAACCATTTACCTTCAGACACATTTTCTTTGCCTCTCGTGGTATTTTAGGCTTTCAGACAGACCTCAGCATTCTTTATGATTGTAAGCTACCTGAGGTCTGATTCATCTTTATATTTTACTCAGACCTGGCACAGATGCCTCAAGAAAATAGAATATTTGTGGAAGAATGAATAAGCATTCAGTAGATATTTTTTTTACTTGATCCAAGAATAATTGATGTTCAGACAATTTACTATACATCATCATTTAACACCATGCCTTGCTTTTTATAGCATTTTAAGATTACTGAAATGCCGTTTCATCCTTTTAGATTCAGAGGGAAAAATCTATCTGTGGTGATGTTCACTTGTTGCCATGGAATTTCCCTTTGTCTAATTTATCATCCAATGAGGCCATAGAAAGACCCATGCCCCATCCTTACGGTCCTGCATGCTGTGCCCAAGGTTTTTGCACCAACACAATGGTGAGCTGCCTCCTCAGAATAAGCACTGGTGCTTCAGTGGGACAAGAAAGTAGAGAATTTAGTATCAAAAAGAAAAATCAATAGATGACCTAATTATTGTTTTAATGGATTAATTACTCAGATTTATTGAAACATAACCTTCTCGCATAAGAAAAAATACTTAAAATGTGAACTTTTTTTTTCATATAGCATTTATGGGTCCTGCTATACGTCTAGAAAAATGTCAGTCAATAAGCAAGCAGACAAATAAATAATGACTCCCTCTTGGGATAAGTACCCTGAAAAAAAAATTAGACATCACAGGGCAGAAGTGTGTTAGAGCCAGGGATTGTAAATAGAGTGGCAAGAATAGAAAGTGGTATTGGAACAGGGCCTAAATATGATGTGATGTGAAGGAACCATGTAAAGATCGGGAAGGGGTATGAAGGAGGCAGAGGGAGCAGAAAACCAGTTCCTTGTGCCCTGGAACCGAAGCCTGACCTCTGCCTCACCTCCCACTACTGTCCCAGCCACACTTAACTTCTCCCCTTTTACACAGCTGTGCTTTTATATTATTTCCTCTGTCTCAGTGTCCTTCCTCTTCTTACTTGGGTGAATAACACTTTCAGATCATAACTGAAAAACCATGTATCAGTGACCCCTCCCGCACCCCTCTCTCCACCATCATGCCTTCCCATTCTGCCTCAGAAACAGGTGGGCCCCCTCATCTCTTTGCTTTCTCTGCGCCATCTCTATTTCTAACACAGCCTTTATTAATTTGACTTAGCATGGATTTGTTTAAAATGCTCCCCTCTCTCGTTTATAGTTGCTTGTTGATTTTGATTTTTACTTTATTATAATTAGTCTTTTTCCTGGTGGGGGGGGAGAAGGGACTAGGGTCAAAATAAGGGGGGGTGGGCCTCCCCGGTGGAGCAGCAGTTGAGCACTGGGCTGCGAAGCTGCCCGCGGCCTCTGCAGCGCCGGTTCGATCCCCGGCTGCTCCCCGGCCACCAGAGGAGGGTCCCACATGGCGCGCAGACCTCTCCTGCCGCCCGCTGCTCCCCTCAGCAGTGTACTTCGGTCCTTCTGCCTGCTCTGGCTCTGGTGAATTCTCTCACCCTCCCGGGCTTCTGACTGTACCCAGTGCTTGTATAAATAAATAAATAAAGCTATAATAAATAAATAAATAAATAAATCTTAAAAAAAAAACCCAAGGGGGGGTGGGAATTGTATGGGGACTATTACCAAGATGAAAATGCATACATTGTGCAAAAATGAAAAATAACGTAAAAAATACATAAAATTTAAAAATTAAAAAAAATTAAAGGGCTGAGTTAAATTAAAAAAAAAAATTCTTCCCTCTTTCTAGTCTAAGTCTCTGACGTAAAGACCTCCATAGAATCAGTACCTGGAGCCTTGTCTGGGACATGATAGATGCTAAATAATTGTGGAATCTTTGTATGACTGAGGGAGAGAGGGAAGGGGAAAGAGAAGAAGGGGAAGAGGGAGGGTGAGCGAAGAAGGAATGAATGGAAAATCTTTCTTTGATAGATGGCGCAGTAAGTCAAGGTTAGCTTAAAAACAAAACAAAAGGGAAAAAAATCCCATACCAAAAACTATCTCTCTTTGAAGGTGTGAAGCATTCTGATAAAGACACATTAAAAGTAAATGACGATGACTTTAAAATAATACTGGAGATGGTTTTATCCATTGCACTAGGATCGAGTGAGTGGTGGATTTTGGAGCCCATCAAAGTGAAGGTTCACCTACATTTTTAGGGTGGTAACCTGCTGAAAGTGGGCGTGGCTTTGCTTTTTCCTTTTTCGTTAATATGTTTTTGGTGTTTTACATGTTGGTGGGTTCAATTACAAGAATGCAAGCCTAAATCTACTTTCTGTATAACCACATCCCTTCTTTAGCAGTGTGGTTTGGGAAATAATACTCTGTGCCAAAAAAACAAGAAACAACGTGCTGTCTTTTTCCCGAACAGTGTTCACGACCTTTCTAGGCTGAGGTCACAATTCTCATCTTCATAAAATATTGCTGTCTGATTTTGGAGTAGGGTGGAGGGTGTTGAAAACAGCACTCTCTGTTAGCAGATTCCTGCATTCAGAAGCATTTTGATATTCTTGTGTTTATTGACTAGAAGGAAGAAATATGTAGGTCTTTATCTACCAGTATGTTTCTTTGTGAAATCATTACTATATTTGGCAAATGTTCTCATAACTATATTTAACATTTTATTAGTGTTTGTTTTAGTGTTTCTTTAATGGCCACTAAGCTCCACCTCTCCCAAATTCCCATGGGTGATAGCAATGCAATCTGGAATTCATTTCCTTTTACTAATATGATCTAAACTTCATATTGATATTGCTGTAATTCCAAAATAAACACTGATCCTGTGTGGGAAGATTGAGGATCACAGGCCTTTTGGTCACCTAGTCAAAAATGAAGGTGGTAAAACCCTGAGCTCAAAAAGCAGCTCGAGCTCAGGGAGAAACAAAGATTAAGAGCAGATAGGCTTCTGCAGGACACGAGTTAGAGCAAAACAGTACTGCTCTGGATGGGCTCAGTGGTGAAGAAGAGGGAAAAAAAATAAATATACTCACTGGAGTTAGAAGTCATGAGAAAACTGAACCTAACAAGGGTTCCCTAAGAGAGGAATCGACTCTGTTTAATTTTCGTGACAAATGAAACTGAAAATCAGGAACTCCAGAACATTTGACATCCCTGAAATACTAAGTAAAAACATTAGTGAAAATTTTTGCATTTAGTAGCTGATCTTTTTTTTTAAAAGATTTATTTATTTATGCATACAAGAACTGGGGTACAGGCCATAAGTGTGAAGGGTGAGAAGATTCACCAGAGACAGAGTGGGGAGCAGAACAGGCAGACTGACTGAAAACACTGCTGAGGGGAGCAGCAGGCTACTCAGGAGAGGTCTGCTGCACCATGTGGGCTGCTCCCTGGCTGGCCAGGATCGAACTCGTGCTGCAGAGGCTGTGATAGCTTCATAGTGCTGTGCTTAACCCCTTGCCCCACTAGGGATGCCCTAGTAGCTGATCTTTGAAGTGGGAGGGAATTCTGTAGACACACTGCAGGACTAGGACTTAAGACTGTTTTCTTTAGAGAGAGGAAGAAAATGAAAGGTATGAAAATACAGATTTTGACAAATTTAAGACCTTTTTTTCACCATCAATTGAAACAAAAGGAAAACTGAAAACAAACAAGCAAAAAACAACGTAGTTTTTCCGTCTAAATTCAGAAATACCTTTAAGAGCAGCACATTCTAAATCTATCTACAGAGGCCACATGATCTTGTTGAAGAAGTAATGTGACAAATACTTTTTTCTTCTTTTTTTAAAGATTTATTTATTCATTTACACAAGAACCCGGGTACAGGCCAGGTGCACGGGAGGGTGCGAGGATTCACCAGAGACAGAGCAGGGAGCAGAACAGGCAGATTGACAAAATATACTGCTGAGGGGAGCAGCAGGCGAGACAGGAGAGGTCTGCAGCACCATGTGGGACCCTCGCCTGCAGACAGCTTCACAGCATGGGGCTCAACAGCCTGCACCACCAGGGGAGGCCCAATGTGACAAATACTTTTAACAAGAAAAATACTGAAGTGTATCTTGAACTCTAACAGTCATGCCTAGCATCACTGAATAGACCTTTGCAGTTCTTTCAACACATAACTGGCGCAAGACGAAGTGTTCATTGTCTGAGGTCTTCAGAATTATGTTCTGAGCCTTTCTGTATTGGCTAATAAAAGACAGAAGGAACAGCAGGCCGTGACTTTCCCCAGAGTCAATGGGGTTTGGAGAGAAGGTGGCTCCAGCTTGTCTCTTAATTTCTTCTGTGCTGAGTATGTTGGAGCAGGGGCATTTGTGTAATGACTGGTTGTTTGCATGCTTATAATTTGGAAAGGGGTGCATTTGAAAGGAACATCAACAGGTGATTTACAGACATAGCTGCTCCCTGTGAACAGCCTCCGGGAGGGCAGCTCCTTAGATGCTGGATAGAGAAGCAATTGCAAGTACAGTCTCCAGGAGCCTCCTTCATCCCTGGCCTTTGACTTCCAGCCTGTTCACCTGTCACTCAGTCACTCAGTCCACAGCCCTGTAGGCATATATGTGCCAGATGAATTAGACTCATTCTGTTCCTCATTGTACAAGACTGATACATAAATGACATATAAATTATATAATTGCAAATGAGACTGGGGGTGAGTGCTGGGGTGAGTGCTGGGGGTTGCAGAAGATCTAATAAGAGGTCATCTTTAAACTCAGCCCTTTGGAGGGTGAGCAGGCATTCTAAAGTTGCTGAGAGGTGATGGAGCCGTGAGCATGACAATGGTCCTAAAACGTTAAAGTCAAGATTCATACCAGACATTCTCACTTCCGATTAGGGATTTGCATTGGTGACCTTAATATGTACCTAGTGGAACTCAGTCATTGAGATCATTTGCTATTTTACAACTTTTCCTATTATGTAATTTTCTTGGTGGTTTCAGTCTTGTGTCTTAAGAGCAGTAATTTTCCCATAACTGTATATGAAAGATTAGAACCTTTTCCACTGACTGAATGTTTTCCTCCTTAGTGATTATATATGTTATATGCATATACATGCATATGCCCAAGAGCCTTGAGTGGTATTGACTTATTTAAAGCTGCTTTGGTATTCTACAAACTTCTTTTGGAAATAGTACTCTCATTTTTTACCACAATTTTTATCAAACACCAACTTTAACTTTTAAATTCTTTAAATTTGACTTTGAATTTATAATCTCAAAGTATTTTTATTGTACTATGCCATGTTAAACTCCATAATTTACTTTCAATTTACCTTCTTTATATGAAAATTACCTTATTAATATTAGGCAATCTGTTGTATGCTTTCTCAGACTTTGCCTTATGCCTTTTCTTTGCATGTACTTTATAATGGATCCCTCCCATTTTTTCCAAGAGAAATGACTCCTTTAATTTTTTCCTAAGTATATATTTGTGTAAATGCACATAAATAGACCTATTTGGAATTTACTGCTGATGGTTGCAAAGTCCAGATATGGGAATATAGTGGCAAATAATATTTTTCCAGGGCTTTCTTCATCTGAATACATTTCAGGAAGCTTATTAGCCAAGATATTCACATCTGATGCAGAAAGGTGGGTTAAAAGCAGTTGGGTGAGGAGTGAAATGGATGACATTGCATGCACCATGCCTGCATTTTCAGCTCTACAAATGACTCAAAGAATACCACTTCATTTAGAATGCCCTACAGTTGGTTAGAAACGGAAATGTGCCTCTTTCAGAGAATTGGCTTTCTGAAATCGCTCTTTTAGATTATGGTAATTGATGTTATTGCTTCAGAGGAACTACCATATTTCTCATAGACCTGGTATTTCCATGTATAAATGCATGTATCTATGTGTATGTATGTATATATATGTATTTACGTGTTTGTATATATGTATTATTTGTCATGTTGACTGAAGTGTGTTTCCTTGTATTCTTAAAGTGTTCCTTGTATCCTTTTTATGGATTTATAAACTATCTGTTGCTTCAAAATATGGTCCCAGTACCAGGAGCAGGGAAACAACTTGGCCTGTGACTTGGCTTGTGAGGAAGGCGTGGTCTCATGATGCCCCCTTCCTACAACTCAATCAGAATCTGTTTTTTAACCATACCTTCTGGTGATTCGCGTACACACTAAATTTTATTTTTTATTTTTTTAAAGATGTATTTATTTATGTATACAAGAACTGAGGTACAGGCCAGAGGTGTGTGTGTGGGGGCGGTGAGATGATTCACCAGAGAAAGGGTGGGGAGCAGAACAGGTGGATCTACTGAAATATACTGCTGAGGGGAGCAGCGGACAAGACAGGAGAGGTCTGCTGTGCCATGTGCGTGACTCCCGGCCGGGGATTGAAATCGTGCTACAGTGGCTGCAGATAGCTTAATAGTGCTGAAACTTAACCCCTTGTGCCACCAGGGAGGCCCCACATTAAATATTAGAACACTGGTCTGCACTCACTATTTTTACTTCACAACCTCCCACTTGCTCCTCAATTCATTGCTTTTAGCCTACCAATTTCTTGAAAGAAACATGACAACCTGATAATGGCTGGACGTGCACACAGCACTCAGGCTTCAGCCTCTCATGCATTTTCAGCGCGTGCCATCACGATGGTCGTCAGTTCTGTGAGTTCCATGAAGAGTTACTCTTTAAAAAGTTCTACAGATAAAAGTAAACCAAGACAACCATAGAAATCTGACTGTAGAATTGAGGCTACTGGGGGCGGGGAGGGAGCAAAGTGGCAGGAGGCCCGATGGACTAGGGTGAAGGACTGTGGGACCTCTGGTGGTGGTTGCGGTGTGGTAACATACATCTGAAGAGGTGTGACCGTCTACCCCTAAGTCGTATACAGTGCTGTAAACCAATGTTACCCCAATAGTACAGTTAAAAATAAAAAGTATTTTTACCTTATTTTGCCACACAAAAAAACCCCTACCTATTTTCTGTGTTTTATTGGCCCTTGACTTCTTTCCTCGGCCAGAGAGCAAGTATGTTCACAGAATTGGAAACCTGTTGCCTGGGAAGGAACTAGGGATGTGAAATGTGGAGAAGAAAATGTCAAGGATGCCAGGATTGTTGCTCTTAAATCTCTGAAGGCTTTTGGAGGACAAGGAATTTTTTTCAGTGCAGCTTTAGGAAAACAGGAGTAGAAACAACAATGAGTGGAAGACAGACAGGTTTTGCACTGATATAAAGAAGAATTTTTACAAAAACTTGAACATTCCAGCAATGGAATGCACTTCTCTTACCTTATATTCTTATAACCTTATATTCTTATAAGGTTCTCTCAGTGTTTAGCAAACTGTCCATCCTGGAAGCGCAGAGGGGACTCAAGCCAAAACCTCAAACCTCCAAGCCTACTGAAGGGTACTAGGGAGAGAGAAACTCGGTGATGGCTGCAAATTATTCTAATCTTCATTTTTTATTGTAAAAAAGAAATGATAGTGTGTGTTTCAAATTTATTTCTCCTTTTTTTTTTCCCCTCTTAAACAGTGATAAAACATAACATTTTTGTCTCCCTTTCTTGAGCATTAGAGCCCTGTATGGTTGTCTCTGTCTGGGTGAGACATGGCTTTCGACAGGATCGTTACTAGGATAGAGACAGAGGCATGGACAAGAGTCAAGTTCCTGAAAAGGAATTCTGTTTTCAAAGTCCACCTTGTGAATACAGTTCTGTGATTTTCGTAGCCATAAGGAAGGTGTCCTACATCTCTATACTTCCAGCCCAGAGAACTGAGAAGAAAGAGCCTCTCCATGGGAGAATTAACCAATGTCCACCTTCTTCCCCCAGCAGCCTAGGGAAAGAGTTGACTGGTCTTTCATTTAACTCTGTGTGTCCTGATATGCCTTTGTAGGCCACATCTGTGTTATTTCATTATTTATTTAAAAAATGTGTTCATGTATGGAGATCGTGACGTCGAAAATGCAGGCAAACTAGTGTTCATCCCCGAAGTTTGTGTACCGGTGAAATATAAGATTATCACTATGTTTATCTCACTCTAAATAATCTGATATAGGAAAAGAGGGAAAGTACTCATCTATTCAACCACTTTAAAGGAATTTTCTAAACAGGATATAAAACAGATGTAAAATCTCCAATTAAATTCCTCAAAAAACAAGAATATTTAATGACTGCCAAGTGTATGCCAGCACTGCCCTGTCAGCTTTCTGCACAGGAAAAATTGGGTTCCATCCAAACACTGTTTACACTGGCCTTCACTATAAGAACCATTTATTTCCTTTAGTATGCAAATGAGTATTTGTTGCCAAAATTTCTAAGGAGCACAGTCATGGGTCAAAGTGCTGAAATAAGCACTTCGTGCTTTGCTGCTTGACAAGTTGCATAATTGATGGATGAGTGAGCATCCTTACATCAGCTTCCAACTTGGTGGTCCTCAACTGTATTGAAATTTAGATCACCTGAATCTAAAAATTCTGATGCCCAAGCCGCCCCAGACTATGTAAATCAAGATCTCTAGAGTGCGTTCTCAGGCTCAGTGTTTTGCAAAATTCCTCAGTGATTACAATAAGCAGCCAAGACTGTGAGTCATTCTTTAAATGGGTAGGCCTTGTAGCTGCACTTCATCTAACTAGGACTCGCAAGTGTGGGTGTGGCGAGGGCTATGGGGTAAAGGTGCCTGTGCACCTTGGAGCAGAAGGGACCAGAGGTTACTGCTTTCTGCTACTGGTGCGAAACTACCTTGTTCCCAACGATGGAGCCCTGGACCAGCTCCTCCTTCCCACACAGTCTCAGCATATCTGTGGGAGCTCCGTGGCTTCTACTGAAGTGCCAGGAGCCCTCTTTTTAATCCTGACACCATGAACATAGACTCTTTTGGGGGAGAGGAGTCCCCAGTTGTTGTCTAAATGGACTTTGCTTTTCAGAGCAATTTTAGTTTGCACAGCAAAATAGAGAAGAAGGTACATATTTCCTCTGCTCCCATGTAAACATAGTCTCCCTGACAATCCCTTGCCAGAGTGGTATGTTTATTAATCAATGAGCCTACATTTGTGATGAGCCTACAGTGATAACTTATCGTTATCACTCAAAGCTTCTAGTTTTCATCAGAGTTCACTCTTGGTGTTGTATGTTCTGTGAGCTTTGAGAAATAGATAATGACAGGTTTCCACCATTCTGGTGTCAAACAGAAGTGTTTCAGTGCACTGCAAATCCTCCATGTCTACTGTTTTGTCCCATGCTTCTCCTTATTCCTGACAAATAGTGACTTTTACCATCTCTGTAGTTTTGCCTTTTCCAGAATGTTAGAATATAGTTAGAAGCATATAGATAGCCTATAACTTTTTTCAGTTTGCCTTCTTTAACTTAGTAATGTGCATTTAGCCTTTCCTACATGTCTTTTCATGCCTTGTTAACCTAGTTTCTTCTAGGAGTTTTATAGTTTTTCACTTTACATTTAGTCTCTGATACATTTTGAGATAATTTTTGTGAAGGATGTAAGGTCTGTGTCTGGATTAATTTTGTTTTTTTTTTGCATACGGGTGTCCAGTTGTTCCATCACTACTTTTGAAAGGCTGTCTTTACTACTAATACTGCCTTTGCTTCTTTGTCAAAGATCAGTGATTTTAGTTGTATGGATTTTATTTGTATGGGTGGTGTCAGTTCTTCAACTTTCTTCTCTTTCAGTGTTGCATTAGCTATCTGGGTCTTTTGTGTCTCCATATAAATATTTATTTATTTATTTAAAGGTTTATTTATTTATTTATTTATATAAGCACTGGGTACAGTCAAAAGCACGGGAGGGTAAGAGAATTCACCAGAGCCAGAGCAGGGAGCAAGACCGAAGTACACTGCTGAGGGGAGCAGCGGGCGGCAGGAGAGGTCTGCGCGCCATGTGGGACCCTCCTCCGGTGGCCGGGGAGCAGCCGGGGATTGAACCGGCGCCACAGAGGCCGCGGGCAGCTCCGCAACCCAGTGCTCAACCGCTGCGCCACCAGGGAGGCCCTCCATATAACTTTAAATAAGTTTGATGATCTTCTCAAAATTACTTCCCAGGATTTTAATTCAATTGGGTTTGTTGGATTCTATAGATCAAGTTGGAAGAACTGACATCTCTGCAATGTGGAGTCTCCCTACCCCTGAACATGGACTATTTGTTTAGTTCTCCTTTGATTTTCATCAGTTTTATAGTTTTTCTTGTACATATTTCGTTAGATTTATGCCTGATATTTCATTTTTTACATCCTAATGTAAATGATACTTTTTTTTAATCTCATTTGGTCTGGCCTTCCCTAATGGTACAAAGGGTTAAGTCTCTGCTCTATGAAACTCTCTGCAGCCACTGCAGCACAAGTTTGATTCCCGGCCAGGGAGCTACCCACATGGCGCAGCAGACCTCGCCTGTCTTGCCCACTGCTCCCCTCAGCAGTGTATTTCAGTTGATCTGCCTGTTCTGTTCCCTACTCTGTCTCTGGTGTATCCTCTCATCCCCTGAACCTCTGACCTGTACCCCAGCTCTTGTATGCATAAATAAATAAATAAATAAATCTTAAAAAAATTAATAAAATCTCATTTGCTCATTGCCAGCATATAGGAAATTGGCATATAGACTTTTGTTAAAATCAGCTATGATTCCTGCAACCTTATTGTAATTATTTTAGACTTTGGGGGTTTTTTCATCAATTCTTTGAGGCTTTCTTCATGATGACTGGGTAATCTGAGAACAAACAAGTGCAGTTTTATTTTTTCCTCCCTAATGTGTGTACTTTTATTTCCTTTCCTTGTCTTGTTGCATTAGTTAGTTCTTCCTGTACAAAGTACAAAAGGAGTGGTGAGAAGGGGCATCTTTACCCCAGTCTTGATCTTAACAGACAAATGTCTAGATTCTCAGCATTAACTATAATGTTAGCTGTGGGTTTTTGAGGATGTTTGAACACAATCTTTTATGATTTTGTGAATATTATATTTAAGGCTTTCCATATGTAAAGTTAGCGATTAGAAATGGTTATGATTAGAACATTATATATAGATTAGTTGCATCTGTATTATATGAGTGTTTGTGTGTGTATGGGAATTATAGGGAAAATTATAGGGAAATGTTTAGAAAGAAACATACCAAAAATGCTTAGTATCTCTATGTGATAGTTTCTAAAAATAGATCATTTAAATATATAATTCATTTCTTTGATACTGAGGATAAGAGACAAGACAAGGATTAGAAAAATCCCAGAGAGTTGGCAACATTTAAATTTTTAAATCTTTTTTTTTTAAAGATTTATTTATTTATTTATATTAGCACTGGCGCGGGAGGGTGAGAGAATTCACCAGAGCCAGAGCAGGGAACAGAACAGGCAGAGTGACGAAATACACTGCTGAAGGGAGCAACGGGAGTGGCAGGAGAGGTCTGCACACCATGTGGGACCCTCGCCTGTGGCCGGGGATCGAACTGGCGCTGCAGATTATGCAGGCAGCTTCACAGCCCAACACTCAACCACTGCGCCACCAGGGGAGACCCCTAAATTTTTAAATCTTAGCACTTACTTGGATACAGTTTTGCACATTTGATAAAGAGGGTCCTATTGCTGAGACCATGTCGATGGTCCATTTAGTTTTAATCAAGATAGCCTTATTGACAGAAAAGCTACTACATATCTTATAATGAAATGTGATGAGGTTTACTGGGAATTCAAAATGAAGAAGCAAATAGTGCCTTCAGGATTAATACACTTGCCATTTTAATTTAAAATGGTGAGATTTCGGGTAATTTTTCTGGTATATTTTTCATTGTCTGAATCTTGCTCTTAAAGCACCTGGGAGAAGAAATGAATGGGGAGAAAGAATATAGTGTTCCAGATTTGGCTGCTTGGTTTAAACTAGTTCCTAAAAAGAGTATTTGGGACTTTTGGTCCAAGATCCAGGGTACGTGTGGACTGCTCTAAACCTAGGTCAAGCTCGTTAATGTCTAAAAGAAACTTGACCCTAGCATGGATATTTTCAGTAAGAAAAGGTAAGACAAACAGCAGAAACAAGAGAGGACAAAGATAAAGCTTTTGAGGTAGATTCCAAGAAAGGGAAACCAAGATTAAAGGTGAAAAGTGGGAGAATGGGGTAGAGGGGGAGCCAAGCAACAACAAGGTGAAAAATCCCAGCAAAAAGAAATTCATTTCACTGGGAGAAGCAAGGAACTGCAGGTCAGCAACTGTGATTCTTCTCTATGCCACTTAGAAAAATTCCCCTAATTTATCCATTGCTCTGGCCTAGGAGGTTTGGAAAAATCAACTTATTTGTGCAAGTAATTTGAAGAACATTTGAGACTGAGTTCTTCATCTTGTGGAAGCCTGGGGACCAGGTTTACTGGGATAGCAGCAGCATATTGGGGTTTTTAGTGAAACTTTTGGCAACTATAGGCCCTTTGCTGACACTGCCCCCGGGGGGTGACAGTGCAGTACAACAGGGACTACCCCACTGCTCAAGGTGACAGAGTGAAGCTACAATGGAACACTATCTGGGACAGCTTGAAGCAAACCAGGTTGTGTATTCAGCAGACCATTCTGGCACCTTCTAAGAAGCTTGCAATTATTTACCCTGGTCTGTGCCCTCCAGATCCCAAAATAGTAAGTACAAATATTGATTGTGTCCGTATGGTTTAGGACCTCTCTCAAAGATGTTCTTTCACTAGAGATTTTGTCAAGGCAGCAAGTGGGTCTGCTGAGAAGAATGAAATCCCTTATATAGATTTCTTAGCTCCCATTTATCTAAAGGAAACGTATGCAAGCTTATCTATAAATTATTAACAGTGGTGAGGGTAAAGTGTGAAGGCATTTCTCAATCTGTGGCCCAGGCTCTAATGATGGCAAATTTCACTGAAAGTTCATTTTAAGCCCTTTCAGGGGCAGAGACAATTATTGTTAGTCTCACTTGGCAGGTGAGGAAATGCTCTGGGGGTTGTGGGGGAGATTCAAGCCCAGGGATCACAGGAATGCTTGCTGCACCATTGAAGTGCAGACTTGGGCAGCCAACAAGCTACACCCCACCCAGTGGGAGGGACACCTGACCATTTGTAAGGCCTGGTCAGTGCTGAACATGATGGGCCACACTGATTTCTATCTCCCTTGTTTGTGAACCTCCTTCACATCCCATCACTTTGCCAGGTGTGTCCCACCAACTAAGCCGTTCTCTCTGTTGTTTTTCCCAAATGCCCTATAATTGATCACTACATTTACCGCAGTTTGATTTGTTTTTGTATGATGATTTGAATGCCTATTCTTCTACTAGATTACATGCTGTCTAAGGACAGGTGCCTGGAAGGGTTGTGTGTGAGTGTATGTATCTGGCTTTCAGATCCTCTGGGCCTATACATACTAGGGATTTAATGAACATGGTTGAACTGCTGACTAAACTGGTTATCCCTGTGCCAGAGCTAAAGTAGTTGCAGGTTGCTCTCAGTCCAACAGCAGATTGCTTTAAATACAGGTTACTATCGCCTGAGCTCCAGTCACTGTAATTTTAATTCTTAAGCTCTTTCTGTTTTTGATTGTTGTTCTGTCACAGGGCAATCCCAATGTGAAATGTGGGTCCTCACCCACGTGCTTAAAAACAAAACTTATAATGAGACCCAACTGCAGGCACATACAAAATGGTTGGTAAAGGGTTTAATTACAAAAAAAGGAGAAATGAAGAGAGGAATAACCCAAGGAGAAAGAGAGAAAGAGATGAATTGATGAATGTGTCCTACCAGTTCCCCTTAGCTGGAACCATAAGAGCACGCTGAAAACTGGTGAAAAACCAACAACCCAAGGCCCACTGCTTAACTCCACCCTCAGTACCCAGAAATCTGCCCTTTGGTGGTGATGACATTATGGGGTTTGCAGTCCTTGGTGCCTTGTATCTCTTTGGCCTGGGGTGGGGTGTGAAGTCTACAAAACATGAGTCTGTGGAGTTCACTCAGGACATCCTCTCCCCTCAACAGTTCTTTTTTTTATTTTTTATTTTTATTTTTTTTAATATTTATTTTTATACAAGAGCTGGGGTATAGGCCAGAGGTGCGTGACGGTGAGAGGATTCACCAGAGACAGAGCGGGGAGCAGAACAGGCAAATGACCGAAATATACTGCTGATGGGGAGCAGCAGGTACGACAGGAGAGTCTGCCCTGCCATGTAGGAATCTCCCTGGCTGGCTGGGAATCTAACCCACGCTGCAGAAGCTGCAGACAGCTTCATAGAACTGGGCTCAACCCATTGTGCCACCGGGGAGGTCCTCTTCAACAGTTCTTAATGCTGAGAATTCAGGAGATAGACAGCTCTCTTTCAAAACAAATAATTTTGCTACTGCCTTTGGAAAATATGCTTTTTATATTCTCTCCTGCTTCTGAATACTCTTGAAAGAGTGGAGTGGTGGTGATGATGTCTGTGGACTTACCTTTTGGGCTGAGCACTGCCTGGAAGATTCTCTCCTGTTGTTATCCAGAATCCCTTCATGTTGGTTAGTTCTTATCTGTCTTTCCTGCTTTTGCAATGTGAATTAAAAGTTGAACCCATATTTCAAATGCCTTCTTTATAAGAAGTTCAACTACTGGATACCTCCCACCTTCTGCTGCTCAGACAAGCAGGCCCATCATTGTAGGACTGTGAGTAGAGGAAGCTAAAATGGGAAGATTGTGCAACTCCCTCAGTTGAAGGGAGTAGGGGAGATAGATAACATTGACATTCCAGTGACATGTAAAGGATATAAATTTGAGCACTGATATTATGCAATCTCTGAGCAGCTAAAAATACCCTTCCTTTTCAGTCTCTGTGTACTGAAATATTATCATTTTTCAAGGCTTTCTTTGAGCTAGTGCCTCTATTTCTTTTGTTGCCTTCCCAGAGACCTCCATCAGAATTAATCTTGTTCTTGGCTCCAGTGGATCATTTACATGTGTTTTGTTTGACCTTGGAGTTCTGCATCTCACTTGCGGGGTATAAGCTCATTGAAGGACTGGTGCTGATTTCTTGGACCCTGTCACAGTAACTTGCACAGGCTTTATAATAAATGTTTGTTAAAATAAGTGAGTATGAGAGTACAGGGAGATTTTCAGTGTTATGATGACTGGGGTTGAGAGGGGGTAAGTAACTGCCATACTGTGAAAAGCTGCTGTTGAAAGGCTCCAGGGCAGACTTATTTAGGAAGTAAGGCACAAAGGGGTGTGCCATGTCACTTCCTCCCTGGTCTTTTGCTGTGTCTTTGGAACAGCCTTTCTTATCTTTCTCCCCATTGGAGAGGACTGGTCTTTTAGATGTACCCACAACTCTTTTTTAACTGACACTTTATAATGTCACTAATCTGTCACATTAAAACAAACAAACCTTAACTTTCCTAGAGAGTAAGGAAACTCCATAAGATAAGCAACTTAATTTAATTTTAGTTAAATTTGAAAAAAGAATCTAGACTATTTCATTACGGTCAGTTAAGGTCAGTCACCCTAGTCTGTCAGCAATAAAAGGATTATGTAACAGTGAATTGTGTTAACTATACTCATTCGAGTAGATCATCCTCAAGAAAGAAGTTCTAAAACTCTTCAAAATGAACTGTTGAACTCAATGGAATGTCACATGTAAGCTGTGGAGTGAAATCATTACTGGGAGAATCATATTTACACATCTGTGGTGTGAGCAGAATTACAGATACTTTTAGAAGATGTATAAATTTGAACAAAAGTGGTGCACATTTTGATTAGATGCAGATTAGTTATTAGGTGTTGAAAGTGAATTTGACAGAGTCTACAAAAGCATGACATCATATAGATATTGATGAATTTGACTCAGAGAAGTTAACCCCTGTGGACAGGTGGAAAGAATCATGGAGCATTGTGGAGCTCCTGGGCACTGACCATGATTCTTAGATTGAGTTGGATCTATGAGGTCAAGAGACCATACAGACAAGGAAGAAAAACCTTTCTACTTGACTTGCTCACCCAGGTGAGAAACAAGTACATGTGAGCTGAGTTGGCTTTTTTTATTATTTATATTCTTTCTGTAGTAGGAACAGCATTGTGTTTATTGCTTGCAATTAAATTTCATGTTGCATGAGGAGTAACGCTTTTTGACCAAAAAAAAAAACCCATAGTATTAGGGCCTCCCCGGTGGCGCAGCGGTTGAGCGCTGGCTTGTGAAGCTGCCCGCAGCCTTTGCAGCGCCGGTTTGATCCCCGGCTGCTCCACGGCCACTCCCCGGCCACCGGAGGAGGGTCCCACTTGGCGTGCAGACCTCTCCTGCCATCCACTGCTCCCCTCAGCAGTGTACTTCGGTCCTTCTGCCTGCTCTGCTCCCCGCTCTGGCTCTGGTGAATTCTCTCGCCCTCCCGCGCTTCTGACTGTACCCAGTGCTTGTATGTAAAAATAAATAAATAAATCTTAAAAAAAAAAATAGTATTGTGTAGTGTCTTGAACTCAAACATAGTTTGTATCCCCCACTTTTAACAGAGGATTAAATTACCATTCTACATTTGTAATCTCTAAAAGATAAAGGTTCTTGTTACCTTATCACACTTAAAATAAGTTCTTACGATCATCAAATAGCCTGTGAGTTGTCAAATTTTTTCATGAATATCATGATTTCTTAAACTGTGTTTTGGTCAGAATCCAAATCAGGTCTATATATTGCACTTGGTGACATGTCTCTCTTGTAATAGCTAATATCCCCTCCATCACTTTCCACCTCTTGTATTTGTTTTTGTTGAGGACACCAGGTCATTTTTCCTATAGAATTTTCCATAGTTTGATTTTGTTGATTGTTACCCTGTGTCACTGAGGTATAACTGTTATTGTTTATGTAAACATCATACACATAAAACACAGCCATTCCTAGGTAGGGGGAGAAACATCTCTTCGGTCAGGACCTCAAATGCGCATGAAATGGTCAGAGTGTGTTTGCTAGAAAACACTATCAGGTGTCCCCTGGTTACGTTTCGTTGTCTCTGTGTGAATAAGCTGCAAAAGTATAAAGCAATTAGGAAAACATATGTTCCCCAGGATGTACATTTGTGAGAAACAATCAGATTTTCTTTTTAAAAAAATCATCATAAATCAACTCTTTTAACATTATACAGCTTAATGCAAGTGCCAATTAAATAAACAGATTATCGGTTCCGGTTGGCAAGGAGAAGTCTTGTGTAAGAGTCTTAGAATTACAGAGGGTTACTCTGTGTTTGGGAACTTCACTGAAGCATAAACGCACCTTTGATGATTTAACTAAAATTAAATATGACACCTAAAAAAAGTCACGCACTTTACAATAAAAACTATAGTAAACCTTTAAAAAGCTTGTTCGAATGTGCGTAGGTAGCTCTTTCAGTGTCTATGACAATAGATTGCTTACTGAAGGGCTGAAATTTATTCCATAAAATGAGTTTATGGAAATCTAAGTCTATGATAATACTTTTAAAGCTAGCATATCTTCAGGAAACATAATAATTTCAAAGAAAAAAATCGTTTTCAATGGTGATAGAGAATTTTTTTACCACAAAACAGCCTCATATCCCATTTATCTTTATAACGAGCAGCATGGTCCTGTCATATAATAAACTTTAGAATTGATTTTGACTTTTATATTACATACTCTTTATAGATCACTGACCAGGTCTGTTGTTATTGCTCATAACATTAAAAAAGAAATGGAAAGATAATAACACTTTTTGATAGAGAACCTATTTGTATTTCTTTAATAAGCAGAATTATGCAGGGAACTGCTCTGCCTGTGGCAAGGAAATATTTTATAAAGTAATTTCTATGCACCAAAAAATACAAATTATGATTTATCTACTTTCCTTGTGCACTGATATGAAGACTTCACTTGAAAACTAAATCTAGTTAAGGGTATTTACAGGACTCCCTTAATAACACTTATACTAAACTGCCATCAGAATGCTGTGTGCTGGAAATTCTTCTCTAAAAGGAGGAGAGAATTCTTTGTTAGTAGTCTTCCTTGTGACCAACAATATATATTGTAAGATTAAGATTGTAGTGTTTTTTACCTATATATTTCCTCTTTTTATCATATGTGTCTTAATTTTAGGAAGATGGAAGTAAGGGAAATTTAAGTTGTTTTTTTTTTAAAGATTTATTTATTTATGCATACAAGAGCTGGGGTACAGGCCAGAGATGCGGCAGGTGAGAGGATTCACCAGAGACAGAGTGGGGAACAGAACAGGCAGATTGACCAAAGTACATTGCTGAGGGGAGCAGCAGGCGAGACAGGAGAGGTCTGTTGCACCATGTGGGTAGCTCCCTGGCTGGCAGGGGATCAAACTCATGCTGCAGAGGCTGCGGACTGCTTCACAGTGCGTTACTCAACCCCTTGCATCACCAGGGAGGCCCGAAATTTAAGTTTTTGGTTCTTATCAAGCGTGGGTTTGCATCTTGCTTTTGTTGCTATGATAGCATTCTTACTATCCTAAGTTACAGAAATGCTAATATGGATTCGTTCCTTTATGGAGAAAAGAACATGATCTGGAGTGTTCATAGTGGTGTGGCTGTGGGCCGGGGTCATGATTTCTGACAAGAGATAAAGCTGCCTTCAGAGACATTTCCAGTAATTTCTCAAGGATGCAGGCTTGTCTCTGCTGACCATGGACTGGGCCACCACCATCCATCACTTATTTTGAGAGAGCTCAGTTTTCTTTCTTCTACTTCATTATTCTTGGTCTTTGTCTTTTATTACTTCCTTTCTTGGTGTTGAAGTATCTCCACTTTTTGTCAAAGTTGACTTTTCCCATTTTATCCGTTCATCTGAGAATATAGAGATCATCTCCATTAATTATTTTAATCTTTCTACTGAGGCAGAAATATATCAACTTAAAACTAAAAACCTTTAGGTTTTTCTGTTTCAATTAAGTGTTGTCTGATCTCTTGTTCCTTTGTTGAATGTAAAAACCCCTACTTTGCACCTTAGTGTTCATCCTCTTCCTTTGTTAATCTTCTGGAGAACCATCTGTGTTCATCATCTCTATATCCTCACTGCATATTCAGCACCCTTAGCTCTGGCTATAATCACCATCCTTTTCATATGGCTTCTTATAACCCTACCATAGGCTGAGACATAACCTGTACCTCTACGCTCCAACATTTATGCCAAAATTCTGGGACCAGTGAAGGCTACCTTATTTGGAAAAGAGTCTTTGCAAATGGGATTAAGTTAAGGATCTTGAGTAGACTGATCTCACTTCCTAGATTATCTCGATGGTCTTAAATGCCATCAGAAGTGTCTTTATAAGAGAGAGGCAGAAGCCAACTTGACATTGTAGATACATACACGACACACCAAAGAATGTTGAGAAGGGATAGATTCTGGAAGAGGCCAAGGACAGATTCTCCCCAGTGCATCCTGATGGTGCATGGCCTTGGCCCTGATAACACCTTGATTTTGGATTTCCAGTTTTTAAAATTATGAAAAAATAAATTTAGACAATAGTTTTGTGGTAATTTGTTAAAATGATCATAGGCATCTAAATACAATCCTCCTTTAACGTTCTTGGCAAAATTACTGACCAGAGAGGAGTTAATTTGTACAAAGCAAACATGGCTGATTACCAGCACCCAGATGAACAGGCAGAACCTCACCTGCCCTAGTCCCCTTTCAGCCATTACCTCCACCACAGTAGCCACTAATTTGGCCTTTAGTATCATGTTTTTGAACCTAATATTAACAGAATCATAAAGTATCTGCTCTTTTGGATATGGATTCTTTCTTTTAGTAATCTGTTTATCAGAGTCATTCATGTTGTCACATGTGGTTGTGGATTTTTTATTCTTGTTGCTAAATCGTTTTTCTCTCTCTGTAGCACACTTAATTTCTTCTACTGTTGATGGTTTGCAAATACTGCGATTATGAGCATTCATTCCATGCACTTGGTGAACATATATCTGTGTTTCTATTGGGTCTACACAATGATTTCCTGAGTCATAGAGGCCTTCTCATTTCTTTCTAAGCTAAGTTGACATTCTCATCTGCGCCCACCATAACAATGATCACACATCACTGTGATTCTTAGATCTCTCTGATTCTGATCACTCTGCTGAGATTCAAAATGACAGCTGTCAGATACACACAGAAACACACGCACTGTTCGGTGTGTGTATATGGCACTGAACAGTGTGTGCCATCCAAACTCAAGTTCCTGCTCCAAAAATAGCTTTTCCTATTGTATCACTCTCTGTAGTTATGGCAAAGCATCAACTTAATCTTGATCCTTCAAGTTTGAAACACACTTATTTAATTCTTTCTTTGATTACCCTGAATCCACCCAAATCCCTAAAACCTCTTCTTCTCTCCCTATCCCCATGTTGTCTCTATATATTAATTTAAGGTCACTCTCTCCTTTAAATAACTACTTATGTTATTACAGGAGTTTGGGTTCCGGCTATTTGCTGCTCATAAGCCAAAATTTGAGAGACAGAGTTGGTGGAAGGAAATCAAGCTGACAAACCTGAGGACCTGAGGGATGACTGTCTCATCTCAAAGGTCATCTCCCCAAATTGGGGAGAAGCCGGGACTTATATGGAAGAAATCTAAGGAAGGAGAGGCTAAAGGGTAGGTGTCATCAGAATTTCAGAGAAACAGACAAGGTTTCCAGTCATTACATTTACACCCTTTTTTTTTGCCACATTTTGTCTCAACCAAATCTGTCATGGTACCAGTGGGTGTGCTTTTTTTACTAAGATAATGAGGTTCTGGCTTAATTCTTATCTTACTTCTACCTTCATCTTGGTTTCAGCCAGTCTAGACTAAATTTCTATAGTTTTGTCTGGGAGAAATGGTAAATAGGAACAGAATGAGGACAGACAGGGCAAGGACAAGGAACTTACGGTCACTAGTCTGCTGACACCAACTGGTCTTCACTTCCCACCATTTCGTCTATATCCATCTGCAAATTTTAGGTGTATCTTCCAAAGCTTTGATACGCTTTAACTCTTCTCAAGAATTCATGGAAATGGATAATAAAATCAAGTCAAATTTTTATATTGGTCTTCTAAGGTTTTATAATTTGATTTTAACATTATTTCCATGAGAAACTGTTCATATGAGGTTTTATTAGGGGATATTGTCTTTAATAACATTTTTAGAATAAATCGCTCCAAGGAATTCCTATGAATATTTCTTTTTATGGTGCCATATAAAAACCATGTAGTAAGAGTTTGCTGTACCTAGCACACATAATCTTTCCAATAGCTTTGTGTGGTAAATACCAGTGTTATTATCCTTAATCTACAGCTGAGGAAACAAATCAAATCTCATGGAAATTAAGGTATTGTTCTAGGTCATCCATACAAAAACTTAATTAGGATTTAAACACTGACAGCCCTGGAATAGTTTGGCTTTTCTTTACATATCTATCACTCCCCTGTAACTTTTCTCCTCTGTGGTGACTTTTCTGAGGCTTTATCACCACCTGGCCTCTTAGAACTGTGTTTCTCGATCCTATTGAACTGTGATGAGCACCTTCTACAGATGTGTATTCTCTAAATTAGAGGATTTGATGGGTTACAACACCATCTTGTTTGGTTCTGCTCCCTCCTCTCTGTGTGAGTCTTTCTCCGTTCTCCACCCACTCTTTCAATTTTTGTCTTTCTTCTCTCTGAGCTTCTCCTTTTTTCTCTAACACCTCTCTCCCCTCTTAAGTGCAGTGACTCAGCTTTACTAAAGACCAACGTGTGGAGGTGTAATGTGTTCCTCCAACATCCCACTCCTCACTTTTCATGTTAAAAACAAAACAAAACAAAACAAAACAGGCCTCCCTAGAGGCGCAACGGGTTAAGACTCAACCTGTGAAGCTGTCCGCGGCCACCACTGCATCATGAGTTCGATCCCTCACCAGGGAGCTGCCCACATGGTGCAGCAGACCTCTCCTGGCTTGCCCGCTGCTCCCTTAGCTGTGTATTTCAATCAATCTGCCTGTCTCTGGTGAATCCTCTCATGCCCCCTACCTCTGGCCTGTACCCCAGTTCTTGTGTGCATAAATAAATAAATCTTAAAAAACAACAAAACCAAAACCTCAGTGTAATAACCAAACAGATATCAAAGAAGCAAATTAGGGCTGGGGTAGAGAGATTATATATACATTTTCTTTAGCAATATAAAGATGAGTCATGTTTGAATCACTGTACATGCATTCATTTATTGGAGTCAAGTGATGAAGAAATTGTGGGCTAAAATATATTGTTGACACAAATACTTATCATTATACATGGTAGGGTTTAACTAAATAACATACAAGAAAATAAGTTTATGCTGGTGAAGCTAAACAAATAATAATTTATAGGAGGAATTGCTAAATCATGACCAATTCAAGACAACAGTGACTATAGGCTGTTGTTCTATCTTTCTTAAATTTCAACGGTTTTAGATATACAATGGGAATTTTGCAATTTCCCAACATTATATACCTGCCAGACGGTAGAAAACTGACTTAGAGTCTTCACAAGACAACATTTTGGTTATTTTCATTAATTTATTTTTTTATAATATTTTTATTTTACTTTTTTTTTTTAAGATTTATTTATTTATTTATACAAGCACTGGGCACAGTCAGAAGCGCGGGAGGGTGAGAGAATCCACCAGAGCCAGAGCGGGGAGCAGAGCAGGCAGAAGGACCGAAGTACACTGCTGAGGGGAGCAGCATGCGGCAGGAGAGGTCTGCGCGCCATGTGGGACCCTCCTCCGGTGGCCCGGGAGCAGCCGGGGATCGAACCGGCGCTGCAGAGGCTTCGGGCAGCTTCGCAACCCAGCGCTCAACCGCTGCGCCACCGGGGAGGTCCACATTTTGGTTATTTTCATATAGTAGGTTAGTTGTAAATAGCCCTTACTCATTTGTAAAATAGAAGCATGGATGAAATGTTTGTTATTCTTCCCTTAAGAATTAAGGAAGGAATTAACATTCGTGGGTTACTATTCAGGGATTCTTTCCTTGGCTCACCCATTGAGAATCCCATTTGGAATGGACACTTTCCTACTGAGGCTTACTACATTTCTCTGACCAAGCTGCAGGCTCCTTTCCTTTTTTCAGTTCCTTCTACAGTGCCTTTGATCTATCAGGGTGCTACTTTCTGAGGTGCTTACTTTCCTATACCACTGACAGCTGCTGCCTTTTTCATGTAACCTTCCATCCTACCAGCACTGGCCTCTCTAGTCTCTGAGTGTCATACTTGTCCTTCCCCAGCACTGGTTGCATTCTGTCCTGTGTCGGTGTCTGTGAACACGTGTTTCTGTCTCACAAGAGAAAGCAAAAGCCATATCTCATGATTTCTCTTAATTTTTCTAACAGCACATAACAGAAAAGGTTTTGTACATAATTGACACGCAAGATGTTTGTCTAATTAAATTGGCATCCATGGGTCATCTTGAAGATTGATCCATTGTGACTGGGTAGAATATTTCTGTGTCACAACTTGGGAAGTTCCCCTTGTTTAGGGAATTTTGGAGCATCACGTAGACTATAACAAACCCAATCACTGCTGGACTCCTGCTTTGTCATCAATGAACTACTGCCTAAGGAAAAAGATAGATTAAAAATTAACTAAAGATTAATAGCTCCAATTGTCCTTTTCACAGACAGCAGCAATTCATGTGAGTTACTAACAGATATGGTATGACGGAAACATTCAAGCAGAAAAGGAAACAAAAGTCATGAACCTCCGCCACTGATGCCCAAATTGCACTTAGGTGCAGTAGTTTTACGTTCTTGCCCTAAAACCCTATCAACCCTTGATAAACCTAACTTTTGCTCCATTTTACATCAGCTCAATTGGAACAAGGAAAGAATCCACACCTTAGTTAAAAATATAAGAGATTTTCATGTTTTTGTCTATACTTTTGAATATGGCCGTTTAATTTGTGATATTACCACAAAAACTCAGCTAGGAAATTGTTAAGTGTATTTACTCATGAACTACATTATGGGAGAATATGCTTTGGTTCCCAAATCATTTCTGCCTTTTGTTTGTGCTCTGATCTTAGGAATTTCCATACCTGTAAGTGTGTGGAGTGTAGCTCAGTTTAGAATTAAGAGCAGGGATTCTCCAGCCACGTTGCTTGGGTGTGAGTCCCGCCATCACCACTTTTCCAGCTGATTTAGGGCATACAACTTCTCTTGCTCAGTGTCCTGAAGTAATGTTACCCACCACCAGGGGTAGTCTGAAGATTGTTAGTATTTGAAAAGCATATGACTGATACACAGTAATTACTTAATACCTGAGATAAAGTGTATAAACTGCACCTCATGTAAGTGGGTTTCAAGAATTATGGGGTAAGAAGTGTTTGCTTAATTTAGCATCATTCCATCATCTTTTACGTTTTCAGCATATTTCAGTGTTATTCACAAAGAAGGTAATTTGTACCTGCTTGTTTTACTCCTTTTGAGAAGGTATGCGTTAGAGTCAAAAGACAAACAAAGTAAGTTAATATTTTCTTTAGTTATATTGTAAAAAATATTTTACAATTATTAAAAAAGTGCTGTGTTACTGGGAGTCCTCACCAGTATAACAACTTAAAACCCATTGAAACAAAAATCATGAAAGACATATAGATTGGAAAGGAAGAAATAAAAACGATTTTTTGTTATAGATGACATGGTTGTCATGTAGAAAATCCCAAGGCATGAAAAAACACCACCACCCCCCAGAATGCTTGGAACTAGTACATTAATAAAATTTCAGGATAGAAAATCATTATATAAAAATCAACTCTATTCTTATATATTAGTAATGAACACTTGGGATTGGAAATTTTTTTAAAAAGATTTATGTATATAAGAACTGGGGTATAGGCCAGAGGTGTGTGTGGGGGGTGGGGCTGAGAGGATTCACCAGAGACAGAGTGGGAAACGAAACAGGTGGATTAACTGAAATACACTGCTGAGGGGAGCAGTGGGCGAGTCAGGAGAGGTATGCTGTGCCATGTGAGTCACCTCCCTGGTCAGGGATCGAATTCATCCTGCAGTGGCTGTGAATAGCTTCATAGTGCCTGACACTTCTTAACCCCTTGCACCACCAGGGAGGCCCCAGGGATTGGAAATTTTAAAATGTTGTGTATAATAGCACCAACATAAGCACTTAGGTATATATTTAACAAAACGTGCAGGAACTGTATATTGAAAATTATAAAATGCTGATGAAAGAAATAAAAGACCTAAATACATGAAGAGATGCACCATATTCATGATTTGAAAGACAATATTGTCAAGATTTTAATTATCCTCCAGGTGATTTACAGATTCAACAAAATTCCAGTCAAAATCCCAGAAAGATATTTTTATAGCTATTAACTGATAACTCTCAATTACCTGCTGATTCTAAAACTTATTCAGGATGGCAAAAAGAACAACTGAAATAGCTATTTTGAAATTCTGAAAATAGAAGGCTAGATTTGGAAACTCACACTGCTTGATTTCAATACCTACCATAAAGCTACAATAGTTAAACAGTAGTATTGGCAGAAGGTAGACACACAGATGAATGGAGCAGAATAGAAAACCCAAAAATAGACCCACACAAATGTAGCCAGTTAATATTTCACAAAGAACCAGAGGCGGCTTTGGAGAATAATTCAATGGAGAAAGGAGTACCTTTATAATACCAACCTTGACCCATACTTCACACAATTTACAAATATTAATTCAAAATGGATCATAGACCTGAATGTGAAATGTAAAGAAAGCTGTAAAACTTCTAGGAGATAGCGTTTGTGACCCTGGGTTAAGCAAAGATTTTTTTTAGATTCCATGTCTAAAGCATAATCCATAAAAGAAAAATTTGTTAAGTTCGATTTAACAACTGCTTTTCTAAAAAACACTGTTAACAGAATGAAAACACAAACTGGGAGAAAGTATTTACAAAGCATGTATCTGAAAAAAGAAAAATATCCAGATAATAGAAAGAACCCATAAACCTCAAAAATAAGAGAACAAATTCAACAACAAAATAACATAGGCTTTGAAGACTTCACCAAAGAGAAGAGAGTGAATTTTACTCTATGAAAATTTAAAAAGTAAAGTGAGAAAAGAATGCAAATAATTCAAACAATCATTTATCTGAATTTGAAGTAAAGTCAATCTTTTTTCTGAGTTATACTGTATTATAGTATTTTAAAATTATCCAATATGCATTTTTTAAATGTTTTATGTTACATCCCTAATATGGACCTATCCCCCTGCTTAGATATTCAGATCGAATGCATATGCCTTATTTTTCCTGTGCCATTTATTGTCAATGTCTATATTCTCTCAATCTGAAAGCTTTCTGCAGTGTTTTTTATTTTATATCAGCATCACATTCTACCAGTCAGAGTTCTGAAAATAGCCCTTCCCCCTTCCCCCCAGCTACTGCTTTAACTTAGTTAGTATTTTTCTTTGCATGTCTCTCATTTCATTTTCATCAGCAATTGTATTACTTGGTTTCTTGCAGCCCCATTTGCTCTCTCTTGATTTTAAAGCATTGTGACTGACTGAGAGGCTGGCATCTGTGGGAGGAGGATGCCTGTGGGTGCAGATGGCAGATGGGGCGTGTGGGTGGGATGTGGTGACTCATTTTTTTCATGTATTGATTTTTGATGTAGAAATTTTAAGGACCCCAAAGGAAAACTCTTTGTGTTAAAGTGCCCTTAAGTCATTTTTATCCTTGAAAAAAGTCCTTTGAAGCTCCTTTGACCTGTCTATTGCTTTCATAACCTCAATAAGTTTTCTCTGTCTCTAGCCTCCATTTCATTTGATTTATTTTTCCTTCAAAGAACGTGAATTCTGATTTCAGCTTCGTTAGTTGAGGCCGACTGACAGCTTCTCAAGAGTCTGCCTTATTTTTATGTGCTGCACTTTGGTTTACATTCAGTTACATGTGTCTTTAATATTCTTTTTGTATTTTGGTAAGTCCCTTAATTATAAAAGTGATCAATGTTCATAATAGAAATTGTAAAATATATAGAAGGCATAAGGGAGAAAAAATAATTCATAATCCCATTACACAATTATTCACATGGTTTACATTTTGGAGTATAACTTTCCAGACTTTAAAAATTTATGTATATATGTACACATGGAATACATATTATAACTATTAAATGTGTACATTATATTTTAGTGTAATGCCATGCATTATAATGTACATGATATATATTAAAATCATTTACTTACTATAGCTTAAATTTTCCCCCAATATAAATATTTCTACAGTCTAGTTTTCAATGATTACATAATATGCTGTTATTTGCATTTTTGATTACATAATATGCTGTTATTTGATATGCATTTTGATTACATAATATGCTGTTATTTGCATCTATGTGCCTAACCATTTGCCTATTGATGGGTATTTTGGCATTTTCCATTTTTATTGAAAAAATAATGTCAGTGAACCCAATAAATCCGTTCACATTTATAAGAATTTTCTCAGATTAAATGCTTAGAAATGGAATCATTGGGTCAAAAGGTGCATAATTTTGAGGATTGATAGGCCCTAGAAAGTTTATACTTCCCCACAGCATGTAAACATGCCATTTTCTAAATCCTTCTTGGGTATTCTGAAATATCTTTGGCTACTGTTAGGCAAAATAGCTGATACTAGGTATTTGGCTTAATATACATTGTAGTGAGATGTAGAATGTTTTCATGTTTGTTTAACCATTTTAATTATACCGTTGTGACTTTGCCTGTCTGTGTTGACAGCCTAGTTTTCTAATGTTTTTATGGTTGTTTGTATGCTTTAATTGACCAATAAGAGATGACTTATAAACATACTGTTAAATTACAAAAATACAATTGAGTATACTTAAAGATCTCTGTGGCATTTTTTTTAAAATTACTTTTTAAAGATTTATTTATTTATGGGGTACAGGCCAGACGTGTGGGGTGGTGAGAGGATTTACCAGAGACAGAGTGGGAAACAGAACAGGCAGACTGAAGTATACTGCTGAGGGGAGCAGCAGGCAAGTCAGGAGACGTCTGCTGCACCATGTAGGTAGCTCCCTGGCGGGGGATTGAACCCGTGTTGCAGTGGTTGCGGATAGCTTCGTAGGCTGCATCCTAACCCCTTGCACCACCAGGGAGGCCCCGCTATGGCATTATTAAATGAGTCACGAATTGTATCACAAATTATATGGGCAGTAAGCAGAACACAGGTGACAAGCAGAAAGGAGCGCCAAAGGGGTAGAGTGGGAAAGGTTTTTAAAGGTAAGATAAGGAAGACACAAGCGGAAAATGGTGATTTCAGGCTTAGGTAACCTTTTCCCACCTATGGGAAATGAAGAAGTCTGTGAAGACTTGATTTTCCTTTGGGGGATGGAAAGGATTACCCTGTATAGATACTGACCAGGAAATTTCACACTGATCAAATGAGACTTTTTCTGGGAAAGTTGTAACTGTAGTTAGGGTAGGTCTGAAATCTTACTTTGGTGGGCTTAGCACACGTGATTCCATTTTGGATCTTTTTTTTTTTTTTTTTTTTTACTATTTTCCCCTTTTGAGCAAACTCTCAGCTACATTGAGAGATGTGTCAAAATTTAAGGCCTTTGCAGCACAAAAGCTGTAGTTCTCACAGCTTTTGCTGACTTTGTATGATATCCATAAGTCATGATGTTTTGCTTAAATTTTGACCTTCACAGGTCATGACTTCAAGTTCACAATCTTTAAGTCAGTCTTCACTTCCTTTCCGATATTTGAATCTTAGGGAAATAATTTGCTTAGTAGTTAGAGCCTGCAAACATGCATTTAAAGGTTTTGAAAAAGGGGCATCCCTGGTGGTGCAAGGGGTTAAGACACAACAATGACGCTATCTGCAGCCACTGCAGCACGAGTTCAATCCCTGGCCAGGGAACTACCCACATGGTACAGCAGACCTCGCCCAATTCTCCCACTGCTCCCCTCAGCAGTGTATTTCAGTTGATTTGCCTGTTCTGTTCCCCACTCTGCCTGTTCTGCTCACCCCCCCACACCACTGGCCTGTACCCCAGTTCTTGTATGCATAAATAAATAAATCTTAAAAAAAAATAAAGGTTTTGAAAAAATACAGTGTACCAGGGAGCTTATTATGATTATAATAAGCAAGATAATTTCCATTTTTGGAGGACACTTTGGAACCATGGTGCCCAAGACTCAAAACAACCAAAATAAACCAAAGAAACACCTCACTGAAGGAGTCACCTTTTAAGTCAAATGGCTTACTCAGTGATCTTATGTAGCTGAATTTCAGTTTCCCCAGAAGTGTTAACTCAGCAGTGTTAATCCAGGCGCCACAGTTGGTGTTGGCCACAGCATAGATTCCTCTTAGCTCAGCCAAAAGATAATCAATGGCTCTCCTATTGTGAGGAACAACTTTAGCCAGAAAGTCTGCGTGTCTTTGTTAGGTTATTGTCTCAGCAACAGAATCTGTAACCTCTTCAAGAGTTAAGGAGAGGCCCTCCCTGGTGGTGCAAGAGGTTAAGACGCAACCTATGAGGCTGTCTGCAGCCACTGCAGTGCAGGTTTGATCCCCAGCCAGGGAGATACCCACAAGGCACGGCAGACCTCTCCTGACTCGCCCGCTGTTCCCCTCAGCAGTGTATTTCAATCACTCTGCCTGTTCTGTTCCCTACTCTGTCTCTGGTGAATCCTCTCAGGCCTTCCCTACCCCCGCATCTCTGGCCTGTACTATAGTTCTTGTATGCATAAATAAATAGATCTGTAAAAAAAAAAAGAGTTAAGGGGAGATTTATAGTTATATAATCAGGGAAATAGGGACATGCTGAAAGAAGCGAATCCTGAGTCATTGTCTCCTAGTAGGTGTGTTCTAACCCAACAGTGTAAATTCAGGTGAGTAGACAACGAGATGCCTTAGCTCATTTGTAGAAAGTTAGGGACATAGTTAGATAATCTAAGAAATATTGCCCCGTTATGCCCCAGCTATGTAGGCATCCATGGACACAAAAAGAGTAACATACCCAGACAGTGATAAAGCCTGCCCAGACACAAGCCATTCCCCTTAAGGGAGGTACTATGAATGGAATTGCTGCATTTGTGCATTCACTCTGGGGTCAGTCAGGTATTCAACTCAACTGGAAAGAGAATCTCTTAGCCTGAAATAGTCATTCTAAAGCCTTGCAAGAAACAGTGCTGCTGTTGAGATTTCTTAGTAAGTGGGGGCAGATCTGATCTAGATAATCATGGGAACATGGGGGTGCAAATGTACTAAGATTTACATGGTAATTGTATCTAATTGAGTGCATGTGGTTATAAATGGAGAAAGGAAAAAAATCAAGGGACTAGACTAAATCAAGGCATCTCGTCGTCTACTCACCTGAATTTACACTGTTGAGTTAGAACAGACCTACTAGGAGACAATGACTCAGGATTCACTTCTTTCATGTAAATTATCATGTAAATCTGATCATCAAAGTTGGACTTGGTAAGAGATTTCTAAGAGAGGTTGATTGTAGTTTACAGTGACATTGGGAATACAAGAGAAATTAGTCACAGGTATGACCAAGGGATCTTGTAAAGGACAGGAATGGACACAGTGCAGGTTCTCTGATCCCATGCAGACTGGGTAAAGGAGGAGTCAGAGTCCTTAGTGGGTTTTTGCAGGTCTTTTATTGGGGTTCAGTGGGTACGTGGCAGGCACGGGTGCTGGGGGGCCGGGAGGCTGGCAGTCCTCACTCAATCTGGGCTCTCTGGCGTTCTCTGCTTCTCTCTCGGCTTCTCTCTCGGCTTCTGCTGCTGCTTTCTCGGCTTCTGGCGTCCCTGTGACGCCGCCCTTAAAAGCAGTCTTAGCGCAGGTGTACCCACTTCAGGTGCCCGCCATCAGGCATGCACTCAGGATCACAGGGTTCCCTCATCTATCCTGATGGCGGGAGGGCAGAAAAGCCTGATACCTTTTACCTTACCCTACAGATCTCTAGTATCATCGATATGTCAGACTTTTAATGACAAATCCAGCAATCTGAAAGGTTATTCCCCTTACAATGACCTGGGAGACAGGAATAAGGGCATTATCTTTTCAGACAAATGCCAGACACATTAAAGGAAAGAGAGAAGAGAAAGGGTTTTGTGTTTATTTAGATTATGAAGTCTCAATTCACTGTCTTTCAGCACAGTCTACCTCAGTATCAAGTACTTCTATTGCCAGTTTCTTCGGAGTGCTCCAGTGTCTGTGCAAGACCAGAGTCAGGTGGAATCTTCTTCAGCTGTGAGATGAGAGCCAACCCTCAATGACTTCTAGCTTTGCAGCAATATCAATGGTCAGGAGCACTTTGTAAGGTTCCCTTGCGATGGGGTTTGAGGACCATCTTCCTCTGATAATGTTTCCAGAATACCCAGTCACCCAGGTTTCAGACTGTGGCCAAAAGGATCTTTTTTGATTGGGATCCAGGAAACTTTTCTGACATATGAATGACAGCGTAGGGTAAGGGAAAAATGTCAGGCTTTTCTGCCCTCCCACCATCAGGATAGATGATGGATCCTTGCGGTCCTGAATGCACGCCTGATGGCGGGCACCTGGAGTAGGGTGTGGGCATAGGTAGATGGGATTCACCTGGGCTGAGACTGGGCTTTTAAGGGCGGCGTCACAGGGGCGCCAGTAGAAGCCAAGAACGAACGGAAGCCGAAAGAAGAAGAGAAGCAGAGAGAATGCCAGAGAGAGCCAGATAGAGTGATAGAGGACTGCCAGCCTCCCAGCCCCCCAGCACCCCTGCCTGCCATGTACCCGCTAAATCCCAATAAAAGAGCTGCAAAAAACCACTGAGGACTCTGACGCCTCCTTTACCCGGTCTGCTGGATCAGAAAACCTGAACGGTGGTCTTCCTGCCCCTACAGACAGACTTTAGAATAAGACATCAAAGACCTATGGAAGCTGCTTATACTAGTTGGTTATAGTAGCACCAGACAACAAGGAATAGGCCAGAGGTTGTATGCCAGTAGACACTGGTCTACTGGTGACTGTCTCAGGAGTTTGGGGACTGTATATTTCCTACAGGGAATACTGAAAAAAGTCAGCAGAAACAGAGTGTAGGGTAAGTGAAGTGTCAGGCTTTTCTGCCCTTCAGCCTTTAGGATTAATGATGGATCCCTGCGGTCCTGAATACATGCCTGATGGCGGGTACCTGGAGTGGGGTATGGGCATGCGTAAGTGGGTACACCTGGGCTAAGACTGGGCTTATAAGGGCAGCATCACTGCGACACCAGAGAACCACGAGAGCAGAGAGAGCAGAGAACCAACGGAAGAGTGGAGAAGCAGAAGCAGAACCACGAGAGGAGCAAGAACAAGGCCACCAGAGAACGCCAGAGAGCCCAGAAAGAGTGAAGCCTTGCTGCGGGCTGGGAGGCCTGCCAGCCTCCTGGCCCCCAAGCACCTCTGCCTGCCGTGTGCCTGGTAAATCCCAATAAAAGCCTGAAAAGCCACCGAGGACTCTCTAGGACTGTCTCCTTCACCCGTCTGCTGGAATCAGAGAGATCCTGCTCCGTGTCCTCCTGCCCCTTACACAGAGATAATACCTTAGACCAAGGGAGTCCAGTAGTTTCAGCAAGTTTCGAGATTTTAACTTGAGGATCCCATTAGTTTTCATGTCTTGCCTAGTGATTGAGGTTATAGGGATTGTAATAATTCCAAGAAGTCTGCAAGGTTTTTATTAAGGTGTGGGGTAAATATTGCTCAGGCTTTTGCTCTGTTGGCCTCTGTGGCTATCATCTGTGGCCTTGAATGCAGGACGTGCTTGGGGGCGTGGGCTGGGGCTGGGCATGCCTAATGTTGGACATCTGGAGTATGGTGTGGGCATGGGTAAGTGTGCACACCTGCGCCTGGGGGCTGAGGCTGTAAGGGCGGCATGAACACAGAGGTGGGCAGCTTCACAGAGGACAGCGGGTGATGGAATGTGAGAACAGCTAGAGAGGAAAGAGCGTGTAGAGATTCGCAGGGGCTCAAGTTGCTGTCTCCCTGCTTGCTTGTTTCCCCTGTGTAGCGGCAGGACAGGGACAGAGCAGGATCTCTATGATCCGAGCAGACGGGTGAAGAAGTCCTAGAGCCCTCAGTGGCTTTTACAGACTTTTAATGGGATTTGCAAGGTACACAGCAGGCAGGGGTGCCGGGGGCCCAGGAGGCTGGCAGTCCTCCTAGCCCCCAGCGAATCTTCACTCTTTTTCTTTCACTCCAGCATTCACTCGTAGCCTTTGCTTCTCTTTCGCTCCTTTGCTCTTCCGTTCTCCTTCTGCTGCATGCCTGTGATGCCACCCTTATAAGCCCAGTATTAACCCAGGTGAATCCCATCTACATATGCCCACCCCTATTCTAGGTGCTCGCCATCAGGCATGCATTCAGGACCACAGGGATCCATCATCTATCCTAATGGCAGGAAGGCAGAAAAGCCTGGTACTTTACCTTACCTTACCCCCTGCATATTAGAAAACCTGTGAGGATAATGCCAAGGGTTCCAAGCTTCTCTTTTAAACTGCCTGAACTGATGGTGAACCTGCCTGGCCTGGGATGGCTGCAGAACACAAGGCTTGTATGATTTGCCCAAGTGAAGTGGGAGCCTCTATCATTGGAGATTGTAGAAGGCATGTGCCAAGTGGGGAACATTTTCCAATCACTTCTTTACCACTGTGAAGGCATCCGTTTTGTGGCAGAAGGATCTCATAGGTGGTTAGTCTGCTAGCATAGAAATGTTGTATCAATTCAGAGTTAAGAAGACTTTGAACAGCATGTGGAGTTTGTAAATATCATTTTATAAGGTTAAATCTGCTGAGGCTTTTACTGACTTTGCAGCTGCACCTATAGCCTCAAGACAGCTGGGATAGGTGTGGGAAATTGAATCACGTTGCCTCCTATAATAGGCAACAGGTCTGTGTTTATTGCCCTGTTCTTGTGTGAGCATTCTCAGCGCCTACTTATCTCTTTTATGGACAAATAAAGTGAAAGGTCTGGAATAGTTTGGTAGGCCTAAGGCAGACATTTCTTGCAGAGCTTGTTTTAGTCTTGGAAAAGAAAAACAAAACCTGTTCATGTTTATCTTCCCAAATAAGGGATTCAGAATCTGAAGTTTTAGTACGTTTATAGAGTGGGAAGCTAATAAAGAAAAATTGGGATCCTATAGTCGGCAATAACCACCTAAACCTGGAAGCCTCTGAAGCGGTCACTTGGTATAAGTCTAGAAAATTCTTGGATTTGCTTAATCCCTTTTGGAGATGGCTGGATTCCTTCAGAGTTTAGATTATGAGCTCTAGGTAATGACCTTTCTAGAGATAATTGTAATTTTCCCTTAGAAAATATGTGTCCCTGGGCCTCCCCGGTGGCGCAGCGGTTGAGTGCTGGGTTGTTGTGAAGCTGCCCGCGGCCTCTGCAGCGCCGGTTCGATCCCCGGCTGCTCCCCGGCCACCAGAGGAGGGTCCCACATGGCGCGCAGACCTCTCCTGCCGCCCGCTGCTCCCCTCAGCAGTGTACTTCGGTCCTTCTGCCTGCTCTGCTCCCTGCTCTGGCTCTGGTGAATTCTCTCACCCTCCCGCGCTTCTGACTGTACCCAGTGCTTGTGAAAATAAATAAATAAATAAATCTTTAAAAAAAAAAAAAAAATATGTGTCCCTTTTCAGCTAACTGTTGCAATCATTGCATGAAATCTTACAGTGATACCTCTTGGATAACTGAGCATAGTGAGGTTTTGTATTGTAGAAAGGGTAGATTTTCCAGGGAACTAGAGGGTATTTGGTGGAATACTTGGGTGAAATAAGAAGGGTTCTCAGTCAACTCTTGAGACATGAACTGTCCAGGTATATTGCTATTTGTCCCAGGTAAAGACAAGTAGCTATTGACTGTTGGGGTCTACAGGAATGTGGGAAATGCTGAACAGAGGTCCACCACAGTGAACCATTTTGAGCCTGGTGGAACTTGTGACTTTTATAAAAACTCTTAAATCCTGGACATATTACCATTCACACACATTAGGTTTCTGGATTGGCAGGATCTGAGTCTCAGAGGGGTCAGTACTGGAAATAATTAACCTCTGGGCAATTAAGTCAGCTACTCGGGGTGTGAGGCCTTGTATGGCCTTAGGCTTCAATGGCTATTGAGGCAGTTTGGAAGGTTTAGTTGTGTTTACCCGAACCTTTATAGACCCTGAACTTTTTAATCTCTTAGTGTCAGTATTAGAAGTAGCCCACATATTAAGAGAGGGGCTTGGGTTGGAATTCTTCCTCTTCTACATTAAAGGAAGATTATAAGGAACTTAAAAGATTAGGTTCAGTTTGGTTAGGAAAGTCTAAGGCGAGGTCACCATTGGAAGCAAAATATACTAGCCCTTTTAATTTAAAAAGTAGATTTCTACCTAATAGTTTGGCTGATACTGTATCGCCTAGCAAAAAATAATACTTCCAGTAAAGATCCCAAAGTCATTAATACTGATTAACACAGAAATTCTTCTGAACTTTGTTCTATGCTCTTATCTTGGAAAACTTTAAATCTGAGGGATTTGTGGAGTCACAGTGAGAACATTTCCATATATTTTTGGCCATTTATCTCTTGTAAATTATTAGTACCTATTCTTTATCCATTATTTGTCTTCTCAGTGATTTTAAAAACCTTTAACCTTATGTTTATCCCCTCAAGATACTTGGTTTTGCTGACAAGACTAAGGAATTTAAGCAGCACAAAAATCTTTTATATAAAAAAATACCATGGTTTGTACTATTTTAAAAAATAAAGTAGGAAGCCTAACTCCGGTATCAACTAAAATTTGGCAAGCTTTCCCATTTATTTTAATTATAGTTTCTTCTTGGCTGTTTAAGGTAATTACTGGTAACAGTTTACCAAAGAATTTTAGAGGCCCATCAGTTCTGGGAGGGACCCATATGGGGCCTCTTCCTTTTGGTTACTTTTAGAGGCACTTGAGCTGAAGAATTTGCATGGTCCTTTAAGGACAGTCATTTTCCCAGTGTTCCCAGTGATCACAAAAGAGACAATGATACTTGGGCCAGAGTTTTCCCCAGGGGAAAGGGAGGTGCCATACTCTCTACCCCACCCAGGGAAGGGTGGAGCTCAGTGGGGAGGGGAAGCTAAAGAATACCAGGAGAAGGAAAGGTAGAGCAGGAAGACTGGAGGAGGCACATGGAGCAGAGAATCCTGTGAAGAAACTGCACTTGGTTCTCAGCATTGGACGTATTTTACCAGGGATTTGGGGGATATGGAAGGAGACACTTGAAAAAGACAGATGTGGGTGAGAGACCTGTGGGGTGGTTGATAATGGCAGCCTTTATCTTGACTTGGGTTTTGATTTTACCCTTTTGCTTCCAGACTTGCCTGGCCTTTTCGCCCCTTTCCTGTGGGTCCACACCCGAAGGTACCTTAAATTTATGGCAGGCTTTCATGCCTGAGCAGTCCTGCTTTGGGCCATTTGGCTGGTCATTTACCCACAACGGGATGGGTAACTTAGGATGTTTGATTTGGAATCTGTATTCTATTTCTTCTCTCTGTTGTACACTAACTGCATTAAAGTTATTTTTTATTGAAGGCCTTACACATTAGAATATATTTTGTCTTGATGGTACAGATGGCAGAACCCATTTTGAGTAAGCAGCTTTGGGGGTCCCAAGGTACCCCTGTTCCTTACCCTGTAACATTTTGATGGTGAGCCCTTAGAAAGATGTAATGTGGCGGGGGCTGGTGGCTGGGGGGATGAGGAGCAGGTATTATTTTAGTTTCTGGGCTGGGAAACTTGCAGCGATAAGGTCAGCAGTTTAGCAGTTGCTTGTTTATGATTTTGCTCCAGGGTCCTTTCAAAGGACCCTTGACCTCCCATCCTATTTTCTGCCTTTTTTATCAATCCACTAATCTCAGGAGATAAGGCATTTACAAAGAGAGGAGCTAAAGGAGGTTGGGTGACCTTAGTATATGAAACCCAGAATGCTATAGGAAGAGGACTTGCAAGTCAGCTTTCATCTGCAAAGATTCACCTTCCTTTGTTGGCGTGTTTAAATAATAGACCAGGGAATACAGACAGGGAAGACCTTAGGAATGCCTTGTAAAAGATCATTTGATATTCTGTGAGCTTTTTCTGGTCAAGGATCTCAAAAACTATCCTCTGGGGTTTGCAATTTCACTTCCTGCATCCATTTTGGATTTCACCAGTCCTCCAGATCAGCAGAATGGTGTCCTCAGCCCCTATAATGACCCTATAGTCTTAAAAAGACTTTTTGGGACCCTCCTGGGTTCAGGACATTCTTTAATTATGATCCTTAGTTTGATCTTTGACCAAGGGAGTGAAGATGCCTGAGGAGGTTCATCTGCAACCTTGTGTAGTTTTGTTATAGGGCATCCCCACTACAAAACGGGGTGCCTGACTGTGGGTCCTCACCCGCGCGCTTAAAAGGACTTATCAATGCTCTACTGCAGGCACACGTGAAAGGTTAATAAAAGGTTTATTTACAAGGGAAGGGGAAATGAGGAAATGTACAGCTCTGGGAGAAAAGTGGGAGACAAAGTTTTATTTTTTATTTTTTTATTTTTTAAAGATTTATTTATTAAAGATTTATTTATTTATGCATACAAGAACTGTGGTACAGAACAGGCAGACGTATGTCACTTAGCACCCTGTACTCCAGTTTCATCCATGTTGTCAAAAATGGCAGGGTTTCCTTCTTTTATTTATTTTTATTTTATTTTTTTTTTAAATGCGTCCTACCCGATCTGCTGATCTGGAATCCCAAATGGCACTCTGAGAGCTGGCCACGAGCCAGGAGCCTTGAAGCCAGGAGGCGAGAGAGCGACCCCCAAGGCCCATGTGTTTGGTTTTTTATACCAAACCTGGCTGCTTAACTCCACCCTCAGGTCCCAGCCACCTTCCCTTTGGTGGGGATGGGATTTGTCTTTCCCAATGTCCTGATGGCTTTGGTCTGGGGTGGGGGTGGAGTCCACAAAGCCTGCATGGAATCAGCTCAGGACATCCTTTCCCCCTAACAGTTTCAGTGTAAAATATAAGTGTGTTATAGAAAGGCACTTCAGAGACTTGGTAAACATGAACTCGGTAAAGAAGCAAAGAGGAGAGCGGTAGAAGTCACATCAGCCCTACCATCTCTCATATTTAGTTTTTCATTAACCATTTGTAATGAGTCTTTTAATGAAGCCATTTTACAATCTTTAGACCTTTGTAAGCTTCTGCGTACCTATTAAAATAGGTATCCTGTTTGTTCAGTTTGGAAACCCTTTCTAGTGCACTTCTCAGATGAATGGTCTGGTCTAATTGAAGCATTCCCCATATGGCCATTTTACTTAGATTGTTTTTGGTAAGAGTTGCCATTTTGTTAGAGATCTAACCTTCCTTTGGTGATCATGGGATTTGCAGTTCTTAGTGTCGTGGGGGTGGAGTCCACAAAGCCTGTATGGAGTTTGCTCAGGACATCCTTTCCCCCTACAGTTAAGAGTATTTCTCACCTTAGGTGTGCTTATTGTAGCTCTCTCACCATCAAAGCATCCCATTAGTTCTCTGCCAAGCTCCATTGTTTCCTTGCTTCTCTCTGCATCTCCCCCTGTCCTCTTGAATGCCTCAGATCTACGATCAGTTTTCAGGGACTGGTTTCATAGTATGTCTTTATTTTACCCTTTGTTTGGTTTCTCTGTATTCCACATGTAACTGATATCATCCTGTATTTATTTTTCTCCTTCTGGCTTATTTCACTTAGCTTCTTCCAGCACCATCCATGTTGCCAAAGCAATTTACAGAGTCATTGTAATCCCAATGAAAACCTCAGTGGCATTCTTCAAAGAAATGGAAAAGATATTACTGAAATTCATATGCAAATACAAAAGACCGCAAATAACCAAAGCTCTCCTGACTAAAAAGGGAAAAAACAGTGTATATTATACTTTCAGATTTCAAGCTATACTATCAAGCCATAATAATTAAAACAACATGGTACTGGAATAAAAGCCAACCATTGGTATAGAGTAGAGAATCCAGAGATTCCATCTTTTGAAGCTGGTCCTTTTGTATCTTAACACCCCACCAGTAACCAATTACATGACCTGGCCAAGGACTCCATGGAAGCTGGGAATAAGCACTGTGGAGTGACTCCAAATAAATAGGAATTGCAGCCGCCACAGCAGTTCTTAACTTGGAATCCATGGACAGAGTCAAAGGCTGGGATTTCCAATCAAATGGGGGGCTTGTGGTCTGAAAGGCTAGGGGCTTAGCTCTGGGCAGAACCATCTGCCAACTCAGCTGGGTTCCAGACAAAACGGTACCAAGCTGACCTGCCCTATATTGGAAAAATACCTTGAGAACTTAGGTGCAAAGAGAGCAGAACTCAAACCAGAGAGGGAATTTATTTCATCTTCCTTTGGGGAATGGGAAGGGTTATTTTATGAGTGTTGACAATAAATTCCAAGATGACTGGGGAGGTTATAACTGCATTTAGGTTAGGTATTAAGCCTTGGTGGGCTTTGCACGAAAGACTCCATTTTCAGCTTGTTTCTTTTTAATATTAATCTTTTAATTGTCAGTTGTACATATTTTCACTCAATTAATGTCTTTTAAGTATGTTGACATTTTCATTTCAATTGTGAGTGGAATCACAAAATACCATGTTTTCATGGAAATACCTATAAACACAAAGTTTGCAGTGTCAGTTTCTTAAAAAGATTTGTGTCAGTTTTTTAAAAAGATTTATTTATTTATGCATACAAGAGCTGGGGTGTAGGCCAGAGGTGCGGAAGGTGAAAGGATTCACCAGAGACAGAGTGGGGAACAGAACAGGGAGAGTGACCAAAGTACACTGCTGAGGGGAGCAGTGGGCAAGCCAGGAGACGTCTGCTGTGCCATGTGGGTAGCTCCCTGGCTGGCTGGGGGATCGTACTCGTGCTGCAGAAGCTGCGGACAGCTTCATAGGTTGCGTCTTAACCCCTTATGCCACCAGGGAGGCCTTGTGTCGCTTTTTAAAAATTTACTTAGGCATACAAGAACTGGGGTGTAAGCCGGAGGTGGGGGAAGTGAGAGGATTCACCAGAGACAGTGGAGAGCAGAACAGGCAGATCCACTGAAATACACTGCTGAGGGGAGAAGCAGTGGAGACAGGAGAGGTCTACTGCACCACATGGGTTGGCTCCCTGGCTGGGGACTGAACTCACACTGAAGTGGCTAGCAACAGCTTAACCCCTGTGCCGCTGGGGAGGTCTCTATATTTTGTCGCTGAATTTAATGAGAAATAGATTTTGAACTTTAAGGAGCTTGGGGCAGATGCTGATGATTTTTTACATTGAGTCATCCTTGTATCACCTAAGCACATTTTAAACCCATGCATGATCTTATTGTATACTTATAGAATAACACTAAGTGCATTTTGCTCATTTTTTTGCATATTTATGTCCATAGACATAAACGGGTTTGACACTAATCTGAATTTCATTTTTGTACATTATCAAATTTTGGTATGAGCTTTATACTACTTTGGTATTAGTCATCTATGAGCTTCTTCTTAGTCATACTTTTCAATACCTTTACTTTGTCTTTTTCTTGAGACTTGCTAGGGACTTATTTGATATTAACTATAAAATAAAACTCTGGTTAATTCATGAACTCACCTATTTGATTTTTAAAATACTATTCTACATTTATTATATATTGCTATTTCCCACCACTATAGACTCTCTTTAGTTTCCAGTAATCACATGATCTTCTTGTTTAAAAAATGCAGGCTTGCTGCATTTTATAAAACTACTTCTGAGCATAATGGCAAATTAAAAATTCAGTGGTATATGAAGAGGGAAAATCCCTATCATTTCTTTGTTCCCTCTTTGAATACTAAGTTATTGAAACCAAGATGTGCTTACTGGGCATTATTTTGGTGTCATCTTTTGGGGGACTGTTTTCTGTTTGCAGATATTGCTGTGGTGGAGATGAGTGATGCCTTCCGACAGCCATCCTTGTTCTACCACCTTGGAGTGAGAGAGAGCTTCAGCATGGCCAACAACATCATCCTCTACTGTGATACCAATTCTGACTCACTGCAGTCACTGAAGGTACATCATGTGTTTTCTAAATATTTAATTTAGGCACCCCAGTTTTAGGGATACCTCTGCCCCCCCCAAAGTTAACTAGTTTACATTTGTGAAACGATGTTTTTGTCAATCTGATAATTATACAACTGCTAGTTATGTTGCAGATTTTATCTAGAATTCAGTAGAGAAATGTGACTATCCACAATAGGAAAAAAATTACTGTTGAGTTGTGAGCTCTAGTTAGAGAGGCAGCCTAACTAGATGGGAAGACATCAGTACACACCTGAGCAAGAAGAGGAACTTGCATAAAGTATAGGCAGGCCTCCCCCTGGGCCACCATCAGGGGTTTCATTGGCACACCTGTCTCCAACTAGCAATATATTTCCCACTGAAAGTACTCTGAGTACAAATTGTCTCTCGCCGTATCATCAGAAATTTGCCATCTTTCACTGGGATAGGATTTCAATTAAGATAGGAGAGGGGGGAATAAAAACTTATTCTATTTGTCTATGAAATGCAGCATGTCCAAATGTCATTCTCTTTATTATGGGAACTGAATGATATGAAGGTATTCCCTCTGTCCTTCACTGTAGGGAAAAAGGTTCCCTAGTAATTTTACACTGTCTGATTCTTTGAAAAGCATCTCATGGTGAGATGCATGCTGAGCTTGGTATCATTCATTTCCTTTGTGAAGCTTCAGCTAGTTTCATGTGGCTTTTGCTCATCTATTTCTTCCAGTACCCAAATCAAAGCCAAAGGGATGTGGTGTGCTAAAGCCCAGAGCTGTATATCTAATGGCTCAGTAATTGTTATATGATCTCTAACCCGAAATCATGCCAAAAAAAAAAATCTTTTTTTGCTTTTATCTGAGCTTCTAGAGCTTATGTAACATTTTCTGAAAAATCTGCAGACTTTCATTTAGCAAATTCATTTACTGCATGCCAGGCATCAACAAAGTCATCCTTTCCCAAACACACTGAAGTAGTTCTAAAAGATTTGCCTCTAGCCTCCGCCTGTTTTTTCCCTTGGAGCAATTTTCTTAATTTTACGCCTTTAACTAATAGATCATAAAGTTTCGTGATGGTGTACTTTTTTGTTGTTGTTTTGTTTTGTTTTCTATAGAGTAGCTTTTTCTTACATCTTTGTTAACTTTTTTTTTTAAAGATTTATTTATTTATACAAGCATTGGGTACAGTCAGAAGCATGGGAGGGTGAGAGAATTCACCAGAGCCAGAGAGGGGAGCAGAACAGGCAGACTGATGAAACACACTGCTGAGGGGAGCAGTGGGCACGGCAGGAGAGGTCTCTCCCGCCATGTGGGACCCTCGCCTGTGGCCAGGGATCGAACCAGCGCTGCAGAGGCTGTGGGCAGCTTCGTAGCCCAGCTCTCAACTGCTGCGCCACCAGGGAGAGGACCTGATGGTGTACTTTTAACTAAAAATTTTGATTTGCTAGGATTTATAACACATATTAACAGTTAATGAAGGATGGAGTGAGATTATTTTTTGTTCTCTTCATTTTTCTTTGGGTTAAATTTATTTTAAACTCTTATACATCTTTCACTCTGATATTTTTCTTCTGGCCCTGCTGGTCTCTGAAGATTTAATTTTTATGACTGTTCTTTCTTGGGGAATTTCTTTTAAAGAATTAAAGTTAAAATTTGAGAGAAACCTAATGAGAAATTTATATGGGACAAATAAACTCTTTTATTTAGTTGCTTCCAGCCAATCCTGGTATAAAAGTAATTAGTATTTAAATAGTGTTCTTTTAAAAGGCTAATCTCTCTAAGATATGGGCATTTAGCTTGTATAGAATAGCTGCTTACCATTGAGCACTTACTATGTGCTAAGTATTAAATGCCTTTACCCACACACATTTTTACGTTTAATTCTTAAAGTATTCCTGTTAGATAGGTATATATTCTATCACCACTTTATAGAATTGCAAACTGAAATGCAAGCAAATTCCATCCTTTGCCTAAGGTGACTGAGCTGGTAAAATCAGGACCAGGTCTGCCTGACTGTTAACCATTACACTGTATGCAATTCTTTATACTAAGACTAAGAAACTTACCAGACATTCTGCTAAGTATGTCGATTCAGAAAAACCCATCAACTATCTCCAGAGTAGACCATGCAACATCCACTTGTTTTGCTCTTTTCCTTCTCCTCCCATTAACATAAGCTTTTGTCAGTTTTTTCCTAGTTGGATAGGTATCTGATTGCAGAGGATGGAGATCTCTGGGACAGAATGTATTTTTTCCAGTCTGAAAACATCCTCTGAACCCTCCGGTCCTCCACAGCTATAAAAAAGGGTGGGCAGGGCCTCCCCGGTGGCGCAGCGGTTGAGCGCTGGGTTGCGAAGCTGCCCGCAGCCTCTGCGTCGCCGGTTCGATCCCCGGCTGCTCCCCGGACACCGGAGGAGGGTGCACATGGCGCCCGCTGCTCCCCTCAGCAGTGTACTTCGGTCCTTCTGCCTGCTCTGCTCCCCGCTCTGGCTCTGGTGAATTCTCTCGCCCTCCCGTGCTTCTGACTGTACCCAGTGCTTGTATAAATAAATCTTTAAAAAAATAAAAAAGGGTGGGCATGTGCGTGCGTGCATGTGTGTGTGTGTGTGTGTGTGTGTGAATTTTATTTCTGTGGTAGTTAGCTATAGGTATAACTGTTATCCCTGCCACCTATCACAGGAAAGAGAAACTGCTGTGAAATAAGACATAACGAGAGATATTTATAAACAGCATATACTATAGGGATCAACCAAATAGAATAAAAATGAAGCATCTCTACTTTCACAGGGCAAAGAGAATGAGAATGCTATTCTTGTCATATATCTGGCTTCATTTCGTTTATTCTTTGTACATCTAGGAAGTACAGCTGCACTAGTTTTATCTTAATCTGTGGCTTGTTGAAGAGAACAATTTCTCTCTGGCAGCAATTTCTCAGAAAGAAATCATAGGGAAAAAGTTTTTAACTTCAGGCTCTTGAAAAAAGAATTGATAGACACTGAAAGTACTTAACATTTATGTCTGAACTTTCATATGAAAGAGTATTTAGAATCTAATCAAATCATGTACTTCCATTAAGATTCATATTTTTTTAAAACCACAAGTGCTCTTGTAAGGATTAACTGTTTAATTAGAAAATTTTTTTAGTTTTTATAAATTTGGTTGCTTTTATTTAATTTTTTGCAAAACTCAACAGGTTTTTAGTCCACTTTAATGAAAACTATTTTATTAAATAATCCACATCCAGAACTTTCATGCCCTTATTCTAACTGATGTAGTTTGCAATGAGCTCTCTTTCGGTAATTCAGCTCTACCAACCCTGCCAGATTCCTAGATAACAGCAACAAACAAACTTAAGCTCTTTGAAATGTGTGGTGCAGCCTATGACAAGAGCTTCTCATAGATTTTCTCTATATTTTATTTTTTTACAATCATATTTGCATTTAAATTTTTTTTTTTTTTTGAGATTTACTTATTTATACAAGCACTGGGTACAGTCAAAAGCGTGGGAGGGTGAGAGAATTCACCAGAGCCAGAGCGGGGAACAGAACAAAATACAGTGCTGAGGGGAGCAGGGAGTGCAGCAGAAGAGGTCTGTTGCTCCATGTGGGACCTTCGCCAGTGGCCGGGGATCGAACCCGCGCTGCAGCTCAACCGCTGCACCACCAGGGGAGACCCTAAATTTTTTTGAATTGAGTTAACACTGCTTTGCAACACTGTATATGATTTAGGGGAATAGGCTCACACTTCCTCAGGTAAATGTCACCACCACATCTACCACTGAAACACCCATAGTCCTTTACCATTGTCCATTGGGCCTCATTCCCAATTTGTTCACACATTTCCTCCACCTCTAGAAGTCTCAGTTCTGTAGTCATTACTAGGGGTTGTTTTGGTTTAATTTTTTCAGTTTCTTTGCTTTGTTTCTCTGTATTCCATATATGAGTAAAATCATCTGATTTTGTCTTCCTCCTTCTGACTTACTTTACTCAGCATTATCCTCTCCAGTTCCATTCAAGCTGTCACAAGTGGCAAGAGTTCATCTCTTTTCCATTATAACTGTGTGTGTGTATGAGAGAGAGAGAGAGAGAGAGGAAGATCTCCTGTGTTGTGGGACACTCAGGTAGTTATGACTTGGCTATTGTCAGTGGTGCTGCAGTGAACTTAAGGAGTGAATAGATCCCTTTGAATTAGAGTTTTTGCATTCTTTGGGTGAGTACCCAGGAGTGGAATTGTTGGGTCATATGACATTTATTTTTAATATTTTGAGAAACTTCCACACTCTTACACTATTTTCCAAAGGGGCTGGACCCATCTACATTCACACCAACAGTGAATGAGGGTTCTTTTTCTCCACACCCTGACCAACATTGGTTGTTGCTGTTTTATTTAGTATTATTTTTTAATAAGGGCATTACCATGGGGGTGAGGTGCTATTTTATTATGGTTTTGATTTGCATTTCCCTGATAAGTGATACTGGACATTTTTTTCATGTGCCTGTTGGCCATCTGCATGTCTTCTTTGGAAAAGTATCTATTTAGTTCTTCTGCCCATTTTTTGATTGGGTTATTTGTTTTGTTTTTTTTTTTTCCCCTTGAGATCTGTGAGTTCTTTATAGATCTTGGATATTAGCCCTTGTTCAGTGTGTGATGTGAAGATATTTTATCCCATTCAGTAGGGTGATTTTTGTTTTAATGATAGTTTCTTTTGCTGTATAGAAGCTTTTTAGTTTGATGTAGTGCCAGTTGTTTATTCTTGCTCTTGTTTTCCTTGCTGTTGGAGTCAAGGCCCCAAAGGCATCCCTGAAACCAATATCATGGGGTGTTTTGCATTTTTTTTCTATTTTATGGTTTCTTGTTTTATATCCAAGACTGTCTTTAATCCATTTTGAGTTAATTTTTGTATATGGCTGGAGAGAATGGTTTAGTTTCATTTTTCTACATACGAATGTTCGGTTTTCTCAGTACCATTTGTTGAAGAGACTTTCCATTCTCCATTGTATACTCTTGATTCCTTAGTCAGAGATTAATTACCCATATAAATGTGGGTTTATCTTGAGCTCTCAATTCTGTTTCATTGGCTTTATGTCTATTCTAATGCCATACTGTTTTGATCACTTTAGCCTTGTAGTATAGTTTGTAGTCTGGTAATGTGATGGCTCTATCCCTCTTCTTTTTTCAAGATTGCTTTGGTTATTTGGGTCTGTTCTGGTTCCATGTAAATGTCAGCAATGTTTACTCTATTTTTTGAAGACTATCATTGGAACTTTGATACAGATTACCTTAAATCTATATATTACTTTGGGTAAGGACATTTTCACAATATTAGTTCTCCAATCTGTGAGCATGGAATGTCTTTCCATTTTTTTGTGTCTTGTATTTCTTTTAACAATGTCTAGTTTTTTATTGAAATAAGTCTTTCAGTTCCTTTGTTAGGTTCATTCCTAGGTATTTGATACGTTTGTTGATACTACTGAATTCTCTGTGCAGTGGGGAGGTAGTCTTCTGTCTTATTGTGTTTGGATTCTGGAGAATTTTTCTTACCTTGTGATGTCATTCTTTTGAGGTCTTGTATTTCTATGTGTTAAATATTATTGTCTGCCTATTTGGCTACTCGATCTCTCCCTGTTGTATTATTGTTTTTAATACCTTTAAACTATAACTTCTTTTTTTAAAGATTTATTTATTTATTTATACAAGAACCAGGGTACAGGCCAGATGTGCGGGAGGGTGAGAGGCTTCACCAGAGACAGAGCGGGGAACATAAAGGCAGACTGATGAAATATGCTGCAGGAGAGGTCTGCCGCGCCGTCTGGGACCCTCGCTGGCCGGCGCTCAACTCCTGCGCCACCAGGGGAGGCCCTTTAAGCTGTAACATAATGGATTAAACTATTTTATTTTTCCTGCAGATGGTGCTGGGTTTTGTTTGATTTTATTAATTTATTTACTTTGGCCTTGCTGGCTTCTGTGTACTCAAGTCTGTTTTGTAGTTGCTGAGTCAGCAATGTAGGAAAGGTATTGCTGGGATCCAGATGTTGGTGTGAATGAGCTGGAGTGGGGCTGGCTCGTATTTGTGGCACCCCTGATATTCCTCATCTCCTGGGTTTGGGGTGACAGACTCGGCAGACCCTGTGCTATCAGTATGCCTCACAAGGTAAGCACCAGTCCCAGGAGTTGGAATGTGGGAGGGCAGATCAGAATGCCTGCCCTGATGTTATGATTACCAGGGACCCAGCCTGTGTGGAGCATCTCAGCTCCTTCACAAGTTTCCCCGTTTCAAGGGGTTGAGCCTCCGTACAGTCTATGCCCCTCCTCCCCGGGCCCCACGCTGAGCTGACAGCCTGTCAGTGGTGTGCCATCCTCTAGACCATAACCCCCAGCTTTCGCTTTACACCCACTTCCTATTCCATTTGGTGAGACTCTCCTTAGTGTCAACCATGTTGAAGTCTGTGGGGCCTGCCATGGCAGGTCTGCTTCCAGGTCCCATCCCAGGCTCACTGCCGGAGCCCATTGCGGTGGGATTGCTTCCAGGTCCCTCAGGAGTGCTCACTTGGCCTTTGTGGGCTAAATGTCATTCAGCAATCTTAGAAGGAATTATCTATAACCTTTCTATCATTCCTTTCCTCTACTGCCTCCACACCCCCCCCCCCCCCCGCCGCCCCAGTTTGTAGCATCTTATCATTTTATCAGTGAGGGAAGGAAATCTACACTCTGCTGGGAGTGGAACCTGTCATGACATCACAGTTTGCCACCAGATAATTTCTTCATATGTAGAGACATTCATTGTCGGCCAATGACTTTTTTATAACTTTTTAAAGAGCCAGGGATACCTCTGCACATGGAAGATGTGAGTGTGAAAGCCCTCTTGACTCTCATCCAAATGGAGCAAGAATTGCTGAATTCTATTCCCTTCTGTGCATTATCAATAAACACTCCTTTCTGTGGAAGTTGGTCTTTATAACATTCCAACTTATCATTCTATTTGGATTCTTTTAGATGCATCCTTGAAATTATTTCTGAAATGTATGTGTAAAATGTAATTTGCTATACAGAAATTCATGATACCTATAACAGCTCAATAATAGTTTCCTTTAAAGAAATGCATGTACATGAATAATATGTTATAATTAGGTGTTGCTGAAAGACACAGCTGGCGACAAAGAAGAGAGATAATTGTAATAATGGCAACACATTTAAGACGTTGGTATTAAGAAGCTGTTTCAAGAAGCTGTTTCAAATGCTGAATGTAAAAATGTCACTCATCAGCATCTTAGCTCAATTTAAAGACTTATCTATTTACAGTAGTATTAAATATATTTCAGCATGAAACAAAATTCATAGGGGAGGAGAAGAGTCTAGAATTTCTCTTAGCATTACTTTCCATTTTGTACCTGAGTTTTGGGTACAGTTTGTTTTAACTGAGTTACTCTTTTCTCACCTGTGATCACAAACCTGAGTACAAAATGTCTCTAGATGGGCCTCCCCGGTGGCGCAGCACTTGAGCGCTGGGTTGTGAAGCTGCCCACAGCCTCTGCAGCGCCGGTTCGATCCCTAACTGCTCCCCGGCCACCGGAGGAGGGTCCCACATGGTGCGCAGACCTCTCCTGCCGCCTGCTGCTCCCCTCAGCAGTGTACTTCGGTTCTTCTGCCTGTTCTGCTCCCTGCTCTGGCTCTGGTGAATTCTCTCACCCTCCCACGCTTCTGTACCCAGTGCTTGTATGTATGTATGTATAAATCAATCAATCAATCAATCAATAAATCTTTAAAAAAAAAAACACAATGTCTCTAGATCTGGTAGTGTAGAAATTGAGTTGGAGTTTTTGCCTTAGTAATATTGATACTCGTATATGGCTTTAAACTGCTTGAAGTGCTTTCGTAAACATTTCATTTGGTCCTTAAGGACAAGCTAATGATAGGTAAAGAAACAAAGCAAATGAACAAACAAAAGAAAAACAAACCTTCAGACTATAGGAATAAAATGATGGTTTCCAAAAGGGGAAGCAGGGAGGGTAAATTGAGTAAAAGGAGCAACTGGCTGATGATCGATAGAAGCTGGAATTCTGGTGACAAACACTGTAATATATTAAAGATGTTGAATTAAAAGACTGTGCACATGAAAGATATATAATGTTATAGCCCAATATTATTTCAAAAAAATGAGATAGACAAGGTAGTACTTAAGAGATAGATTGAGCAGATAGACATTGCAGATGAGAAATAAACCCAGAGAGAAACAGTAACTTAGGGGCACACATAATCAGTGTCAGGGCAGGGCAAGGTCCATTATCAAGGTCATTTTCCTCTAAGTCTGTCCACGGACTTCTTATGCCCTGTAAAAATATGATTTTCCAGGTTTTTGTTTATTGAGGTTTTTTTTTTTTATTTGAGCTTCTATGTAAACAGAACACAGAACCACAAATATGCTTAGTTTCCTGACTATCAAGATGGCCAGTTGTGGGACACCTCAGTGGAGTGTCTTCTTGAGTCTGCTCACCTTTATCTTAGTGGCAAACAAAAGGGTGCAGTAAGTCCCACCTTCTCAGTGAGGCCCAGGGTGTTCACAATCACCCATCTAATTGTTCCTTGTTTAAATTTCAAGCGATGTAGTTAGGTAAGAGGATACCCTGGGAGTACAGGTAATAGCCTTCTTTTTTCCTGGCTGTGGTGGAATACTTGCCAGCTTTCCCTGGGACAGAAAGAATAATCAGAAAGGAAGATAACAGGTCATTAGCCAGGGCCATGTTTTCTCTGTGGCCGAGAATTCTACCCTGCTTCTTGCTTTCCTTTCAGGGAAGTGAGATTGTGGTGACTGGTTCTACCCTGAATCAATTTGACTTGGCAGTCCCACACCAGCTGTTCCCACATCCTCTGGCAGTAATCACCTGGATATTAGGCACAACAGTTTTTTATTTTTGAAGACACACTCCATTTATCTGTCCTTAAAATGACCTCTTCAAAGTTTATTGTCCCAAGTAGTTACCAAAGGTTGTCTTTATCTTCCCTTGCAGTGTGACCTAGACTATATTGTCTCTTTTGTCTTGCTTCCCTCTTTGGTTAGCAAAGCATCCTGGAAAGCGTGGCAAGAGGATATTTTTTGTTTTTTTGGGACAGGCAAGGGGGTGCACTGACCAGAAGTCCCCTAAAAACTTCAAGCAAGAGTGAAGCTGTACTGGGGTAATGCATTTTCAAGAAACATTTCTTTAGTAGGAACTAGAGTTCAGCTGATTTTATCATGTTATGTCTGTCTTCTTTAGATGAGAAATTTCCATGAATTGAAATGAAATATAGCAGTTGCATCTTAACTTCTCCTTTTATTTTTCCTTCAGTGGGTTTAGTATAAACTCAGCATTCACTATTTTCCCTCAATAGTTAGATACATTTCCAGGTCTTGTTTGTACTGAGTTAAAAATGCACAAATAAGTATACCTTCTTTTTTTTTGTTTTTAAAGAAATCTTACTTAAGGTCACAGCATAAACTAAAAATAAATTCTGCGTCCTTCAAGAGAACAACTTGTATTCCTTGAACTTTTACAAACATAAGCAATACTTAGTAAGAATTCTGGATTTCTATAGGGATGATTTTAATATAGTCCTATAGTGTGTTATAATGTACGTATTTATTACCTGAGATGAAAGCAAAGAGGACACTTAAGAGGGTTATTACTGCAATAAGCAGCTGGGGAAGCTATAACACTGGCTGTAAAACAATAGCAACTGTGGCTATTTCACAACTATGGTGCAGAGCAGAGGAGAGCCTTTAGCTCACTCGGTCCTCAGCTCTCTTCCCTACCATTTCCAGTTCTGTACTTGGTACCCCCAAAAGAGATAATGGTTAGAATAGCTCCTATACTGGGGTGCCTCTCCTTCCAGTGCACAAGGATACAATAGCACTGTGACAGACCATTAACCAAAAGCAAATGATAAGCTACAGAATTGTAAGAGAGCAGTGATCACTCAGTCCAGCAGTCTTAGTGTGTTACATTAGAGAGAAGTGGAATGACACATGACTAACAGGGAGCAAAGCCCCAACCTACATCTTTGTACACTAATTTATAGTCCAATATTTTATATACTTAGTTTCTTCATTTTTCCATGATTTTTTGAGTTCATGCAATTTGCTCACAACCAGTGGAGATACAAATATGAATAACAGATGGCCCGTGTAACCAAGGAGCCCATGGTGTTGAATGGGAGAATCATACGCACAAACATGTACAATGTAGTACACGCAGTCCTGTCACACAGGTCTGTGTGAGGGTTAGTGGTGGCAGAAATAAGGACCTAATCTACTTCAGATGGGAGGATAAGAGTCATTGAAGTCAGTCCAGACCAACTTTGTAAAGAACAGATTTCTTAAGGCCTCGCCTGGTGGCACAGCGGTTGAGCGCTGGGCTGCGAGGCTGCCCACAGCCTCTGCAGCGCCGGATCATTCCCCTGCCGCCAGTGAGGGTCCCACACACACACACCAAAAAAGAACAGATTTCTTAGGCTGTGCACAGAGGATGCTATGGGGTAAGACAAAGAGAAGGATATTTTCTTATTACTTAGAGGAAAGAGAGAAGAATATTTCTATCAAAGACAGCAGTGTCTAAAAGGGTATGGTGTGCTACTCTGGACATGCTCCGTAAGTCAATATTGGAAAATCCTGCATACCTTGTTTCTGACTTCATGGTTATCCAGTATTTTCTATTTCTTCATAAGCCGGAACCTGAGCTTGTGTGTGTGTGTGTGTGTGTGTGTGTTGCACTATCTACCTTCACAACGTCACTCATCTGTCTCTTGATTTCAATTTCCCTGGGTATCACTGTCATACAGGCCCTTATTTAGCTGTCCCTATACTTTTGCTATAGTTATCTAAATATTTCCCCCCTCTAATACTACCATCTAATTAGTATTTATATAATGTTAATAAGGCTTTCTTTTCATTTATTTGTCTTTTTTAGATAATGCACTAAAAACATTTTTGCATGCAAAAGGATATATTTAGTGAAATGTCATTCTGCCATCCTTGCCCCCCAGCCAGCCAGCTCCTTCTCCCTTGGCAACCAGTGTTACTAGTTTCTGTTCTATCCTTCCAGAGAGACTTTATGAATGTACAAATGAGAATTTTCATTTTCTTCCTGTTATACAGAAATAGGAGCACAGGATAAAAATCATCCTGTCCTTTGCTTGGTTTCACTTAGCAGTATAGACTGGGGGGTTTCCACATTGTCACATATGCGCTTCCTCGTTCTCTGCTCGGCTGCACTGTATGCCCATGTAAGGAGGTGCATAGATTAGTTGGCCAGTTTCTGCTTGATGAAAGTTTGTGTTGTTCACAACCTTTGTCTAATGTGTGCTGACACTATGTATATCGCCCACCTTTAAAAAGTACTTCAACAAATACAAAGTAAAGTGCTTTATTTTGTCATTCAAAATTTTCTTCAATCAGACCCCAAATAGCTGCATAATCTTACTAGGGTACATGCCTAAGTGAACTTTCTCATTTAGCCCAATGATTAAATTGAAGGTCTTTTTTTTTAACAAAATAAAAGCTCTTTAATTCTGGCTTCTATACTTCCCAAATGAGCGTCTTTAACTCCCACTGATAATAGTAATTGTTTTCTAAATGGCCTTTTGCTGTTCATAGTCCCTCAACCTAAATCCCCACTTCCCAGGTTTGACTTTGGAGGTTTTGTTTGTTCTTGGTTCATCTTGACTTCTACTTTCTCTCTTTGTCTTTGTAGGTTTTCTCAATTTCTGGTAATACCTTTCACTTAGAAACCTCAGCCCTTGCTGAAACACCACTGTGTTAACATAACAGGCGTGTGCACATAGGCGTGTAAATCCTGGCTTATGTTTCTTTTTAACATAAAAAGATGCCCTTTTTTTTCATCAGCAAGATTATGAGGTATGGAAGGATCTCTTTTAGTGTTTTATATATATTTTTGCAGCTCTCAAAATTACCCAGAATAATTCCTCCCCTATAAATACTTGTTTACTTACCTATTTTCCTTAACTATTAAAAAATCTTACGTGCTGCTGTATTCTAAAGCCCATATGGGTCCCCTCTGTCCATATGTTGGTCCTAGGATGAATAATGACCTGAATTTGCTTTTCTGATTCTTTCTTACCTTGTCAGATCTGGCTTCTCTTCTTAGGCAGATGGACCCACCCTGAGGCCCCACGTGTGCCTGACATTTCCTGTTTCCATGACAACATACCTGCCATCTATTCCAATAGGCTATGCCATTTCTGTTTTCTAAATTCTGGTTCCCTGACCTCAGTGAAACTTTTGTGCTACAAGCTTTTCTAGATTGTCTCTTCCAAGTCCCTAGTCATTATAACATCTAGGACTAATAATGACAGCTAGCTTTATCAAGAGCTTCCTGTGCACCAGACACCATATAGCTACACTATTTGCACGATCTTACTTACTCCTCAAACCTAATGGGGACACTGCCCACAGTGTATTAGTCACATTCCACTTCTTCATGATCAATATCTAAGTCATACTTGACTCTTCATTGCCACATGCCCTTGCTATCAATGTGTGGGATAAGAGGCCAATACTCTTTGATTCCAGCTGCCCAGGAGGCATATGCTGCTTGGCCTCCTCCTACGGTGTGCATGAGGTTGTACAGTCAGGTGTCACTCAATGACAGGGATACATTCTGAAAGATGTGTTGTCAGGTGATTTTGTTGGTGAGAATGACAGAGCATGCTCTCACAAACCTAGATGCTGCAGTCTTCTACATACTCAGCTCATAAAGGGATCACCAGGGTATATGTGAGCTCATTGACCCCAAATGCTGTTATGGGGCTGGTGACTTTAAATCATTTTAACCTTTTCCTAAAAAGACCACGGTTGAGAGAGAGTGCCACACACACGTATTCTGCAGAAAGGATTTTTAGATTGCTCAGCTTTTGGATTTTACGTATCTGTGCTCTTTTCCTTTTACTATTGATGATACTTTTATGCCCATTTGGCTCCTCCATAAGACTGTAAACTTCTCAGGGGCAGGATCTTATTCCACACTCGCTGAAATTTCTAGTTGCTAACAAAATTGTTAATATATATTTTTCCACATAGAATACTTCAAATAATTAGTCGGATTAATTAATTTTGTATTAACTTCTGCCTTCCTTTTTTCTTTTCTCATTTTTCAGGAAATCATTTGCCAGAAGAATACTGTGAGTATTTTACTTAACCCTTACAAAAATTTTTAAATCTTTTTCATCCACTGATCGGGTATTTTTAAATCTCCACAAATTAATTCTATAGCAGTTTTTTCCTTTTTTAGAGTTTCTGATATATCAGTATGACTACTATAGCTAAATATTACTTTATAGTAAAACTATAAAAATGGGAATTTACATTAATGCCTTCTTTCCCTATATATGTAAAATTATGTTTTGGGGAAAACAATCATACTATATCCATACTATATTCATAGTTGTGGAATTATGAATGGCACTAAAGTGATATATATGCACACAGAGACATACATGTATGTGTGTGCATGTATATCTATATATGAACACATAGATATTTATATATAAGCTATGTTGTACATACTTACAGACACCTGCACACATATGCACACACGCATAAGTATATGTATATACATGTTTTCCTGTCTATCTGGAGAGAATGATTTAAGTTTTCAGTCTGCCTTTGAGGTAACAACACAGAATTCTTATCCTCTACATAGAATTAAACAAAAAATAGGGGCCTCCCTGGTGGCACAAAGGGTTAAGTGTCAGTGCTATGTAGCTATCTGCCAAAAACTCTAGAAATCTGACTGCAAAATTGAAGCTACTAGATGGGTAGGAGAAGAGTAGAGAGCCAAGTGGGGAGGAGACACAGTGGGCTATTGTGCAGGACTATGGGTGCCTTGGTAGTGGCTGTGGTGTGGTGACATACACCTGAAGGATGTGATCTATTTTTTTTTTTTTTTTGTGGGACCCTCGCCGGTGGCTGGGGATCAAACTGCTGCGCCACCAGGGGAGGCCCGATATGATCTTTTATCTCTAAATCATAGAAAGTGTTATAAACCAGTGCTACCAAAAAAAAAAAAAATATATATATATATATACTAAATTAGAAATAAAAGTATTTCTGCAACTTAGAGTGGAAATCACATATTCCTTAAAAATCTGCACATTATTGGATTTAAGATAAGTTTAAAAGTAGAATTGGTTATTTTTCTGTAGATCAGATATTTTATAAGTTAGGCTTACGATTTCACCAGGTATAAGAGACTGATGCAACACATATAACATTGCCATTGTAAACTCTTATTCCTTACATCTCAGCAGGAAATGAACCATTATTGCTTCATGCATGGATTCAGTCTAACAGATTTCATTAAACAAGTGTTGATTGAATGTGAGCCATGTGCCACACTTTGGGTGACTCAAGGATTAATTCTGGAAGTTAAACATGGAAACAATCATATATATATTTTTTTAATTTTATTTTTATTTTTGCATAGAAGAGCTGGGCTGTAGGCCAGAGATGTGGTGGGTGGAGTGAGAGGATTCACCAGCGACAGAGTGGGGAGTAGAATAGGTGGATTTTACTGAAATATACTGTGCTGAGGGGCGCTTCAGGCTGTGCCATATGTGATTAGCTCCCTGCGGGGGATCGAACTCAGGCCACAGTGGTGATAGTGCTGAGACTTAACCCACAGTCCACCAAGGAGGCCCCAAAACAAGCATATTAATAATTGTCCCGTGAGATAACAGATGGGAAGTGTCAAAGTCTTGTTGGGGAAGGTCTGTAAACAAATAGGAAAAAAAAGAAATTAGAAATTAACATAAAGCAAGATGCTAAATAGTAGGTGATCATCATGTATCAAGTGGTCATGGAAGGTCTTTCAGGGGAGGTAGCCTTTACCTGAGACCTGAATGGCAGGAAAGAGCACAAATGTGGTTTGGACTTCTGGATGGTTCGTGCGAGGACTGAATATTGCACATTATGGACGAATCGCCCATTGATGTGAGTAAGCAGCAGTGTTTCAGGTGCTGGTTGTCCTTACCAAAAGGAGGGTTTTTGGAGCATATGTTTCAATATATGTGAATGCTGAGAGACTTTCCTCCAGTAGTTTCATTCATTTTTCCTTACATATTTATATTCACCTTCATATAGTTTTCTAATGTAAAACACATAATCAGCATGATCAAAAAAAATTTACAGTGAAGATAATTAGATTAAAACTAGATTTTTGAGCTTTGGGTTTTTATAGCCATGAAATCAAGCATGGTGAAGGAGGTGAATGTTGCTCATTTATGACCACACCTTCATGATTTGAAATTTAAAGAGATGTGATCTCCCTCTTTTTAATATTTTAGAATTAATACCTTGTTAGTAAACAGCAGTTGCATCTGAGGTGCTGTTGGTCATACAATGGTTGCTCTTATTTGCTTTGGATTATCAGTTATTTCAAACAATGGGCTGGTAGCAATCTGTGAACAGAAATTGTAGTAATAACATTTCTAAATTATATGTGAGTCAACTTGGGAAATAAATGTTCCCATGTTATTAGTTTTCATTTTCAAAGAGTGCTTTGCTAAGCCTTTGGTATCACGACATCCTACAACCAGCCCCACGCTTGCCCCCTCTGCACCCCCGCTCGGGTCTGGAGCATACATGTGCCCTCTGCATTTTATCACCCCACCCCTTTTATTTTGGATATCAACAATGGAAAATTGAAAAGTTATCTATTGTATCAGAATTATAGGGAGGGAGACTCCATAAATTGCAATGAGGCCAGGAACTTTGGAAAATCCTTAGTGTGCTTGGTATTTTCAACAAGGATTCTGAATCCTTTTTTCTGGGACTTGAGGAATCTGTTTTTCCCTCCTGTTTGCACGATTCTCATTTTTCTCCCTTTATCCCTCCACTTCTAAACATACTCCCCGACATCTGATAGTCATTCTCTCCTAAAATTAGTTTTACACACATTTATTATTCCCCAGTGCCCAGTATTTTAACAAAAATGTATTATATTTCATGTCTTGTCCACAAATACATGTGGTATTAAGGCTTCTGAAGATACAGAACTTATCCAGCAGCAGAAGAATAATATTCTGAAATTCTAGTAACACTTTTTTGGTTTATTGAATATTTATCTATTCTTATTATGTAACTTAGAAGATGTGAAGTTTTTCTTTCATAATTATGAGTTACAGTGCTTAATCTAGAGTATTTGATTGTACTAATCTTTTATAATCCACTCATAGTTTAAACTCTAGAAGCTTTGTAAAGCAATCTCTTGGTGTTTTTGCCTTTCTTTTCTGCCTAGGGAGTAGTTTGGATAAAAGTATTAAGTTGATGGGAATACTATGGGATCTTGGTAACATATTAGAAGCAGTATATACGTTCATTTTCACCTTTTTTGGTTAGCCTTCTAATTATTGTTCCATGAAGGAGAACTTGAGAACTTTAATGTATTTAATATAAAAAATTACATCTCAGCCTCTGCAATTCCTTCTCATAATTTAACTGGAAGTCAAGTCCAGTTTCTGCTTCATTACCTGACATACAAGTTCCTGAAATAATGTGGTCATAATCAAGTAAGGGCATTTAGTTCTTCTCTTCTATTTGCTGAGACAGTAACTTGGCTCATCAGGGTCTGTGTAAGGTGACCTGAGACAAAGGGTTGGGATGTCAGCATGTAGAGGCACTGGAGGGTACCCAGTGGTAATGGCACACCCTCTGGAGGAGTCCATGAGCTGGGAGTCCGAAGTGCAGCGCACATCAACTGTGTGACATCTTGAAGCCTTATCTTTTTCCTCACCTATAAAAAGGAGACAGTAACACATTCCTCAGATGGGTGGTTGCAATCTGATGATAATCAGTCCTTGGCACACGTAATGGTGAAGAGATGTTTGCTCTGTTAGTTGAGTGCTAAGGTAAGAGAAGTGATGTACTGTTCCGCAGAATGCTAATATGGCTAGGAACCAATCATCTGGACTCCCTGTGTTCCCTAAATCCATGACTAATAGAGTTTCTTATATATTTCATTCTAGTTTCCAGCCCTTTGCTGGCCTGTATTTTGGTTTGAAACTCTTTCATGTGCAGTCAAATATTAATTAGATGCTTTCAACTCTCTTTTACGTGTTTTCACATTGGATATCCCCACTCCCCTGAAATCTCAATCTCTGCATTAGTGAACATTTTACTCTACCACTCCAAAGCAAATCTCAGCCCTTTGAAGTTCTTCTGATATTTCAAAAGTAGGGTTCTGTTGACCTGACATATAACAAGCACCCCTTGAGTATAACATGTCCATAAATTATTAAGTCTTGTTCTGCTGTCTGAGTTGTTCCTTTTGATTAGTGATACCATAGCCTTTTTTTTTTTTTTCAGAGATCCCCATTTAATACTATCACCTTTGACTTCTTTCTTGGTTTCAAAATCTGTAACCAGTTGGCAGGTCTAGAAGATTCTTTGAGACATGGAGTGCATGCATGTCCTGTGCAGCTGCTCACCTGGCCATGCTTTGTAGTGTCCTTCCTACTTTCTTATTCTTTCTTTCTCTTTCATTCCATCTTGTTTTCTGTCCATACTGTCAAAATGCATAGCTTTGATTATGTTTTCTTTCCTGCTCTGAATCCTTCCATGAATTGCCACTGCTCAGCATGTGTAATTTGAAACCTTTAGTTTTGCATTCTGTTCCCTTCCTGAGCCATGAATGCCAGATAGACTTGCCTACTCTGGCTTCCAAATGCAATTCTCCCTTCTGTTTTCTCAGTTCTGCTTTAGTTCACACTTGTGACCCTCAGTTGGCACCTTTAGGTATAGATAGAAATCAGTGCACCAAACTCTTAATGAGTGAAGGGAGAATGGCTGAGCTCTGAGGATAGAAAGAACAGGATTGAGATAGCCAGCCTTTGTAGTGACTTGTTTTATCTTCACCCTAGCAGGGAGCTTTAAGCAGTTGAGGAAAGCATATAGATGGTTAAAAGGTCATGTTGATGGGTAGGTTGAGAATAGACAGGAGGGCAAGAGTGGAAGCAGGGAGACCAGCTAAAAGCCAGTACAGTGATGCAGGCCAGGTGTGTTGGTGGCGGGAGATAAAGTACTGGCAATGTTAGGGGGAAAAGGATGTCCTGAGCTAATTCCATACAGGCTTTGTGGACTCCACCCCCAGTCCAGACCAAAGCCATCAGGACATTGGAAAGACAAATCCCATCACCACCAAAGGGAAGGTTGCTGGAACCTGAGGGTGGAGTTAAGCAGGCAGGTTTGGTATAAAACCAGACATGTGGGTCTTGGGGGGGCTTTTTGGCTTCACGGCTCTTGGCTCGCGGCCAGCTCTCAGAGTGCCATTGGGTTTCCAGGTCGGTGGAACAGATAGGATGCATTTAAGACTTTATTTCCCTATTTTCTCCCTGAGTTGTACATTTCTTCATTTCCCCTTCCCTTGTAAATAAACTTTTTATTAATCTTTTGTGTGTGCCTGCAGTGGAGTATTAATAAGTCCCTTTTAAGCGTGCGGGTGAGAACCCACAGCCAGGCAACCCCTTTTATATCGGGGCTACCCTGTAACAGCAATATGGAGGGAAATGGACAAACATGAGACTTATTTTGGAAATAGAATAGGTAGGAGATAGTAGGTGAGGGAAATGGAATCATCAAGGACCACGTCTGGGTCTCTAATTGTTAGTAGCTGGAGACTAGTGGAGCCATTGACACAGCAGCCTGTAGGAGAGCAGTTTATTATGGAATCACTGGCAGCATTGCCTGTCACGTGGGGAGCAAAAATAATGTTCACTCTTACTATTTTCGTATATTTATATGTCTGAGTACATTTTAAGTTCTCTGAAGACTAAAGGCCATGTTTTAACTACTCTTTTTCCTAAAGCATATATTATAGTGCCTTAGTCATTTAGCCATGAGACATGGTGAATAAATATTTAATTGATTAATAGAAATCGTGCCATACGAGTGTTTGTATCATCTTCCTGTTGTGATTATTTGAAGTAAGCAATTAAAGAAATTGGAAAAATTTCCATTTCTACAGGTCATAAATAAGATATGAGGTTTTGTTTTTTTTTTAAAGTCCCTTCATGTTCATTATTATTTAAAATGACTCACTGAAGACTTGGGATTATGCTGATGTGGCATCTCAGGCTGGCTCATCATCTCCTGGGGCCTCTTCTCTCCACAGATGTGCACTGGCAACTATACCTTTGTTCCTTACATGGTAACTCCACATAACAAGGTCTATTGCTGTGATAGCAGCTTCATGAAGGGGTTGACAGAGCTCATGCAACCAAACTTTGAGCTGCTTCTTGGACCCATCTGCTTACCTCTTGTGGATCGTTTCATTCAGCTTTTAAAGGTGGCACAAGCAAGTTCCAGGTAAAGTTTGACAGTCATGCCATTTGATGATGATGATGAATTGTTATTCTACTTCACTTGCTTCTACATCTTGTCAGTTGTTTCTTAGACTACATGGCAAAGAACCAGGGGAAAATGTGTCCTGTCCTGAGTGGATAAAATAGAAGCCACATAGTCCAGATGTTATTCATTTTATCCCTAGGAGAATAACTTGAAATCAGCAAAACAAACACAAAAACAAACACAGACTGCTAATTGTAGTCTAGTAATGATAGGGCTAAAAACAGATTCAAAATAAGTACAGAAACAGAATTGGAATAAATGTTCAGGGACTTTTAGTATACAGGCAAGAATTCTGCAAAAATTGCTAGAAACGTTATTATACCTCAGTTAAGAGCAGTCATTTATGTTAATAAATGATAATGTTGAGTAAGTAAAGATTATATTATGTTCAAATCCTAGGCATACCTACTTTATTTAAAATAATCTCTACTTACAGCAATAAAATGAAATAGAAAGTTTTGGCATTTTAAGTGGTACATTGGCGTTTCTGGGAAAATTCATTAACATGGGGTATGTTTATTTTAATTGTTTCTGAAGCAAGGCAAAGTGTTAAATATAGGACTCACAAATTTCTTAATGCCAGATATTTGAGGTGTTCATTCAATGTATCTTAATTGAATTGAATGCTGCTGATGCTTAATGCTACTGATGCTTAATTGAATGGAATGCTACTGATGTTGCAAATGTCATTCATTTCCTTATAAAATCGTTGCTTTTAATTGAAATCCTTTCTACCATTAACTCTTTGAAATGTGTATTTTCCTACCAGCCAGTATTTTCGGGAATCTATACTCAATGATATCAGGAAAGCTCGTAATTTATACACTGGTAAAGAACTGGCTGCTGAATTGGCAAGAATTCGGCAGCGAGTAGATAATATTGAAGTCTTGACAGCCGATATTGTCATAAACCTGTTACTTTCCTACAGAGATATTCAGGTGAGAAGATGCTTAAATAAAATCTTTGTCATGTACCATGTTGTAGAATAAGGGAGTGTTAATATCAATTTCAGTTAGCTAATGAGCCATCTGTGTTACTACACACAGTGTTTTATTGACTGTCCTGTTTTCCATTCTGAGATTTTCATAAAAAGACTCATATGATTTAATCATCGGTGATTGTGAAAGATTTGTATGGTAATGTTCTGAGTCTTTTCTCCAAAAGAACAAGAAAAATATATACACATAGCTAACCCATGGATAGTTTGCTCTATTCTGTTAGCCTAAGGCACACCTATCAGTCAATGAGAGGAAGCTTTGTTCTGGCATATACTTGAAATTCTTAGAGCTTTTGGGAAATATGTCTTATCCTTGAAATTGATAGTGCTAGATCTGGCCAGCCAGAAGCAAAAAATGAGTTGATTCATAGGAAGGATAAAATATATAATGTAAGACGCACTAACATACCATATTATTTTATTGATGTATCTTAAAATTTTTATTTTTTTATTTTTTTTTTTTTTTTAAAGATTTATTTTTTATTTATTTACACAAGCACTGGGTACAGTCAGAAGCGCGGGAGGGTGAGAGAATTCACCAGAGCCAGAGCGGGGAGCAGAGCAGGCAGAAGGACCGAAGGACACTGCTGAGGGGAGCAGCGGGCGGCAGGAGAGGTCTGCGCACCATGTGGGACCCTCCTCCAGTGGCCGGGGAGCAGCCGGGGATCGAACCGGCGCTGCAGAGGCTGCGGGCAACTTCGCAACCCAGCGCTCAACCGCTGCGCCACCGGGGAGGCCCGTATCTTAAAATTTTTAAATGTGATAAAGAAGAATGACCTTGTCTCTGAATTGGGGATTTGCTATTAGATTTTTTTTTAAATGTTTATTTGTTTGTTTGTTTTAAAGATTTATTTATTTATTTATTTATACAAGCACTGGGTACAGTCAGAAGTGCGGGAGGGTGAGAGAATTCACCAGAGCCAGAGTAGGGAGCAGAACAGGCAGAAGGACTGAAGTACACTGCTGAGCGGAGCAGCGGGAGGCAGGAGAGGTCTGCACGCCATGCGGGACCCTCCTCCGGGGGCCGGGGAGCAGCTGGGGATCAAACCGGCGCTGCAGAGGCTTCGGGCAGCCTCGCAACCCAGCGCTCAACCGCTGCGCCACCGGGGAGGCCCTGCTATTAGATTTTTACAGTAAAATTTAAATGATACCTGGTTTCTTATTTCCATACCCAGCCATTTAGGTCCATGTCAACCTTCATGTGGAAAACAGAGATTGATGTATGTAGAGAGGTGTGGTACTTAGGATCCCAGGGCTAGAGTAGCTTTTACTGTTGTTGAAGTGAAATAGTTGTGTTACTTAGGAATTCAATCAATTGCTTCATGTCCTTGAAAATTTTGGAAATCATTTTCCTGAAAGCAATTGATAGGACACTTCATACCAGAATCTGACTTCATGAAGAACTAAACCACCCATATTTGCACACTAGAGCATTATCATGTTAGATGGATTTTTGTTTTTTGGCCAGATGTGGTGATTATATTGCTAATGTTGTTAATCTATATAAACTATATAACCAAAAAACACAAAATGAAAGAAGAAAAGTTTCTTCCTGCCTCTAGGTTGTCCATAGTGTTTCATGAATACCAGTTTTCTTTTTAATGCCCTTCTTATGTTCAGTTAACTGGTAGTTAAAGGCATTTTACTATCAGAACTTTCTCCTAATGGTTTAATTCTGTCTTATTTGCTGATTCTTTAAAAGGACTATGATTCTATTGTGAAGCTGGTAGAGACTTTAGAAAAGTTGCCAACCTTTGACTTGGCCTCCCATCATCATGTGAAGTTCCATTATGCATTTGCACTGAATCGGTAAGAAATTCACTTCTATGATGCCCTAATACATTAGTGTTTAACCTCAGATTCTTTCTAGAGTATGTTTTTGCTGTAGCATGCAACCACTATATTAGAATATAATCTAAACCTATCTACAGTAAACATAAAATAAAAAACTTGCATTATGATTTTTTTGTCAGTAAAAAAGGCTGTCACTGTGTTACTCAAATTCTTCTTTGTCAGAGTCAGTATTTGCTATTTATACACTTTAGAATTTCTTAAATTATATGAATGTGATATTATCTTTAGGCAAATACACTCAACACCAGGTGACTGTTCACACAAAAATGAACTAAAGTATAGTAAGGGCGATTATGTCTCCAGGAACATATTCCTAACCAGAGCATATTTTCCCCAAATCTGCAGTGGGTACAGTTATAATCAAAACTCTGTTGGCCACATTTCGTATCACATGTCCATGAATCTGCTAGGGTGGGGACTTAACACCTGTAGCCCTGCCCTAGGCCTCTATCCACATTGCACACGAGTCAGTGCCACTTTCTGCCCAGTGTCACCACAGGGTCACCTGTGCTGTTTACATGGAGGCCCCTAAAGCACCGAACTATCCAGGGCTTAGTTGTGTTGCTATTCTCTTCCAGGGTGGAGAATTACTATAAATGTAATTATCATGACTGAAGCGAATGATAGAAAGAAAAAGGGAGGGGTCATCTCATCTATTGAGCAGTTGCCATGTGTTGCTTAAGGCTTGATTATCCTTATTTTATAGATGAGGAAGCAGAAACTTGGAAAGGTTGATTATATTATTTCTGTAACTGTCTTGAAACACCAATACTTTTTCTCCCTACCTTAGGAGAAATCTCCCTGGAGATAGAGCAAAAGCTCTTGATATTATGATTCCTCTGGTGGCAAGCGAAGGGCAAGTTGCTTCAGATATGTACTGTTTAGTTGGTCGAATCTACAAAGATATGTTTTTGGACTCTAATTTTATGGACACTGAAAGCAGAGACCATGGAGCTTCTTGGTAAGTATATTGGCTATAAATTAGATTCTTAGTTTGATAAATCCATGACATAAAAAATGGCTTGCAAATTAATATTAAATTATTGTTATTATCTTTTAAAGAGTGTATTGTGAACTAAACAAAATCTAAGGTTTTGTAGCATTAGTAAATAATTTTGCTAAGTCATTTAATATAGCAGACTAAATTGAAGGAAAAGTAAATAAGAAAATATTTTTAAATGTGTATGTATAATATAGTAACAAAAATAATTTTGTTAAAAATTTATGAACGTTTATAACGTTATAAATAAACACATTAAAGAAGACCTTAATGAATGGAAAAATATACCAAACTTAATTATTTTCACCAAGACTTTGATATAATTTGAAAAAATGATTCTGTACTTTATTTGAAAAAATAAAAGGTCAAGAATAGGCAAAATCATTTTGGATAATGCGGGGTAGGGAGGCCTTACTCTACCAGATAACAAAATGTATTAATTAAGATATTGCAATATGAATGGAGCATAGACAAACACTGAAACAGAAAAGCCAGGAACATACTAAGATACACATACGAGATTACATTTATGATGCAGTAAACTTCATGGACCAAGAAGGACTTCTTTGTAAATGTACTAAGAAAATTTATTTATCTGATTATAAAAACAATAGGAAATTAGATTTCTACTTGAAGATATGCACACACACACACAAATGAAAAGCAATGAATTAAAGACCAATATACGAAAAATACACTTAAGGAAAAATACTTTAGAATAAGATACACCTAAGTACTTATTACTTTGGTATAGGAAAGAATATCTTAAACAAGTTTTTCAATACTATAATTAATGAAAGGAAGAGACAGGGAAACTGGAGTGTATTAAAATTGGCTTCTGCACACCTGGTCCCGGTGTTTGGAAATGGCAGAGCAGGTTTTGCTGCACTGACTCTGCTACTGACACCAATGATGAATGTTTGAAAAACACTTTTTAAACAAAAGTTTGAAAGCACCAAAGAGTGACTCAAAGTAGTCACTTTGATATTTGATCCTTGGATGAACGATCAATCTCACATGGGTGAGATTCACGTTTAAATGGTTTTTCCTTTGAGGTGTTCTCTGATCTGGAGGGTTACAGGGCAGGTATATCTCAAGAGAAAAATCAGTCTTAGTGACTTGAGAAGTCAGTTTGCAGCTGCCAGAGTGCCTGGAAATTGGGTGGGATGTGCAGTAAATGAGGGAGCCACAGAGGGAAAGCCCCAAACTGTTCTTTCCTGACCCCTGGAGTTTGCATGTGTGGGGTAAAACTCAAAGGAGTCCAGGCAGAAAATAGTAACTAGATGGCAAAAATAACTGAACAGAGACTTTGGCAGCTGCCCAGTGCAGTGGAGATAGACTTTGGAGCCTTACCAAGTTAGAGGAGTTTGATAAACAGTTAACACTTTCCTCTGAGGCTTCAGAAGGGCCAAGGCTTAGAAATTTTAAAAAATGCATCCCAGGGCCGAGAAAGTGCACTGAAATTAATAGCAAAGCCAAAGCAGAGCCATGCTATTAAAACCTAAAGCCAAGCCACCACATAAATCATTTTATTTACCTGTTATAACAAAAGTCAGTAACTGAAGAGAATAACAGAATCTAAACTCTCTATTAATGCATCATGACAATGCCTAGTGCACCATCAAAGACTACTAGATTTGTGAAAAAATAAGAGTGATCCATAATTAAGAAAAATATTAGTCAATAGAAATAGACCCACAGAAAACACAGTTTTGGAATTATTAGATATGGAAATTAAAATAGCAAAGATAAAATGTTAAGATACTACTGGAAAAGATGGTATAATGAATGAAAATATGGAGAATTATAGAAGATATGTAGAAACTGGAAAAGAACCTAAAAATGAAAAATACAAAACCTAACGTAAAAATTTTATGAGATGGGATTAACAGTAAGTAGGATACAAGATCTATAAACTTGAAAACAGATTAGAAATCATTCAGATAAAAGTAGAGAGAAAAATATTGAGAATGAAATTAATAGTCTCAGTCATTCATGGAATTGCATTGACTGCTTTAAAACACACTACTAATTGGAGTGATAGATGGAGAGAGGAGACATGATGTAGCAGGAAAACTATTGGAGTAATTTATGGTCAAATATTATCCAAATCTGTTAAACAAATGAACAGACAAAAACACATATCTAGGAAGTGCAGCAAAACCCAAGTGGGATAAATAGAAAAGGAAAACCATCCTTCAGCAACTCATAGTTAAATTGCTGAAAAACAGGCCTCCGTAGTGGCGCAAGGGGTTAAGACGCAACCTATGGAGTTCTCCACAGCCACTGCAGCATGAGTTCAATCCCTGCCAGGGAGCTACCCACATGGCGCAACAGACCTCTCCTGACTCACCCACTGCTCCCCTCAGTAGTGTTTTCAGTCAGTCTGCCTGTTCTGTTTCCCACTCTGTCTTGGTGAATCCTCTCACCCCCCACACCTCTGGCCTGTATCCCAGTTCCTGTATGTATGAATAAATAAATCTTTGAAAACAAATTGCTGAAAAACAACATATAAAACATGTCATAAGCACAGCCAGGGAAGAAGGTACATTGTATGCAAGGGAAAGAGTGGGCGCTGACTCCTCATTAGAAGGTAGCCCAAGGGCCTCCCTGTTGGCACAGTGGTTGAGCACTGGATTGCGAAGCTGCCCACAGCCTCTGCAGCACCGGTTCGATCCCCGGCTGCTCCCCGGCCACTGGAGGAGGGTCCCACATGGCGCGCAGACCTCTCCTGCCGCCTGCTGCTCACCTCAGCAGTGTACTTCGGTCCTTCTGCCTGCTCTGCTCCCCGCTCTGGCTCTGGTGAATTCTCTCACCCTCCTGCGCTTCTGACTGTACCCAGTGCTTGTATAAATAAATAAATAAATCTTAAAAAAAAAAAAAAAAGAAGATAGCCCAAGGCAGTGGCATAGCATCTTGGAAGTGCCTAAGAATAACAGTCATCCAAGAATCCTATATCCTCTCAGGATGTCTTTCAAAAATGAGTACAAAATACAATTCTAGATAACACATTCTAAATAATGTGTTACCAGCAGACCAGGAGTAATGAGCCTTAGGCTAGGAGTAATGAATGCAATGCACATAAACAATATAGGAATTATATTCAGTATACAGAAATAACTTTAAAATCTTTTTTTTTTTTAAAGATTTATATATTATGCACGAAAGAACAGGGTTGTAGGCCAGAGGTTGGGAGGCAGGGGGCTGTAAGAGGATTCACCAGAGACAGAGTGGAGAATACAACAGGCAAATTTATTGAAATACATTGCTAAAGGGAGTAGTGAGCTAGACAGGAGAGATCTGCTTCGCCATATGTGGGTTAGCCCCCTAGCTGGGAATCGAACTCCAACTCAGGTCACAGCAGTCATAGGTGATAGCATGAGGCACTGAGACTTAACCCTTATACCACCAGGGAGGTCTTAGCTTAAAAATCTTAAGAAAAAAATAAAAATGGGCATAGAACAGGTTATTCACAAAAGCATGAAAAGCATAAATGGCCAATAAATGTAGTCTAAAAATATACCCAAAAAAGATGCTTTACCTCCAAACTAAAGTAATGATATACCATTTTACACATTGACATGAACAAAATTTTATAAATCTGACAATGTTAGAAAAATAGGAATCCTAATGATCTGCTGGCTTTGGTGGGCATTTTAATGACCAAATAAAGATAGTGGCTTTCTGAGTTCAGTATGCTGCTCACCAATGGGAAGAAAGGAGTAGAAATGGACCATGGAATGATTCACATGAAGCTGCAAGAATTTTTAAAGGATTTTATTTCTTAAGCTGAACGGTGGGTGTGTGGGGGTGTTGCTTATATTATTCTTTTGTGCTTCTTAGTATTCCCAAATCATTCCTAAAAATATTTGCTGATAAAATGTGTTAAAGAAGGTTAGCTGAGTTCAGGAGTTCCTGCATGGTAGCCTTAACATTTTTTTTTTAATTTTTTATATTTTTTTAAGATTTATTTATTTATTTATACAAGCACTGGGTACAGTCAGAAGTGCGGGAGGGTGAGAGAATTCACCAGAGCCAGAGCGGGGAACAGAACAGGCAGAGTGACGAAATACACTGCTGAGGGGAGCAGCGGGCGGCAGGAGAGGTCTGTGCACCATGTGGAACCCTCGCCCAGCAGCTGGGGATGGAACCGGCACTGCAGAGGCTGCGGGCAGCTTCGCATCCCAGTGCTCAACCGCTGCGCCACCAGGGAAGGCCCGTAACATTTTTTTCAAATTGTGAAATAAGTCCTTTATTTTCCAAAATCTTTTATCTTTAACTGAAAACAAGTGTCAGTGAGGGTGTGGAGCAAAAGGATGAGTGATTTTCCTTTTGGTGGTGCATAAATCTGTGCAACCTCTATGGTAAACAGCATGGACATTCCTTGAAAAAACTATGGCATTGTCGTATGATTCAGCAATATCACTTCTATATATTTATCCAAATAATATGAAAATATTAATATGAAAAGATTATGCACCCTATGATTATAGAAGCATTATTCACAATAGCCAAGACATGGAATCAACTTAAATACCCATTGATAGATGATTGGATAAGAAAATTGTAGTATATTCCCCAATAAAATACTACTTAACAATTGAAAAAGATGAAATAATGTCTTTTGAGACAACTTGGATGGATCTTGAGGTGATAATACTAAGAGAAATAAGTCAGAAAGCAAAAGACAACTACCAGATGGTCTTACCCATTTGTGGAATATAAATAACCAAAAAAAAAAAAACCCAAACTGGCAAAACAACTGTGAAAAATATAGCGCTACATCACAATGGATTATGTATGTAATTAGGTATTAAAAATGAAATCTTGTCATCTGTGACAACATGGATGGAACTGAGAGGGCTATGCTAAGCAAAATAAAAACGAATACCAGTTGATTTACAGCGTGGGAAATATAGAGAAACAAATCAAAGGAAGAGAAAAACCAAAACAAACCCTAAAAATCTAGCTGTAGAACTGAAATACCAGAGAGGGAGGGCTGGAGTGGGGAGCAAGTAGAGAAGAGGACTCAGTGAAAGATGGTGGCACCTTCATGGCAGACATGTTGTTGTAACATGCATCTGAAGAGGGGTGTACCTATACCCCCAAACTGTGTAAATGTTGTAAACCACTGTTAGTAAAAATAATACAATAAAAAATGTGGGATTTCTAGATGAGGGGAGTAAGGAGGTAATGTGGTAAAGCATGGGAGCTCTGGTGGAGGGCAAGTTAAGCATGTGACCATGTTGAGGTGTGAACTCCTGAAATTATTTAAATGAATAGAAAAATCAATAAAACTTTCTGTTAGGATTTTTACATCATTATAGAGGTACTGAAATAGGAATAATGGGCTATAAGCAGGGACAAACATTTGAGAAGAGTGATTTCCTAGATCCCTCATGAAAAACCATGTTTGGTTTGAACATTTAAATTTGTACATATATTTTTTTACAACATAGAGAATTTTACAGTTTCTCTTAACCAAGTCTTTTTCTGCTTTTACAGAAGAGGAGCTAGGCAACCTTTTCATGATCAGATTTACACTGTAAGAAAATTCTTAATTGTAAGAAAATTGGAATCTGGTATTTGGGGAGCATTTATACCAGTATGAATGCTTTGATGTAACAGTAATGGCAACATGCGTAGGTCATCCTAAGTCTTGTTTTTGTGGTCAGTGAATTGAAATGGAACACATTTACTACGAAGTTAGTGTGCATCTTGCACAGAAATAAAATAGAAGTGTTTCCAGGTTTGAAAACAAAACAGTTTAGACTACTGAGAGCTTTCAAGGTCACATAAAGTTCAGTTAAGGAACAGAGTTTCTTCTGGTTGTGTTTTTGTTAACTCTGTACTTCCAGCTTCTGGTACCTTTGTTGTGGTTCCCATTTTGCTGAGCAGCATGAACTGTCTTTCAAAAGAGCTTTATGTTCAAAGTTTTCAGGTCAAATTGAAGATGTCAGAAGTTTTATGATATCATTTTAAAATTAATCTGTCCATTAACTTTCTACTAAGAGCAGGGAAGGCTGCTGAGTTCACAACCTCTGATGGGAGTGTCCTTAGCATTGATAATTGTGTCTGCCGAGCACCGATTTATTCAGTAATAAAGGGATGTCGTTTTTACTGTAGACTGTCTAGTCATAAACTGCCATTATTGTCATTAAATGCACTTATTCATGGGTTGCTAGGAAGGCTTTCCCTCTACTGACACCCTACTGAAATATGGGTGTCTTTTTCATGCCCTCACCCTTGTAAAACTAATTCACTGTGGTTTTTTTGTTTTGTTTTGTTTTTTTGTTTTTTGTATTTTGATCTGGTTCCCAGTGTACTGCAAACACACTCACTCTATTGGTATATTGGTGTGACATCATCTCTAAATACTTTTTCTCGTAGAGCTGAGAAAAAGTATTGTCAAAATGCTGATGCAAGAGGTCATCGTTGAGTTTATTGGGCATTTGCTAGGGTTTACCCAGGGTTAAGCCTTCCCTGAGTGATGGGTCCCAAAGAGATGTTTCAACTAACCTTTTCTGGAGCCATAGTCCTCCTTTCACTTGTCAAATGCTGTTGCTGAGATGAGTGGGATGTCGTGGCAGGTACTCAGTCTTCGGGTTTCTTTCCCTGGACACTTTCCATGGCCTGAGTCGTGTTCTGTGGTTTTGAATAGACAATGACCTGCTGAGCATGGAAAGTTTTAGGATAAGAGTTCCAACTCTACAAGAAATGAACCTTAAGCAGTTTGATTACATGACTCATAGAAATCTTTCTTGCAGTTCTCCTGTTCAGCATTTTTAATGAATTAAACATGCCTGCCCCATAATAGAGGGAGAAAGTTTTGTGCCCCTCTGGGCATTATACCATTATAAGGCATCCTTTTCTGCCTTGAGAGACCTTCTAAAGCAAGTCCATTTTCTGAGGTGTTTACATGGGTTTCAGAATGCAAAAATAGAAAATAAGGGGAAAAGTGTATGGTTTAGATTTTTTAAATTTGCACAATTGTGGTATGTTTTCAGAACAAACTTTGATTATTGAATATTTGCTGGGATGGAGAGTGAGTCGTTTGAATGAATATACATAGCTGTCTTGTGTATAAAAAGGAGTTCTTTAACATTTGCTGGTTTTCATTGACATTTCTTAAGTTAATTTTGTTCATTGCAGCACTTGTGGATGGTTAAAATAATGCTATTATTTTCAATATTTAGATCTCTATAATCCATGGGAAGGTGTGAAAGTGCCTTTATGATCTTTAGGTCATTAGGTAATTAAACTGAATTTCGCTTTTAGATATTAGAAGGTTGTAGTTTTCTATTATCACTGTTCAATATGAAGTTAGACCTAAGTTAGAGAAAGCAGAAATGGTGCTTGTTACAGATGTGAGAGAGTGCATGTTTGTGGTTACCATGGGAGAGGATACTAGATGAGAGGGAAGCTGGAGGGTGTCCTGCCTTTGAAGCATGAACTATTGTGACTCAAGAGCTTAAACTTTCGTCCTAAAACAAGACCACAAAGTTTCTGGAGTGTAACTTCATGGAATGGCCCAAGGAAATTTTATGAATCATGACTTAGAGAACCATGGGAAAAGGTTTGTTTGCCAAGGTTATCTCCACAATTTCTTTTTTTACCCTAATCTAAAAAATAACCACAAAATAACTGATACTGAATTGATAGGCATCATGACTTACCTAGAACATTTTGTTATATGTAGTATTTGTTCAAGAGGTAGAATAATCAACCCTTTCATCTTTAGAATTCACACAAGGTTTTTGCATATGTTAATAACTGTTGGAGGTTTACGAGCACTTGGAAAGTAGGTGAAGCTGACATTTTTTCTTCCCATTTTTGCCGCAGTTGAAACTCAAAAGCACATAAGTTAATTTCTTGATATCATAAGACTATTAAAACTTCAAACCCAAGTTTTTCATATGTACTATTTTCACTACATCACGGGCTCTGTTCCCTGGAATTTCCAGGAACAGATATGTCAGGAATGTCTGTACTATTTCATTGATGAGACATGGACTTTGGGGAGTCTGGCATAAATGCTGACTCAATACTTGGAAACAGTATAATCTTAGGCAGATCACTTAACCTTTGGAGAATTCAGTTTTTTTATAAAAATATCAATTTCTACCTAGATGAACTGGAGAGCACTTAGCTTCCTACAATTACTAGAATACCATATATCAATGGCCATAAACATTAACAAAGGGTAACTTCTGAAACCTGAAGTCCAGAAATAGGACTGACTCTAGCATAGTCTGAGTTGGCAGCTGAAAATGTCAGTCCCTCATTATTGCTGTGGGTGGCTCTGCCCTCAGGCTGTCTTCTTAGGGTACAAGTTGCCTGCAACCATTCTAGGCATCAATCCAACATAGCTGGAGGGGAAAGGAGACAGTGTTTTTCTGTATCTTTTTCTTAGGACCTACCCCAGACCTTCCTTACATTTTTTTATTATTCTAGTATTTCACCATTGACCCAACAAATAACTAGCAAGGAGGATGGTATCATTACACGTGGCTTTAGACTAATCACTTTACAAGAATTAAATGAAGCAACATCTATTAAGGTCCTGGAATTTAGCAGGCACTTAGTGGTCTATCCTTAATGTATAATATGTGAAAATATTTTGTATTGCTTTATGTATAATATTTACCCTTGTTCAAAATGGACATGGACTATATTAAATTTCCCTTTTACTAAAATATTCCTAAGACCTCACTCTCTCCTTTCTGGAGCTAGCTGAATATTTTAGCTAATGAGGGAAAAGTTACAGAGTCTGTATACTTTTTATACGGATCCTGTCTGAATTTCATATACCAAGAATGTTTTGGGGTCACATGGGATAAGCAATGATTGCTTGAAATCACATTTGTTTTTAAGCATGATGGTATTCTCATTTTTAAAATAATTTTTTAAAAAGATATATTTATTTGTGCATACAAGAACTGGGGTATAGGCCAGAGGTGTGGATGGTAAGAGGATTTACCAGAGACAGAGTGGGGAGCAGAACAGGCAGATCGACAGAAATACACTGCTGAGGGGGGCAGCGAGCGAGTCAGGAGACGTCTGCTGCACCATTTGTGTTGCTCCCTGGCTGGCCAGGGGATCGAACTCGTGCTGCAGAGTCTGCAGATTGCTTCATAGTGCGGTGCTTAACCCCTGGCACCACCAGGGAGGCCCAGTATTCTCATTTTTAAGGGGAATTATGAAGTCATTTTCAAAACTTTGAAGGGAAATTAGGTACCTGTACTGTATTAGAATAATCATGACTCTCTTGTTGCAGTGCCAAAAAAAGATCTATAGCCAGGAAATTAAAAGCATTAAGGCTTTCATATGTTCATTAATATGTTCATTTTTCCATAGTAACTTGGGAAAGAACAGACAGCTTTGCCTTATCAACAAAATTTCTTTTACGTCAGTGACGGTACTATTCAAACAGTAATGTGTGCCTAATAAAGATTTAGTTTTTACATTATTAATAGAGTTGGCTTTACTTTGGAAGAGTTATGTAACAGACCAATTGACATACAAATAAAGACCGATGTCTATTTTCCATTTGTCAGATTAGCCGTTTTTTCTTTTCCTTGGCTTTAAGATACCTTTCTCTGTATTATCTCTATTTCCATTAGACCCCAAAGCCCCAGAGTCCTATTTGCCATCATTCCATTGACATCTTTTTTTTTTTTTTTTTTTTTGCCTAGTACTTCATTGTATCTATTAGATGTTTACAAATGTTGGAGGATTTTCATTTTTAGAATACAATGTGTTCTGTGTGGGTTGTGAGACCCAGCTTCTTGGTGTCTAGATTTAGATGGCTGCTGAGTTAAAGGATAACCTGGAGACTTGGGGAAAACAAAGGTGCCCACCAATGCTTTGTAATCAAGAACTCTGGTCTCATATTTTGTCTTTGATTTAATGCCACAGTCAGCAAATGATAGATTGGATGAAGCTCTGTTATGACATGACCAAGTCGAAGTCCAAGAATGAAAATATTTAATATATCATGGTGGAGATTCTTAATTATGAATAACAAATATTGGGCACCTAAAGAAAGCAACTAAGACTTCTTTTATGTGATCTATTTGTCAGAGGAATAAATGGGAGAACCATACATTTGCCAGGTGTTATATTGAAAGGAAAAAGAATAATGAAGACTAGGGGTGTTTCATTCAGTGAATCAAAGCAATCATTTCTAACCCTGGCTGGATATCAGAATCGCTTGGGAAGTTCTTCAATAATGTGGATTTCTTTGTCCCTGGAGATTGTGTTTTAGTGGATCCATTTTGTGGATAGATTAACCATAATTGACTTTTTTCCCTACCATTGTATTCTCTATCTCTTTGACCCTTCCCTCATCCCCTCCCCCCCAACCTCACAAACCTTATAGATTAACCATAATTGATACTATGATCATTCTCTTTTTTATTGACTGTTTAGATTTTCACCATATTTGCTGTTATTTTCTTCTTCCTAAATCCTTACTATTCTTCATATCCTTATAAGATTAAATTTAGGGCCTCCCTGTTGGCGCAGGTGGTTGAGCGCTGCACTGTGAAGCTGTCCGCAGTCTCTGCAGAGTGGCTTCGATCCCAGCCAGCTGGCGAGGGTCCCACATGGCGCAGCAGACCTCTCCTGTCTCGCCCGCTGCTCCCCTCAGCAGTGTATTTCGTCAGTCTGCCTGTTCTGTTCCCTCCTCTGGCTCTAGTGAATCCTCTCACCCTCCCACGCATCTGGGCTATACCCCAGTTTCTTATAAATAAATAAATCTTTTTTAAAAAAAGATTAAATTTAAACCTCTGGCCATTCCTCTGCATCCCCTTCAGAACTTTCCCAAGAGTATCTCCTTCCATTTCATAACCTTCTTAAAATGTTTTTTTGCATTTTGATAGGAGTTCATTGGCAGTTATTGGAGGGATAAATGTATATGGGGAAACTATTCACTTTCCAGAGCAGTCAAATAAAATCATGAACTATGCCTTCGTATTGTCATCAATTAGCAAAGATTAAAAAAAGATGAGACTACTTTATTTTGGCATAAGTGCAGTGTAAAAGTCTTTCTCTTACATTGCTTTTGGGAATCTGAATTGTTAAGAACTTGCTGGTAAGCACTTTGGTATTATGCACCAAGTGCCTTGAAGTAATTTATGTTTTTTAATCCAGGTGTGTTCTTGGAAACTCTCTTAAAGAAATCATTCACTAAATTGGCTAAAAAAAAAAAAACTTAAAGGAAGAAACCTAAATGTCCAATATATGGGAAAATGTTAAACAAGGGGAAAGAACCTGTGTGATGGAATAGTAGTAGTCTTTCAAATGATGGGAGAGTTTTGCATAGAATCAAAGTTAGCACTTTAGTTCTTTTAAAGGATACAATTCCCTGGCATTCAGTAATTCATATTGTTACCATCACCACTAACCAACCACAATTCTCCTGTTACAAAATTCAAACTCTATACCCATTAAACCACTTCCGATTCTCTACTCCTGCTCCTGCCGTTGCCTGGCAGCCACCAGTATACTTTCTGTCTCTAAGAATTTGACTCCTGTGTATACTTCATATAAGTGGGAATTAGATGTCATTTGTCTTTTTGTAGCAGGCTGTTATTGAACATTGGTATACAAATGTCTCTGAGTTTCTTAGTTTTCAATTTTTTTCACTGTATACCCAGAAGAAAATTCAGTTTTAAAAAAAGTAGCACAATTTTCTTTTTTTGGAAAAAGAATGTGAATAGTAAAAGGAGTTCTTTTATTTTCTCCCTGATTTTTCTAATTAATAGAGATTATGTACAAACTAGTTGGTTGAATTAAAGAGAGCCCCTCCATCTCCAGATCAAATCAACAGAGTGATTTGTCACTCCTTTTTTTCCTCATTCTGTCCTGCTTTGTTTCTGAATTTTGTTATGAGTGATAATTGCAGAAATATCCCTAGAGATGGAAAGCACCATGAATTTCTAATTTAATTACTTGTATGTCTCACAGGAAGAATCCAACTGTTATATCACAAAGAAGGAAAAGTGACAGCTAGATAGAATTTGACTTGAGCTCATTTTCTTATTTGATGGAGAGTGGATGCACGCTCTTTAGCTAGAGATAATCAATTCAGGAATATTTCCTTTATTCTTGACCTGTTGAACATTTCAATGCAAATGCAAAAAGAGAACCAAGTGTTTGTTATAAAGACTTCATCACTCACTTCATAATATAGTACTCACCTCTGTTAGAACCTGTTTGAAATCAGGTGATAAATACAATGTTATTTTTTGGGAAAATCCCATGCTGCTTTCCATAGGGGCTGAACCAGTCTACCGTATGATCCAGCAATCCCATTCTTAAATGTCTATCCAAATAATGCAAAAACAGTAATTTTAAGGGATATATGCATCTTCTGTTCAGTGAAGCACTATTCACCAGAGCCATGGTATGGAAACAATCTAAAGGCCCAATGATGGATGAATGGATTAAGAAGATATAGAATATCTACATATTTCCTAGTGTAGAGCTGCTGGTAACTAATTCCCCTAGTTTTTGCTCATTTGAAAATATCTTTTTGTAAAAGATTTATTTATTTATGCATACAAGAACTGGGGTACAGGCCAGAGGTGTGGGGGGTGCGAGGATTCACCAGAGACAGAGCAGGGAACAGAACAGGCAGATCGACTGAAATACACTGCTGAGGGGAGCAGCGGGCAAGACACGAGAGGTCTGCTGCACCATGTGGGTAGCTCCCTGGCTGGCCAGGGATCGAACTCGTGCTGCAGAGGCTGCAGATAGCTTCACAGTGCTGTGCTTAACCCCTTGCGCCACGAGGGAGGCCCTCATTTGAAAATGTCCTTTTTACAACTTTTTTTTTTAACTCATTCTAAATATGTTATGGTATCTTCTAGGTTACCAGTTTGTATTGCAAAGTCAACTATTGATTTTATTGCGCTTTTGAAGGAAATGCATCTTTTTTTCCTCTGGCTGATTTTCAAAGCATTTAGAATGTGGTGATTTTTTTTTTTTCATTCTACTTGAGACTTGCTGAGATTCTTGAATCTATGGGTTATTATTTTCACCAGTGTTGGAATATTTTTTAGCTAATATGTCTTCATGTGTTTTTTTTAAAGATTTATTATTTATGCATATAAGAACTGGGGTATAGGCCAGAGGTATAAGGGGGTGGCGGGGAGGTGAGAACATTCACCAGAGACAGTGGGGAGCAGAACAGGCATATCTACTGAAATACACGGCTGAGGAGAGCAGCAGGCAAGACAGGAGAGGTCTGCTATGCCATGTGGATGGCTCCCTGGCTAGGGATCTAATTCGTGCTGCAGAGGCTGCAGATAGCTTCATAGTGCTGTGACTTAATCCCTTGTGCCACCAGGGAAGCCCTGTCTTCATATGTTTCTTATGACCCATATTGTCCCTCTTCTTTTTCTGGGGCTACAATAATATAGATATTAGACCATTTAACTATGTCCTTCTTGTCCTCATGCTTTGTTGTTACTTTACCCTTTTTCCCCTCTCTGTAGTTAAGGTACTTTTCATTTACCTATTTTTAGTTCACCAAATTATCTTATGCTCTGTATGGTCTATTGTTAAACCCAGACAATAAATCCTTATTTTCAGGTATTGCATATTTCAGTTTGATTATTTGATTTTTTTAATTGAATCAAATTAGTTATTTAGGGTTTTTTTTAAGATATCAACTCTTAAATTTGTGTGCCGTTCATCCATTTGCCCATCTTTTTCTTACTTTTCTTTACTATATTTGTAATTACTGTTTTAAAATCCTGTCTATAAACCTCAACAGCTGAATTATTTGTGAGTCAGCACCTCTTGCCTGTTTTTGCCCTCTTGTTTATCATCTCATAAATAAGACTCATAAATCTCTCTGCTCACAGAGAGATTTCATTTTGCTGTCTCAGCCTGACCTCCTCCCTCAGCCTTCTGTACCACCCAGCATTCAACAGCTGCCCTTGACTACATGTTTGGGATGACTGCTGGTTTCACTCTGCCATGCTAACCCATGTAACTATCAGGAAATCCACTAGTTTCTCTTTTCCTGGTAGAGTTTCAAATAGGTAGAGTTTCTCTCCTTATGCCAAATCCAAATTTAATCTTATGGGTCAGAATCAGCAAATACCCCACTAGATAACAAAAGCAATTTAGCTTATTTTGGAGGGATATTTTCCTTCTTGGGTTTATAGTTCAATGTTATGTTGTGATGGCTGTGCTTCCGTAGATCTCAAATGTCTATTAAAATGTTTTGGTGGTGTTAACTTTTTCCCCCTAGTTGTTTTAGCAGAAGTGATGGCTTTCAAGTAGACTACTATGTCTTTCTTAGAAACAAGCATTGAATATTCATCTACAATTTAAATGACTATATAGCTTTTGAATATTTGGAATACATTTCATTCTGTGTTGTAGAATGTTTTTTTCTTAGTATAAATTTGTAGATGTGTAATTGTATCAGCAGGTATGAATAGTTGGGTCTTTTAAAAAATTTTATGATTTTGATAGGGATTGGGAAATTTCTGCCAAGAAATACTATACTAATTTGCTTTTACAATATACGAGAATTCTCACTTCTTGTGGGTGGTATATTAATAATTTGTGGCAGGAGTTACTTTGTGATAGATCTACTTGTAATTTTGATCTCCAGAAAATATTAAGACTTTTTCCCCCGTACAAAATATATTGCTATGGAGTGCTATGAGCCCTACAAAAATATAAATTATTCATTTTATTGGTATTTATATCTTGGTTAAAATATAAAAATATAAATTATGATAACAGAAAAATAGATACAAGTCCAACTTTTCATTGTGGCTGGTTTGGACACATAGGAATTCCTGTGTTCAGTCCAATACTGACTGATTTGAGTGTGTTGCTTTTTGCATATTCTTAATATCTTCAAGAAAAAATATTTCATGTTCTTTGGTTGCAGGGGAAATGAAAGAATACAGTTGTTGAAAAATACTACGTTTTTAAAAAAGATTTATTTATTTATTTATACATACAAGAACTGGGGTATAGGCCAAAGGTGTGGGGGGTGAGAGGATTCACCAGAGACAGAGTGGGGAGCAGAACAGGCAGATCTACTGAAATACACTGCTGAGGGGAGCAGTGGGTGAGACAGGAGAGGTCTGCTGTGCCATGTGGGTAGCTCCCTGGCTGGGGATTGGATTCATGCTGCAGTGGCTGTGGATATCTTCATAAGTTGCGTCTTAACCCCCTGAGCCACCAGGGAGGCCCGAAAAATACTATGTATTTTGATATAAATTAGTACGAAAAAAAGTGTACAACTTCTTTCTTCTACATACTTTCTTACTGGGACCTCCTACTTGCCTCTGAATAAACACAAAGACCTTTAAGAATTATGAGCCTACGACACCTAAATCTTGTCTGTCCTTTATATGACTGGCTTTGAACATCAGCAGTCTGGGGTATAGGCTTTTTTCATTTTAGAAAAGAGGAAACAACTGTACATTTAGAGAGATAAAAATACTTTTTAATCATCAACAGTAATGCAGTTGGAAATTTTTTTTCCCTATTCCACACAAGTAGGTATTCAAGCCAAGTAGTTAAGATTAATATTAATTTGACTTCTGTTTCTAATCAAGAACATTTGCTCTGCTAAAAAGTAAGATCCTTAAAAAGGGCACATGGTCCTCAATAGTCAGAAAAATATATTTTTCTTTTCTTTTGAAGAATAACTTATAAGTTTAAGTCATGAAAAATTTCAAGTATATATAGTAACCAAGAATTCACTATAATATACACCAGTGCGCTTGATACCCTTTTGCTGTCCCTCTCTTACACCATTAACAATTTAAATAAGAATGCCTTTATTTTGGAATTGTAATGTATTTTTCCCTACTTAATCCTTTTGGTATCATCAAATGATCATTCAGTATTTAGTCTTTAAATTTTCCTCTATCTGATTTTTTTAAGATTTATTAATTTATGCATGTAAGAACTGGGGTACAGGCCAGAGTTGTGGGGAGTGAGAGGATTCACCAGAGACAGAGTGGGGAACAGAACAGGCAGATCAACTGAAATACGCTCCTGAGGGGAGCAGTGGGTGAGACAGGAGAGGTTTGCTGCGCCACGTGGGTAGGTCCCTGGCCGGGATCGAACTCGTGCTGCAGTGGCTGCAGACAGCTTCATAGCTGCGTCTTAACCCCTTGCGCCATCAGGGAGGCCCCTATCTGATTTTTTAAAACAAAGTTTTCATTTTACATATTTGTCTCAGGCACTTTCTACTGGTCACCGGGGCAGTTGTTTTAAATTTCCTCTTCTTCATGCTCCCAAAAGAAATAATGTTGAATTTTGTCATATGTTAAATGATATATGTGAGGAAATCCTTGAACAGGTTCCAGGAAGTTTTCCCTTAAAATGCAGTTTGTGTGCAAACACAGAAGTCTTTTCAAATGGTGAAGTGTTTTCAAAGATTGATACTCAGTTACATGCACATACAGAAAAGGATTATTATTTTCTCTTTGACCCAAAATTAGTATGTACAGACAAAAATCTCTGTTTTTCTTAATGTTGTAGTGCAACTGACATTCAATATTTTATTTCTATATCATTCTTTTGGAACCATTTGTTTCGGTATGTTACCTAAGTGATCCTCACTGCTTTGTATACTTTTACAGCTTTTTAAAAGCCACTGTAAAAAATATGTGCAAGTTTTTCATTTTTTAATTCTTCTGTTTGTATATTCTTTCTCTCTCTCCTGGTAGACTGTTGAAGAGAGGCTTTTGTGAAAGGCTAGGCTACTTAGGTAGGGTGAGTTAAGTGCGGAATGCAGTTGAACTGAGGGTGAGGATATGCAGTTACTTAAGCATTAAATCCTAATAGCACATTAGATTCTGGGGTGAAGGCCAGTGGAATATTTTTACTTGCTCAGGCATTGGAGTTATGCAAACAGAAGTCATTGCACACTCAGGGTTTCAAGATTGAGAAAGTAAACTCATACATTTGCTTTTTCTTTATAGGTTCAAAAAGGCATTTGAATCTGAGCCAACACTACAGTCAGGAATTAATTATGCGGTCCTCCTCCTGGCAGCTGGGCACCAGTTTGAATCTTCCTTTGAGCTCCGGAAAGTTGGTAATTACAGTTTGGGAATTTACATGGAAATTAAGTAATTGTACCCAACTTGGTGCAAAGCAAAAGAACCATTGATAGTCCTTTTGCTTTCTATCTCATTTAAATTTCTTTAGTTCAGAATCTTGACATTGGGATGTAGTTGAGTTTTTAACTTATACTAGTTTTTAAAAATCCCCTGTTTACTATTTATTATTCCATCTCAAAATGATATTTACAATATGGACTCAGCATTGAACCTCCAACTCCTAAGTAAGGCAGTGTCTTGTGGAACATTGGGAATGTTTTCTATTTTAGATTGATACTGCTTTCCTGGTGCTTTAAAAGGAGCAGGAGGGGGAAGCTCTAATATTTCCTGTTTCTGTTTCCCACATGCACACCTGTCCCTGTGACTTCAGTGGTGTTGGGGTGAAGCTTCCCAAAGCCCCAAATCTTGGCAGTGACTGAGTCTCCTTAGAGACTATGTCTGAATTGAAGCCATTGATAGAATGAGCCTCTCTTTTACCTATTAAGCATCTCATCTACTGACATTTCTTTGGAATTTAAAGAAATTAGGGCATCTTACTAAACGAATTTTGTCTGATTGTCTTGGTGCTGATGTGGGTAACATTTATTTTTAATATTCTGAATGCAGGAATACTCTCCTTGGTAATCAGATCTTGCTCTCTGGGTAACCACCTGTTTCAGAGAACTTTTCCAACTCTTGCAGGAATTATTACAGCAGACAGTGAACTATGTTGCCATATTTTTCTTGGATAAAAAGTAAATCTTAGTGAAGTTATGAATTATAGAAGACTTTTTCTTTAAGATTTTTAACTGGAGAATTTCTTTTAAATTTCCCTTTAAAGAAAAATGAGTTCTCGACTTTTTCACATAGGTTGGGAGGAACTTATAAAATAACTGGATATAGGGGCCTCCCCTGTGGTGCAGTGGGTCGAGCACCATGCTGTGAAACTGTCCACAGCCTCTGCAGCACCAGTTTGATTCCCGGCCAGCCAGGGAGATACCCACATGGTGCCGCAGACCTCACCTGCGTCACCCGCTGCTCCCCTCAGCAGTGTCTTCGGTCCATCTGCTCGGTTCAGTCTGTTCTGCTCCCCACTCTGTCTGGTGAATTCTCTCACCCTCCTGTGCCTCTGACCTGTACCTCAGCTCTTGTATAAATAAATAAATCTTAAAAATATAAAACTCTAAAATAAAACTGGATGCAATGTTCTGGGAAGTCTCTGAGCAAAATAAAGTTTGAGTATTCAGTAAATTTTTTTTTTTTGCGTAGAAGAACAGGAACTTAGGCCAGAGCTGCGGGGGTAAGAGGATTCAGTAGAGACAGTGTGGGGAGCAAAACAGGTGCATTTACTGAAATATACTGCTAAAGGGAGCAGCGCCACAGACCGGAGAGGCCTGCGGCGCCATATGTGGGTTAACTCCCTGACCAGGGAGAAAACTCAGACTGTAGTGGTGATAGCACTGAGATTTAACCCCTAGGCCACCTTGAGTACTTTTTATTTTATTTTATTTTTAAGATTTATTTCTTTATTTATACAAGCACTGGGGTACAGTCAGAAGCGGGGAGGGTGAGAAAATTCACCAGAGCCAGAGTGGAGAGCAGAACAGGCAGAGTGACGAAGTACACTGCTGAGGGGAGCAGCGGGCTGCAGGAGAGGTCTGCGCGCCATGTGGGACCCTCGCCTGGCGGCCGGGGATCGAACTGGCGCTGCAGAGGCTGCGGGCAGCTTCGCAGCCCAGCGCTCAACCGCTGTGCCACGGGGGAGGCCTTTGAGCACTTTTTTAAAGGCCCAGGTTGAATGAATTACAAAATATCACTGCTGGATTGCAGTAGTTTCAATATACAAAGCTTTATTTGAAGTTTTTTGGGTTTTTTTTTTCCAGTTGCAGATGAAATCAGAGAAAATACATGGTAATATGCTACTCAGAAATAATGATTATAGTAACATTTTTAATCTAAAGTTAATTTTCAAAATCTATACAAAACTATGTGCCAGTTATTTAAAAATAATTTTTATTCATCCATTCTTGAACTTAAGATGAAGTCTGGTTGAAGCTTCTGAATCATTACAGAAATTGACAGTGATTTGTATATGTGGGTAAAGCAGTAATACAGTGTTTGAAATATATCTATTCTAAATTCCCATTTTTAAAGGTAGATCAAAATGACCAGCTCTCTATCAAGAAAGTTGAACTTAATTATTCTCACCACAAAAATGAAATGGTAATTATGGGACATAGCTAATGCTATGTGGAATCATTTTGCAATCTGCAAATGTATCAAATCAATAAACTATAGATCTTAAGCTTACACATAATATTTTCCAAGAAGTTATTCATAATACATGTGAATAAGCATTTGGAAATATATGAAGTTAAATTTAAAATTTTGAAAATTTCAAAACATACACAGACTTAAAATATTGCAGTGACGGATTTTTAGTGACTATAAAAGCAAAGTTTTAGGCTTCTACAGCGACATATACTCTAAAGTATTTCCTTAATAATAAAAGACAGTTAAGACTCACTACTTTAGATTATATACTGTTGTGCATTATGCTCATCAACTCATCAACATAGATTGGCCTGAAATTAATTTTCCCATGATAAAATAGAATTAAAGGACTTTTCAAGGAAAAACTCTAAGTCATCTAATATAGCAATGATTAATTAGTGATATAAAATAAAAACCAGATTGATTAACAACATATTTGACTTGTTTTAAAGATATACAGTTTGTACTTTTTTGAGAAACATTAATCAAAATTTTATACTTTGTTTTCTCTCATTCCTTCTGTGGGTTCCTTGCATATAACACAAATTAGTCTGAATTACCAAATTTCTAAGTAAAAGACTTTTCTATGACATTCCTTCATGAGGTACATTTTGAAATTTTGATTTATTTCCAAAGGGTAAATCATTAAAAATTAAGATGTCATCAAATGATCTCTAAAACTGAAACTTTCTAAACATATTATATTGTTTGAGATCTCTAATGTCAGAAACCATTCTTAACTGTCAAAACCTGTTGCCTAAAGACTTAATTCTGGTTTGTATGTGTTTGTTTCAGGCTGTTAGTAATTGTTTCATGATGTTTTACTTTCCCAGTTTTTGAATAATTATTGATTTTTAGAGTATTTAGACTAGGATTTTAAAATACAGCATTGTATCTTACATTTTCTCCTACTTTCAGTTTCACAAGACATAAAAGTAAAATTCGAAGTTTAACTAAATAGAAAATGATTCTCCCATTTTCTGTAGGATTTTCAACTGAGATGTTTCATGAGAGAGTCAGAATATAGGTTATGGTCTTCAACAGTAAAGAGGATGTAATGAGAAAACAGTGAGCATGAATTTGGACAAACCACTGTTGAATCTCATTTTCAGAAAACAATAAAAATAAAAATTTTATTATTGAATATAAATGTCCATGAGTCTATAAAGAAAACCAAAAAGACAAAATCAAAAGAAAAACAAAATCCATCACCAACCACAGAGCAATTCAGAGGTGATCAGTTTCTTAGAAAATTAGAAATTAAAGGGAAGGAATTAAGTACTTTACCTTCTTTTTGAGAGATACTATAATTCATCCAGTTGCTGGTGTAAAGCTCTTTTTAGAGAATGCTACATATTCAGTGTACTATGCTTCAGGAATATCTATTCTTCAAGCAAATTCAAGCTAATGAAGTAGATGAGATGCTAAAACTGATATTGACAGTGATGCTGAAATAATGATTCTAGCAAGGATCATCAATTAGAATTAAAACCATTAAGTGAAACCTAGTTGTTTTTCATTTACTTACCATATTTATGTGGTGCCAAAGCTTAATCACAGATGTTTTGTTAATCACCAAGGAACAAATGTGCCCACACAATTATTTGTAAATATCTCCTGCTGGGATCCAGATGTCAGTGATCCAGCTAGCACTCCTGATGGTGAGAAGATCCAACCTTACCTCCTCTTGTCACGCATTAGGAGTAAGCAGCATCTCCTGAGACACAGTCTACCCAAAAATGTTTAACCCAAATCTTAAGCTCTATTGTTTAGTTAACAGGAATCAGAGTGGCTAGAGACCACTGTGCGCCAACACTACAAAGTGCCTACAGGTCCACAACCTAAGGACTTGCTACAGGACAGCCCTCTTGGTCTCTTCAAAAGGTCAATGTCATGGGCAAAATGTGTGGGTGGATTGGTTAGGTAGAAAGAACTAGTTTAGAGACATAAGAAACCAATGCAATTCTTTTTTTTTTTTTTTTTTGAGGATTTTTTTTTTTTTAATAGAGGCATGTTTTTCTTTATTTGTTTGCTTGTTTGTTTGTTTTGTTTATACATGCACTGGGTACAGTCAGAAGCGCAGGAGGGTGAGAGAATTCACCAGAGCCAGAGCAGGGAGCAGAGCAGGCAGAAGGACCGAAGTACACTGCTGAGGGGAGCAGCGGGCGGCAGGAGAGGTCTGCGCGCCATGTGGGACCCTCCTCCAGTGGCCGGGGAGCAGCCTGGGATTGAACCGGCGCCGCAGAGGCCGCGGGCAGCTTCACAACCCAGCGCTCTACCGCTGCGCCACTGGGGAAGCCCACCAATGCAATTCTTAATGCTTGATTGAATTCTGGTTTGAAAAAAAGGTATTGCAGACATTTGGGGAACAATTAAGAAATTTGAATCAAGATCAGATATTGCATGAGGCAAGTATTTTTGTTAGGTGCAATAATTGAATAGGAATAGTATCTAAGGGTAAGTGTCATGTTGTAATTTAGTTTGAAATGGCTGAGTAGAAGTACTCAGAGAGATAAAACAATAGCAAAATGCAGACAATCACTGAAAATATTTTGATTCATTGTAGTGTGTTTTCTTGTATCTTTTAATTTTTTTGTAATGAAAAGAACATATATCCTCTACTAATTATGGGCTGTATGACCTTAAAAAAGTTGCTAAATATCTCTGAGCTTTTTTCCCCACACTGTAAAAGGGAGATAATTTCTAACTGGTGTTATCACATAGATTGAAAGAGTTGCATTTTCAGTGTGCTTTGCACAGTTTAAGGCTTATGAGTGTTCAGTAAAACTTCTGTCTCCTAGCTTTCTCCATTAAAACAGTCTAAAGCGAGTCTAATAGCAGTTATAAATGCTAAGTAGAAACTAAACTATCAAAAAGTCTTCAATTCTTAGAAGTCAGCCATTTGAATTAGAACATTGTCAAAATTGCCCTACTGAATCCAAGTATTGGTATTTAAAACAATAACATACTGTTTGTTGCTTATAAATTTAGTCAAAAAAATTTTAATAAAGAAAATAGCTGGTAAGGACTTGGTAAAAAGTTATCATTGTACATGAACAATCATGTTTTAATAGTTGAACCCTATGGATATAAAGCCTTAAAAATGTTGCAGTCTGGGGCCTCCCCGGTGGCACAGCAGGTTGAGGGCTGCACCGTGAAGCTATCCACAGCCTCTGCAGCGTGGGTTCCATTCCAGTGGAGAAACCCACATGACACAGCAGACCTCTCCTGTCTCGCCCGCTGCGGCCCTCAGCAGTGCCTTCCATCTGTCTGCCTGTTCTGCTCTCTGCTCTGTCTCTGGTGAATCCTCTCCCCCTCCCATGCATCTGGCCTGTACCCCGGTTCTTGTACATATAAATAAATCTTAAAAAAAAAAAAGTTGTAGTCTGGGACCAAGTATAATGCTGCTTTTGAGACTATTGTATGGAGGTAATCCAAAATATCGAACAAATTTTATGTCCTAATATGTGTATCTACTCTTCTATTTCTTAGGGGAGTAGATGGAGGGAAGATAGAGAAGGGAGGCAGAGAGGAGAAAGAGACCCCTAAATATAAAAAAACTAGAGTTATGTGCTTAGTGCCATACTTAAAAGATTAGCATCTTTATATTTCATACATCATGTGAAAGGTTACCTATATCATATGAAAGAACATAAAAACTTATTCACAAAAGAAGTACAAACATATTAAAAGACAATCTCAGTGATTAAGAAAGTTATGTTTCTTTTTTCCTCTATCTGGTTATGAAAAATGAATGGCTAATAGTACCCATAATTGGAAAGTGTGGACAAAAGATTATTTTCAGGTACCATCTGTGAGAGCATAAATTAGTACAACATTTGGCAAAATGTATCAACATTTAAAATGGGTACATTTTCTGCCCCCAACAAATCTAGGTTTAGGACTTTTACTACAAAGAAGTAATTAACAAATATACAGAACTATATGTACAGTGTTGACCATCATCTGCATTTGGGTAAATAAATCATGGCACACCTATAAGCCATAATACTATTTGCCCTAAAGAAAGAATGCACCTTGTCCAAAAGTTGAATGACTAGGTGACACAATCATGTAATAAATTTATGCAATGGCCAAGGCCAAATATTATCTTCATAGAGTGAACTTCAGGCAGGGGAAGTAAATAGCAAATTTTGCTTTTAAGCTATTATTTTAATATTACTCTTAAACATTTTCATAGTCCCTATTTAAAAGTTTAACATTTGGGGGCCTCCCTAGTGGGGCAAGGGGTTAAGACACAGCACTATGAAGCAATCCGCAGCCACTGTTGCAGGAGTTTGCTCCCTGTCCAGGAAGCTATCCACATGGCATGGTAGACCTCTCCTGCCTCACCCGCTGCTCCCCTCAGCAGTGTATTTCAGTAGATTCACCTGTTCTGTTCTCCACTGTCTCTGGTGAATCCTCTCACCACCCTCACACCTCTGGCCTATACCTCAGTTCCTGTATGCATAAATAACTCTTTAAAAAAATAAATAAAAGTTTAACATTTTGATTTCCTGCTAGACCAGTTCTGGACCATTATTTTCCAAGTCTGACCCAATAAGGAAATGCTCATTTGCAACTGAGATTGACAGTATCTCAGGTTCTCAGTATCTCATTTTCCACCTGCATTTTCTTCTTCCCTTTGTAGTTTTCATGTTTTTCATTATGTCCAGATAGGAAGGTGTGGCTCTTATTACATACAAATGTGTAATTTTTTTATCACTTGAAATTTTAAGGTGACAAAACTTCTCTATTACCACAACAAAGGAAAAATTCCCAAGGGAACTTTTTCTGAGATATTTATGACTTAATAAATGATCAAAAATAACAAAGTTTTTTAAGGTTTTGTTTTGTTAAGATATAATTGTCAAGAATTACATTCTTGTAACTCTCAGGAATATAAAATGGACATGTAAGATTTTATTTAATTTATTCACTATGGAAAATAGTAATCTAGTTCAAAGAGCATTTAAGAAGCTAGTATAACCAGAGAATTTAACTTAGAAATGTTAGTATAGGTTGGGCCTCCCTGGATGGCGCAGCGGTTGAGCGTTGGGCTGCGAGGCTGCCCGCAGCCTCTGCAGCGCCAGTTCGTTCCCTGACCGCCAGCGAAGGTCCCACCCAAAAAAAAAAAAATATATATATATATATTAGTATAGGCTTTCTGGGATTGGTTAAAAATAACTGGTTTATGTCTAGCAGGTCATCAATCTTAGGGACTGTTTAACTGGACAAATATTATTTGCATCATTACTGAACAAAAACCTACAGATAGACCCAAGGCCCTTGGTACTTCCCTTGGGTCCTCCTGGTTGAGGAACAGAAGGAGTGACCACTATGGCGTATCCAAGACCCAAACTCACTAACCCCCAGTGTCCCTAGGCTGTCCTCTCAAGTTCTGCAGAACATCTATTCCCCATCCCCAATATGAGGTCCTGGGAGGGGGACAGTACAGCTTGGGTGGGTGTTGTCCAGCCTCTAGTGGACAACCTGAGCAGGGAGGGGGCAGTTCCCCTCATGGGTTAGCCAGCCCAGCGATAGGGGAAAAAACTCTCCAATAAATAAATACACTTCTCTAAGTTTGAGATTTTATTTTTATTATTTTTTTAAAGATTTATTTTTATTTATTTATGCAAGCACTGGGTACAGCCAGAAGCGTGGGAGGGTGAGAGAATTCACCAGAGCGGGGAGCAGAGCAGGCAGAAGGACCGAAGCACACTGCTGAGGGGTACACTGCTGAGAGGAGCAGCGGGCGGCAAGAGAGGGCTGCGCGCCATGTGGAACCCTGTGGGACCCTCCTCCGGTGGCCGGGGAGCAGCCGGGGATCGAACCGGCGCTGCAGAGGCTTCAGGCAGCTTCGAAACCCAGCGCTCAACCGCTGCACCACCGGGGAGGCCCAGAGATTTTATTAAACTGTAATAATGAGGTGAACTAGCTACATATCCCCTACCCAGCCCTGGGGTAGCCTTCTGAGCCCATATGACAGTGAAATAACATGTCCCACCTTTCCACCTTTCTTCCAAACCTCAGATAATTTTCCTGACAGTTCAATGTGATGGCTATTAGTGGCACTAAACAATTCTCTGGGAATATATTCTTTTTTAAACAAATACAAATGAAAAAATAATACAAGGCAGTAGAAAAGTGAATATTTATAATGCTATGAGAAGAACAGAGACAATTGCAACAAACAAAGTTGGAGGATTTACGTGACCTAATTTCAAGTCTTATAACAAAACAGTTATCAAGACATTGTCATGTAACTTTACAATAACTGTCATGCATATAAAATTACTATTAATTACTGTCACATTTTACTCTTGTGGTACATATGTTGCAACATTTGTGTTTCAGCTGATAGAATTTAAGCCTGTTTCTCTTTAATTATCTAAAGTATCTGCAATATAATAATGGGGGGAGGTTACATAATAAGGTATTGGTGTGACTCAGTTTTTAATTTTTGCATGTACAGACACATAAAAATTCTGAAATAACATCAAAGCCACAGTGGCTATTATCTTTAAGTTTTCAAATTAAAGGGAAATTTTTATTTTCTTCTGTGTACCTTTCTGATTAGTCTGATTAATTTTTTTTACAGTGACTAATTAGAAATTTAACAATGCTATTTTAATGTGAAATGAGGAATGAAAAGTTAATTTTACTTTTTAATAAATAAGTCAACTCTGCCTGCTGTGTATTTGTAACATTGTACTTCCTGTCCATCTTCCAGGGGTGAAGCTAAGTAGCCTTCTTGGGAAAAAGGGAAATTTGGAAAAACTCCAGAGCTACTGGGAAGTTGGATTTTTCCTGGGTGCCAGTGTCCTAGCCAATGACCACATGAGAGTTATTCAAGCATCTGAAAAGCTTTTTAAACTGAAGACACCCGCATGGTAATTGTAAACGGTTGTGTGTTTGTACAGTCACGTTTAATGAACAAATCCTATCACTTGTTTCCAAATGTTTATAATTGTTAAACTGTCAATTTATTGAATCTACTAATAGAATAATGTGCAGACGCTACAGGGAAAAGTGGTATCCATAAATAAACTGTGTTAAATATAAGCTCTGATAACTTTGGACTTTGGTGATACCCGCTGAGAACTGGCTGAACCCTTCTATTTTATTAACCAGGCCGCTAGCCTGCACCCGGCAGTGCTACCTATCAGAATCAAGCAGAAGCTTCACATTTAGACCTTCAATTCCAATCAATAGATCCACAAATTTTGTCTCAGTCTCCCAGACCTCTGCTCCAAACACATGCCCACCTTTTCCTTTACCACCCATATGGAATTCTCATTTTTGATCTTCACTTTTTTTTTTTTGCTTTTTTATTTATTTTTTTTAAGATTTTATTTATTTAAGATTTTATTTTATATAATTCTTACATCATTTTTCATTTTTGCACAATGTATGCATTTTCATTTTGGTTCTATTCCCCATACAATTGAACCCCCCTTATTTTGACCCTAATCCTTCCTCTCCATACCCCGTAGTGTGTCTCTGGTTTATAGTTGCTTGTTGATTTAGATTTTTTCTTTATTATAGTTAGTCTTTTTCCTGGTCCCTTATTTAAGTTTTCTAAATTCCTGTACTTCTTTTTACTTGAGGTTTGACTGACACGTTGGGTGTTTCTTAGATATGTGTGTTTTTCTAATTTCAAATTATTCTTGAAATGCACCCCAGTCTCATCATTATGTAATTGGAGAGATGAAAACACAATTCCATCTGCATTTTTAAACTACTATGGAAGACAGTGCTGATTTTAGTCCCCGCCACATATAAAGAGCAACCATCGACTTTGTAAGTCACGTAGTGATGTTATGAAAGGCTCAGAGCAGCACAGAGCCCAAAGCACTGACTTGTTTTTATTAACCCTGCCCCAGATCTTAATCTGTCAGTGACAACAAAGATTTAATTTGGGTTCTTTATGGGATTGCAATCCAGAAGACAACACTAGGGCAAAGCCATGTCAGCAGTCTGATGTGGGGAAAAATGCAGGACTTATATGAATTGAGCTGCCTGCTATAGGTAAGTTAATGAAATTATTTAAAAGGGGAGAGAAAAACACGTTCAAGGAAGGGACTGACTGCCTGCTGTCAGTGCAGTGATAGATTGTCCTGGACGCTGAGGTCCAGTGAGATGTGTCCATCTCCGGGAGTAGGCCCATGTCATCTCTTCAAGCTCCCTAAATTCCGTGTCAGGATGCAGTTTTACTGAGGGGATTGTACACAATTGTAAATCCAGTATATCAAGCCCTCAGATGCCATAGATGTGCATAAATTATAGTCCCCAGTGGCCTCCTGATTCCAATTTGAATATTCCCTTGAGCAGTTTTAATTCCTTGATTTCTTAGTCACCTCCACGGTTTCATCAGAGGAACCACGGAGATCACCGGGGTAGGTCTCTTGGCATCCTGATCACATTCAGGTCTCCTTGTATTAGCAAATCCTCTCCAGTATCACTCCTACTCATCTTTCTAAAATGCTCTCTGGAAAGACAGATAAGAGTGCTAGATAGAGTGCTAAATGCCTCTCTGAAATCCTTAAATCAATACAGTTTAATGGATCCTCTCAGCCTAAGGGGTAAAAGCCACTTCTTTCATTTGGCAGGCAATGCCACCCTTAGTCATTCCAGCCTCAGTTCTTGTCAGTTCCTGGGTTTGCTCTTCTCTCTATTCATATCTCACATGCCATGCAACAGCTTCTTGTGTCTGTCTTAGCATGTGCTGAGAATGCCCCATCTAGCGCTCTTATCTGTCTTTCCATCTGGGAAACACCCCTGAATCACATCTGTTCATAAATCAGACACTGCTCTTAAACCCCTCCCCACACCCAGTTAGAACATCATGGATATTGTTGCATGTAACACATCAGTGTGTTCTTTTCATCCTATGAACATGTCTTCTTCATGTTTCTGGGATTCCTCAGCCATCTCTCTATTGGGATTGACATATGACTTTGGAGGGGGGGGAGGTGTTCAAATTCTTTTTTTTTTTTATAGAGGCATTTTTATTTATTATTTGTTTGTTTGTTTTGTTTATACATGCACTGGGTACAGTCAGAAGCGCAGGAGGGTGAGAGAATTCACCAGAGCCAGAGCGGGGAGCAGAGCAGGCAGAAGGACCGAAGTACACTGCTGAGGGGAGCAGCGGGCGGCAGGAGAGGTCTGCGTGCCATGTGGGACCCTCCTCCGGTGGCCGGGGAGCAGCCGGGGATCGAACCGGCGCCCAGAGGCCCGCGGGCAGCTTCGCAACCCAGCACTCAACCGCTGCGCCACCGGGGAGGCCCAGATTCTTTTTTTTTTTTTTTTTAATTTTATATATTTTTTACATCATTTTTCATTTTTACACTTTTTTCATCTTGGTTATAGTCCCCAGATGTATGACTTTTTTTAATCATCTGCTTAGTGATAGCACCACTGATATTTATTTCATGGGATATAATACCTTATACATTTCTGTCTCCTTGGCACTGTGAACAACTTGACAACAGGACTGTCCTGTCAGAACTTTGTCCCTAAAAGCATTCCACAAGTGACATAACTTTAAACCAATAGCTGCAGCATCGCATGAAGCCACATTTGCTATTTCTTTATGATTAACCGTTCTGATGAGAGAGGAGGAGATGAAGCAGAGATACAAAGAGCTTTGGTTTTAGATGTCCTGTCTTCCATGAACAAGAAAACAGACATCATTCTATGCACTAGTAGTAACACCCACGAAACAGTGCCTTAAGTTCCACTAAGTTATTGTGACCTTCCATGTTGATGGCTTCCAAAGTACTTGCACACACATTTCCTTGTTTAATAATCTTGCTTTTCATTTTTTCCTATCTTTTTCTTTGAGGCATCATCTGTCCTACCAGATTTGAGGATATTTGTAGACTATATATGCTGTGTTGCTTCAGAGCAAAATAATGTTCTTATGCAGAGTCTGATATTTAGAAAAACTTTCTCATGGAGGTATATATAAAAACAAATTCATTAGGTACTTCCTTAGATAGAATATAGGCATTATTATAAAAGTCATGTTTCAAATAGATGTATCACCCAGTTCAGGTTCCTTCATTTCTCAGTTTTTTCATCTTTAAAGTGGACATGACAGCTTACTTTATTTTGGTGAGATTTTTTTTTTAATAATAAATTTTATTTTTATATTCCCCATACAATTGCAACCCCCTTATTTTGACCCCAATCCCTCCCCTCCCGCCCCCTACTCCCCATAGAGTGTCTCTGGTTCATAGTTTTTTGTTGATTTTGATTTTCACTTTCTTATAGTTATTCATTTTCCTGGTCCCTTATTTAAGTTTTCTAGATTCCTGCTATGAGTGAGACCATCCGGTATTTTTCTTTTTCTTTCTGGCTTATTTCGCTGAGCATGATCCCTTCCAGCGCCATCCATGTTGCTGCAAATTGCATGTGTTTATCTTTTTTGAATGCTGAGTAATATTCCATGGTATATATGTACCACATCTTCTTGATCCAGTCATCTATTTTGGGGCATTTGGGTTGTTTCCAAAGCTTAGCTATTGTAAACAGTGCTGCTATAAACATAGGGGTGCAGGTGTTCTTTGGAATTGATGTTTCTGTGTCCTTTGGGTAAATACCTAGGAGTGGAATTGCTGGATCATATGGAAGCTCTATGTTTAGTAGGTCCAGAAATCTCCACACAGCTCTCCATAGTGGTTGGACCAGTTTGTACTCCCACCAACAGTGCAGAAGAGTTTATTTTGGTGAGATTTAAAAGGTGACATGTGTGACAGTACATGATGTAACATAATGAATAAGGTTTAGTGAATCTGAATGTGTACTTGATGCCATATTTAAGTTGCTTTTAATAAAACTGGAGTGCATGAGAACAGGTAGTACTAAACTTGCCTGTATGTATTTTATATTTTATTTATATTATATGTTTTTAATTTTAGGTACCTCAAGTCTATTGTGGAGACAATTTTGATATATAAGCATTTTGTGAAACTGACTGCAGAACAACCCATGGCCAAACAGGAGCTCGTGGACTTCTGGATGGACTTCCTGGTTGAGGCCACCAAGACGGATGTTACTGTGGTTAGGTTTCCAGTGAGTGCCCTTCATTTGACTTAGCTCTGAGTACATTTCTATTTGGTTTCTTTTACTCAAAGAGCATCTCTGATGGTGTTGGAACCATACTAATGTGCTGATTTTCATGCCCTAAAATGATAGTCCTCTGGTTAACATATTTTCCGCAACATATTTAAAGCAAATGAGTTTGCTTTAGCTTACTTTGTAAAGTAGCTTCTCAAAACCAGAAAAAAGGAGATCCATTTCTGTTTCTGCCATGGAATTTGGGTGTTTTTTATATAAGCTGTGATGTGTACTTTTTCAAGAAAAGACCATCTCTTAATTTGTTCAGTAAGTCAAGATACGTCTTCAGACCAGACAGATGGGTACATTTTAATTCATGTATCCGTTTGTGGATATTGTCATTAATAGCATCACCATTATTGTGGTGAAAAGCTTTAGGTTCACCCACGTTTTTGTTATTCTGTCTCTAGTTGCAGACCTTGTGGGTCAGAGTTAGATTTAGTCCCTCCAACCACTATTGCAATGCTTTAGTCATGGAACTCTTAGACTCTGTGTGGAATTCATTTCGGCTAGTCTCTGTCAGCATACACACACACACACACACACACACACACACACACTTTTAAAAATACTTTGCTTGGGCCTCCCCGGTGGCGCAGCGGTTGAGCGCTGGGTTGTGAAGCTGCCCGCGGCCTCTGCGGCGCCGGTTCGATCCCCGACTGCTCCCCAGCCACTGGAGGAGGGTCCCACATGGCGCGCAGACCCCTCCTGCCGCCCGCTGCTCCCCTCAGCAGTGTACTTCAGTCCTTCTGCCTGTTCTGCTCTCCACTCTGGTGAATTCTCTCACCCTCCCGCGCTTCTGACTGTACCCAGTGCATGTATAAACAAAAAAACAAACAAACAAATAAATAAATAAAACATGCCTCTATTAAAAAAAAAATACTTTGCTTGTTGAAGCTGGTGCCATCCTGATAGTGATCAGAATCCCATGCAAAGCAGTATAGCTTTGGCATTCAATTCAAGAATTACTGGCAACTCAACATTACGCAAATCTCTCCCACATTCTAAAATGATGCCATAATTCTCTCGAGGTTCTCTGATCTCAATCTTCTATATGCAGAACTAGACACTTCTCAATTCCTTTTATAAAATCTTGTTTTCTAGATATTGTTGATAGGATCATCTGTTTCATTTAAATAAATCCACTTGCTGGCATTAACATACTGTCTTTACTCTTGTTTCCACATGAAGCCTTGAGCTCAGCAGGATCTTTAGTTGAAAAGCCTTTCAAACTAAACACTTCACTTTATTTTCTAGCTTGGATAATGTGTAGCCTAGGAAAATACTTAGAATGAGCTGGCAACTGCCTTTAGCTGGTGCTCTGCATGTAATAAATATGCTGGTGATAGAAAGTGCAGCTCAGAACTGAAGCAGTTAATTGGCTATAGACTTGATTAACTGGAAAACTAGCTATAAGGAAATCACTCCTATTGGGTATTTTGAGTTCATTTAAATTCATTTATGATTAATTATGCTATCATAATGAAAATAAGTAAATATAAAAAAATTAGAGAATATAAAGAGAGATGTTAGAACAGCCTAGGTATATACTCCCAGAGAGAGAGGCTTTATTATTCAAGAAAGGACCTATAATCCCTAATGGCAAATATTTACCCATTTGATTTCATTTCAAAATTCAAAATTTTTTTAGTAGAAAACACCTTAAATATGGCAACTGCTAGGCAGAATATTTGATACAAATGCTATGAAATTATCAACTTGCCTAATATACAAAAAAAGACCCTTACAAATTGGTAAGTGAAAAAAGAAAAATGGGCAGAACACTTGAAAGATAATTGACTTCCCTGGATTGTCAAGAAAATGTAAGATAATATGAGTAATATGAGTTCAATCTTTTTCACATTTGACTAAAAATTTAAGTTTTATAACTCCTGGCAAAGGTGTAGGGTCATGGGCATTTTTAGAGGTTGTGAGTATGCCTGGGCATTGCTAAATATTCTGGGACATCGTCTTGGTAGCGGGACAAGGGAATTGTATAAGGCACCATGGGGACTTCAGCTTTATTTGCAACATTTCCCTTATTTGAAAGAAGTTCTAAAGCAAATATGGCAATATATTAATACTTTGTTATCTGTGGGGAGTAGGCATGTAGTTTTTAGATTATTCTGTATATTTTCATTTTAAAAGGAACACTAAGAAAATAATCTGGCAGCATTTAGTAAAACTGAAAAAATATGTATTTGACTAACAATCCTATTTATAGGAATGAATTTATTCTACAGAAACAAAACACCACTATTCATTGGTGCCTTAGTATAGAAGCAAATACTAACAATCAGTGTTTACTCATGAGGGAATGATTCAGCTAATAATAGTATAGCCACCTTAGAATATCATGCAACTATTAATAAAATTAAATGAGATCTATAGTTATCATCTTGCAAACATATTTATGCTATACTGTTTGTTTTCCAAGCTATCCATTTCCTTCTTAGAACTTTGTGACTTATTTTATGAGTATCTTTTTGTGAAAATGAGTGTTTTCCTACTGATCTCTAAATACTACTCCTCAGTCAGCATCCATAGCTATGGTAAAATACTCAAGTTATTTTCTTGTGGTTTGCTGTAAATCAGAATGCAAAATTGTACAGTGTTCTAGCTCTTTTTGGTCTAAAAGAAGAAAGTTGGGTTTTCTTATATATTACTTCATTTTGTGTTAATTTCAGAAAGTCTAACTACCCTAATTCAAATATAAGTCTACCAAGAAATTGCAAAGTCAGTGACAGTTGCTTTCAGAGTACCCTTTGAAATATTTTCTTGTATTTACATGTTTGATCAAGAAAGGTTAAAAAAAATGCAGAAACTAAAAAATGGTTGCTTTAAAAAATAATGAAAACGATATGGAGCATTAAAAAAAATCTCAATATAGATGATAGTATAGTGGAAAAATGATACCAAGTTTTGGATAAAGAATTGCCACCTCAGGGGCCTCCATGGTGGTGCAAGGGTTAAGAAGCAACCTATGAAGCTCACCACAGCCACCACAGCACAAGTTCAATCCCCAGCAGGGAGGTGACCCATATGGCGCAGCGGACCTCTCCTGACTTGTCTGCTGCTCCCCTCAGCAGTGTGTTTCTGTTGATCTGTCTGTTCTGTTCCCCGCTCTGTCTCTGGTGAATCCTCTCACCCCCCAAAACTCTGGCCTGTACCCTAGTTCTTGTATGTATGAATAAATAAATCTTTAAAAAAAAAAAAAAAAAGAATAGCCACCACTGCTGATACTGATCCCCTAACTAACAAGGGATTTATACCTCAATAAAGTTTAATTTCAGTCATATAGGTTTCATAAAAAAAACCCAGAGTTAGTCAAATACTGGGCCCTATGCTCATATTTATTCAAAGTGATTGTGATATGTATTTGTAGCTTTCAAACTGAACTACTCATATAGATATGAAAGATAAACCCACTTTCTATACCTCTCTGTGTCCTTCCTTAAATTTGAGAATGATATCCAGAGAACATAGGCTATGAAACTTTTTATACTCAGAATAATGAACAATGAATCAGTCCCTGCTAAAGACGCGCTAAGACATGTAACTTGCCACCCCCATAAAGAACACAGAAATCCCCTCTGAGACACTAGAGACCTTAGGGCTCTGGCATGGAGGTTGCAAACTTCTCTCATGAGGAAAATTCAGCCTACAGTTCATTTTATTTGAACTGAAAAATGTCTTGTTTTATATTCATTTTGCAAGTATAATTCAATTTTCCCATGGGGGTAACACAGTTCCAAAGTTTGAAAATTTAAAAAAAAAAAAAAATAGTAAAAGACGCATAGGAAAAATCTCCCACCACTGTCCCACATCTCTCCATCACTCTCCCCAGGAAACCATTATTATTTTTTCTTACATATTTTCTCATAGTTTCTTTGTATGTGAATTCAGCTGGTGGAGAGTCCAGATGATATACTGAATTTAGAGCTAGTCTGTGTGATTTATGTCCCATTCTGCTCCTTGCTGGTTGTGCTTCCTTGAGCAAGCTACTTAACTTTGCTAAACTTCAGTTCCTTTATCTGCAAAATCAGACAATAATACTAGCACCAACCTCATAGGGTATGATTAGGTTTAAATGAGTTACTATGTTTAAAACTATTAGAATGGTATCTGGCATATAGTCCACACAAAAATACACTATAATTATTTTTCTTTTTTGGTACAAAAAGATATTATATATAATGTTTCATGTCTTGCTTTTTCTTTGACTCAGCAGTATATCATAAAGATTTTTCCAGTCATTATGTAGAATTCATTCTTTTTTTTTAACTATTTAATGATCTGATTTCATGGTATTTACAATTCCATAGTTTTACAAGTGCACATAAATTGCCTAACTCATTTCATTAAGCAAATTATACAATTTAACAATTCATTTAACTTAAAGTATAGCCATTTAGTTTATGACCATTAATTTGTTATTATAAATAATGCCACATTGAATAACCCTGTACTTATACCCTTTTTTGCACATGTCCAAATCTACCTGAAATTTATCTCCAAAGTGAAATGGAATCATAGTCCTTACAATCCTTTTAGGAATTAGAGGCATTCATATTTACACTAGCAATTGACTGCTTCCCTAAATCTCTCCAAATGAGACTTGTACTTTTACTAAACTTTATAGATTAAAAAATGGTATGATTTTTAATGGGATAATTGTAATTAATGTTTTTCTTATTGTGTATGAGGTGCATATGATTAAATTGTAATGTTGAAAAGACTACCCAGTGATTTTTAAAAAATCATAGTCAAAGTCAAAAAAAAAAAAAGAGAATTAGACTTTCAGTACTATGTGAATGATATTGGTATTGCTTTAATAACTATAAAACCTGGAAAAGTCATATAAAGCAACTGTGCAGATATTAGTACCAGTCATCACAGGACTACAACCCTTAGAAGGGAGGTACTTGATTTGAGTACCACCTTCACCCACCCATTGCTCACCACTCATGTGCTCATTTACTGCGTTCAGCCCAAGGGCATGGAGCCCTACCACGCAGTGGCATTCTTGCTGCCAGAGCAAGCAGGGATCAGTGTTTGGAATTCAAAGGCAGCTGGAATATGAAGGAAAGGGTATCGGAGACGGGGGAGTCTTAAGAATGAATCCCAGGATCCTGCATGGGTATTTCCCTTGAGTTCTAGGGCAGCTCCCAGGTAGTAAGAGCAGCATATCATGAAAAAACACAACTAGAGGTCCCAGTATTTGACTAAAATTGGGTTTTGTTTGGAATCTGTGTGGTTTAAATTCCCTTGCTATTCACATCCCGACCAGAAATATCAGAGAGCAATTTTTAGAAAAGCTGAGAGCTAAACAGAAATTTCAGATCTTAAACAATGCAAGGATAAGATGTTGGACTTTGGGTCCAGCTTAGTGACAAGACCTTGGTGAAGACTGCAAGCATTTAGAAACAAAGAGTAAGGAGTAAGGACAAAACTGAAATAGACCCATTCTGACCATCAGGCCAAAGCCTGAATAAAATTAAGCCTTGATAGGATCAGGATGAAGATCTAAAATAGCTAATAGAGGCAGACCCAGAGATGATTTCCATATTGGAGTTACCAGTAAGGACTTCAAATAATGAAGATTGCTATTTAAAGAAAATAGAGGAAGGGATAGACAATGGATGAAACAGTAAATTATTTCAACTGAAAAATAAAGTTTATTAAAATGCCAAGTGGCAAATAAGAAGAGTTCATACAAAAATGGAGATTTTCATTTGCCCTAGGAAAATTGGGATTGGCAACTTGTGACTGTAGTTCTCAAATGCAACAATCTACTGAGCCCACTAGCTGCTGCCATTTTAAATGGTGATTAGAGTCTCATCCATCCTGACCCACTCATTTACCTGTTCCAGCAGGCCCATACCCAGAAATCAGGGAATTTGCTACCAGGCTACACCCACATAGAGAAAGGCAGGCTTCTTGAACTTGTGGTGGTGTCAGTCACAAACTTAGTTTGTCCTAGGGTAGCTTCATACATGACTCACCCTTATGAAAACTGCAGTAGGTCTTGATTAGGGTAATAAAGTTACCCTTCTTTAAGAGTAGCTGTCACTAAAACCAGAATGACTTAGAAAAAATTTTATATGATTACTTCCATTTATCTCAGCACCAAATTCATTCTTATTCCTCCAAGAAACAGCTATGATCCCAAGCAAAAGAAAGCAGATAGAAATTTCTTTGGGAAATTACTTGAGTGGTCCTATCATTTATTATTATTTGAGTTCAGTTTGGTTTATTCCTTTTCCTCATCTCTCCTGTGTACATTTTCTTTCCTTTCTACTTTGAAAAGTAGGAGATCAAGGAGATCTACTTGATCAAGTGGAGATCAAGTATTTTGGACTTAGCAGAAAGTAAAAGACTGGGAACTAAAAGCAAGAATATGTATACTTTCAAGTGAGTTATATCTAGCTGGTTATCTTCAAATGGCCTCCTTTTCCTTGTCCTTTCTCTGTCTCTCTGGGCCTTCCATAAGGCATGCTACAAATTCCTCACATTTTTGTCATTTCAAGGACATGTCATAGAGCTCCGCAACCATCAGACAGTTGTAACTGCAATGGTCTGATGGGAAAACAAAGCTCAGATTTTATCTGTTGGAAATATTTTGGAGAAATATTTGGGATAAAGACATAATTTAAGAGAGATAACCTGGTGCTGTGACTTGGTGCTATTTGGGAAGCTCACTCTTTCTTCCCAATTACTCATTTTAATTATACAAACACAGGAGACTCAGATTTGAGAGCTCTGTTTCTACAAGTTTAGATCAAAAACTGACTTTCATTGTTAATCTGTATTTAACTCTCTCTTGGTTGGAATTTAGACTTGATTCACCTGGTCTGTCCCTGAATCAGAGTGTGTTTCCGTGAGGGCTCTTTCACCATATATTTGTAGTATATTCTATCTTATTTTTATAGCTAGAACCTGACCAGAATTCTGTAAGCTCATAACTTCTTTCTAATCAAGAGTACACTTTGCTTTTCTAAGTTTAACTTCATTTTCTGCGCTTTAGCTTAAATAAGTTTACTGTTAATATAAATTAAGCATAAAATAAATACATTGGGTATAATAAATGGCCAAGAGTGAGTTTCTAACCCACATTCTTGCTCAAGCTGCAATCTAGGTCCTAAGGTAGTGTGAACGTATAATTGTTGGTTGATGGCGCTTTCTGAAAGGGTTTTTTTTTTTCCCTCCTCCACTTTTGTTTGGTAAACTTGCTTGATACGACATTAGTTTTAAAAAACAATTTTCTTGAATTTTGAGCAGTAGAGTAGAAAGCACTATTTCAGTTTTTCTGATACTTAAGTATTAACTTTTCCTTTTAAACATTCCTACTTAAATCTGCATGGAAAATTTGAGTTAGTTAGGGATCTTTCAGCAACTGGACAAATAGTTGCAGCACCTCTGAAATCAAGGCATGTGTGATAACGTAATGTTATTCACTCAAAAAATGAGTCATTAGTAATAACATAACACATCTTACAGTCCTTTGGTAGAGATTCTCAACTCATCATATACCCCTCTTACACCTCCAAAGCAGAGCAAGTTTTATTTCTCTCCTTTTCTATTCACAAGGCTATATATATCATTTTTGAATATACCATTTTATCTTGACAACCATGCAAAAACATTTTTATTATTTTATAGAACTTTGTCAATTCCTTTGGTTTATATATAAAACTTTCCATAAACAAATCACTTTTCAATCCATTTGCATGGGCATGAAAATCATCCCATTACATTTTTATAGTGAAGTGTGGCAGCAGAAAACCTAAAGTGTGTATGTGGTATTCTTTATATGGTATCTTTTCTTATTTGTGTTAATAGAACTATTTGTTTTACCATGTCTCTCCCTTTCTTTTCATATTTATCGAAGTAGATTATGTATTGCTTCCAAAATAAAATGAAAGCTTTACTATTGGTAAATCCCCTGGGGATACCCAAACCAATATATGGACTTCAAAAATACATTTTCAGTTTCTTAAGCAGTAAAAGGTAATGTACTGGGCCTCCCCGGTGGCGCAGCAGTTGAGCGCTGGGTTGCGAAGCTGCCCGCGCAGTGTACTTCGGTCCTTCTGCCTGCTCTGCTCCCCGCTCTGGCTCTGGTGAATTCTCTCACCCTCCCACGCTTCTGACTGTACCCAGTGCATGTATAAACAAAACAAACAAACAGACCAGCAAACAAATAAATAAAGCATGCCTCTATACAAAAAAAAAAAAAAAATGTAATGTACTATTGGAACTTCTGGTAATTATATAATACCATAAAATGCTCAAAGAATTCTTAAGAATGGCAACAGCCAGAATTGTAAATGCTTTATTCCAGCCATGAATCCAGAGTATCATCCCATAATCTCCTGTAGAAGTACTGTGCTGTTATAGATGCTATAAATGGTTTGAAACTTAAATCACTAATACTCATTTATCTGTCTTATGTTTTCAAGGTGTTAATATTAGAACCAACCAAAATCTATCAGCCTTCATACTTGTCTATCAACAATGAAGTTGAGGAAAAGACAATATCTATTTGGCATGTGCTTCCTGATGACAAGGTAAATTGTGCAGTTATTAAGACACGGGCACTAATGATGAACGACTAAACACTCTGCCTGCATTTATTTTTTCCAGCAAATATCTGCATCAGTTAAGAAGAGTATGTACTTACCTTATCAGAATTATACTCTGCAGTATAAACTCCATTAAATTTGAATTAAGGATTTCACTCATTTAATTAAATATAATTGAACTGTTTGGATTTTTATTGTAGATGGCATAACCATCCAGTGTGCACTCAAAATTGCAATATTTCTCTGTTTGTAAATTCATACTATAAATTAAATTATGTGCCAAAGAGCCAATACTTAAAATACATGATTTAAAAGATGCACATCTTAATTGTAGGAAGCCTGGAGGAATAATGCTACTTCCAGCATTACCCTGGTATGATCATAGTTATTACATCTAGCTGTTTATTTAAATAGCCATTAGCTTGGATTAGCCACTTGGATTAGCCACTAGCTCTGAGTGCTGGGCTCAAGCTGAGGGGCCTACACTGCCACTGGTTTTCAGAAGGATTTTCAGTGTTCTCCTTTCTACTCATGGCAGGAATGGAGAGAACTCTTTCCACTCTGTATTTTATCAGTTTAATGCATGTGTAAAACATCTTAGCACTTAAAAAAAACTGAAACTTTTCAGACCTGAGTCCACAAGATAAACAACAGAATGAGACAAGTCTTGATGCAAAGTAGTTTTGGTGATATTTTCTTATTTTTTTGTTTGTTTGTTTTGGCTTTGTTTTCCTACATACCCTTATAATTTTCCTTGAACATCATCCACATGAACAAAATATCAACAAATATTAACTGGGTACATCTTCTGGGGCAGGTATTCCTTGGCACTGTGTTAATGACCAAAGAAATACGTGCAAAATCAGATGTGTGTCCATCTGCTGCTTACCTTATACTTGGGGAGGCAGATAGATAAATAAAATAGATACATATATTAAAATGATGAGATGGGGGAAATGAAGGAGAAAAGGAATTGGGAAATACATTTGGGGTTAGGAGTTGAAATTTTTAAAAATATAGACTTTTGAGTTAATAGACATGGGTTCAGTTGCTACCACTGCCCTTTCTTTCACAACACAACTTCTTCAAGCTGCAGCATCCTCATCTGTAGAATGGGATCATAATAATATCTATTTCAAAAGCTTGTGAAAGCTAAATATGAAATAACATAGGTAGTGTATTCACTGTATAGAACCTGGCACATAATAAGTGCTCAATGTATTTTTTATTTATTTATTTGTTTGTTTGTTTGTTTGTTTGTTTATACATGCACTGGGTACAGTCAGAAGCGCGGGAGGGTGAGAGAATTCACCAGAGCCAGAGCGGGGAGCAGAGCAGGCAGAAGGACCGAAGCACACTGCTGAGGGGAGCAGCGGGCGGCAGGAGAGGTCTGCGCGCCATGTGGGACCCTCCTCCGGTGGCCGGGGAGCAGCCGGGGATCGAACTGGCGCTGCAGGGGCCGCAGGCAGCTTCGCAACCCAGCGCTCAACCGCCGCGCCACCGGGGAAGCCCACTCAATGTATTTTAACAGCAATAATAAAATCACAGCAGTATACACTTGTAGACTAATGCTAACCTTAACCCCCCAGAATTTAACCATGGTAAGTTCTTTAGATGGCGTGGCAGCAATCATTTGGAAGGCCATTGGCGTTGTATTAGGGCACAGTGGTGTTGTGATTTATAGTAAGAAATAAATATTTGGTCTTCAACCCTATTTCTCACCAAGTTTCTAAACCCTTGGAATTTTCTAAATACTAAGAGTCATGAAGGTATTTTTTGTTATAGTAATGAGGTGATTTGGGGAACATACCTAGGGATGGGGACTGGCTGGCACGGGGCTCTACAGGTAATTAGAAGGTTGGAACTTTCAGTCCTATACTCTGACTTCTGGGAAAGGGAAAGCGGCTAGAGGTTGAACCCATTGCCAGTCATAGCCATGATTAATTTAATTAATCCTGCCTATATAATGCAGCCTCTGGAAAAACCACTGGCTTCATACTTTGTCTTCTGTACTTCTTCCATCTGGCTGTTCCTGAATTACAAACTTTTATAATAAACTGGCAATTTAGTAAGTAAAATGTTTGCCTGAGTAGCGTGAGCTGCTCTAGTAAATTCATCAGCCTCAGGGAGTGGTTGGGGCCTCCAATCTACAGCCAGTATGGCGCGACTCCAAGTGGAATTATCCAGAGACAAAATTCAGAATAAATTATGTAGCTCTGGTAAAGGGAAAACCTCAGTTTTCCTCCTCTCATATATTCCCTTTACTTTCACACAGAACACTTTGCTTCTGACACTTCTGGTCCCCAAATGTGTGGAGGTTTTTGTCACAACAAGCAGTTCTTTGCAACAACATGGGGTAGCCTACAATTTAACACAATTATGACACTATCTACCCACTGATAGCATCAGATCCCACAGATTCAGGGCTCTGTCCCACAAGACACCCACTTCTTCCCCCTGCCATTTTAGCAGCCCATTGAAAGCCCAGGTTGTCACCTGTGCTTCTAACCAACCTCCTATAGATCAGAGACTCCAGGGATCCCCTTCTAGGTTTTAAATAATTTGCTAGAGCAGCTCAGAGAACTTAGGGAAACATGTTTACCAGTTTATTAACAGAGGTGACAAAGGATTCAGGTTAACAGTGAGATGAAGAGATACATAGAGCAAAGTATGTGAGGATTTCAGGCACAGAAGCTTCTGTCCCTGTGGAGTTGGGGTGATTCACCCTCTTGCTTATATGTTCACCAGCCTGGAAATGCTCTGAACCCCCTGTTGTTGGGATTTTATGGCATCTTCTTCACAAGATGTGGGATCAATTATTACTCAACCCCCAGGCCTTTCCCCTTCTCTGCAAAATTGGGAGGAGGGGCAAGCAGGGCTGAAAATTCCAAACTCCTAATCATGGTTTGGTCTATCTGGTGATAAGTCCTCGTGCAGGAGCCCATCTGGAGTTGCCTCAGCAGAACAAATGTTAGCCCTAGTGATGAAACCTGAGTAGAAACTTTAGCATGGAGGCATCACAAGTCCAGAAACTGGAGGAGGGGGTAGAAATGATTAACATAATCATTAAATCAGCTATAGAAAAGAAAAATCTGTAGGTGCCAACTGCTACAGCAAGTATCAGACTACTGTAGGAAGTGTCCAGAGATGCAGACCAGAGATGGAAATGGAGGGCCATTGTAGAGAATCAACAGTCCTTGCAAATCAACTTAGTCACACCCTAGGAGTAATTAATGTAACAATAGATGACAATTCCACAAGGGAGTGAGCCCCTCCCAAAAAGACTATATTAGAGCAATGTCTGCACTGGCAAGAGGCAGCTCTCCTGCCTGCCTCTGACTATGCAGGTGCCTTACTTTTTCTTTCTCCTTTTTCTAATAAACCTGTCCTTTTAAACTGTAACCTGTGTCTGCCTGTGTCTGTGCAAATGTCTTTGTCTTTTGGGTAAACTTTCCACGTACCATTGAAAGGGGAACTCTGGTGAAACTTTGCTCAGAGGAAACCCAGAGACCGTGTTAATATGAACCAAACACCTCTCCCAAACGACATCAACTAGCGCTTTTGTCACTTAGGAATTTACAAGAATTTTAGGAGCTCTACATCAGGGATGGTGGAGTGACGATTATTAGAACAAGAGATGGTCCTAGTGCTCGTATCACTTAGGGCATTACAAGAATTTCAGAAGCCCTGTGCCTGGAACCAAGAGCAGAAATCAATCATATATGTTTTGTTACTTTGTAAGTATCTATATATGTTGTTAGCATTGTCTCAAAGTGCACACTGTTTAATTTACATTATTTTATTTGCTATAAATACTTATTAAAGATTTATTTTTCATACCCTTCCCTCATAACCTAGTCATTTTCTTTGACTCTTATAAAAAAAAGTCACAAAAAATGGAAAGTTGCCCCATCCCCCACCTTGTGTTGAGAGAGAAATGAATTGAGGGTCTGGAGATTCTATTAAAACTTTTCAAAGAAAAGTCTAGTGTTTTCTAATTTTCTTTTTTTTTTTTTTTTTAAGATTTGTTTTATTTATACAAGTGCCGGGATACAGGCCAGATGCACAGGAGGATGAGAGGATTCATGAGAGACAGAGTGGGGGAACAGGCAGAATGACTGAAATACACTTCTGAGGGGAGCAGTGGGCGAGACAGGAGAGGTCTGCCGCGCCATGTGGGACCCTCGCCCACTGGCCGGGATCGAACCAGCGCTGCAGAGGCTGCCAACAGCTCATAGTGCTGCACTCAACCGCCTGAGCCACCAGGGAGGCCCAGTTTTCTAATTTTCTTACACAAGATACAGTTAGGTCAGTCTGTAACAAGTCTTTCAAAAAAAATTAAGACATTTCCTTTGGCTTTTTCTCACTTTTACATTATTTTAAAGTATACTCATACATATTTTCCAAGCAGAATTGGAGTAGTCATTCAGTTGAAATTACAAAAACTAAAAAGAAGTTAGGAGACATGCGCATTATTGTCTAGGAGAGCAAATTTTCAGAGGCTTGGTTGAAAAGAGCAAGGTTATGCAAGGACACTTGGAAGCAGAATGGGGCTAAAGGAATTAGCGATTAACAAGGCCTGAAGATTGAGTGGAGAGAGCCAGAAGTTTGTGGAAGACAGAAAAAGCATGGAAAGTAAGCCAGAGATTTTTGGAAAATGAGCATCATTTCCAGCTAGTTGTCATTATTTTCCCCTTTCTGGAGGTTCTTAGTTCAAGAACTAAGAATATTGATTCTCTTATGAGAATATAATTGTAGAGTTTTCTTTTTAATATTATGCTAAGAAATAAATACACTATGATAGAAACAAGTATATTAAGGTTTATAGATTTAGGCTGTGAATTGTCCACCTTCCATTTTTTGCCATCTTTTAATCAAAAGAATTACCTCTATATTATCCCCAGTCCCTGTTGCCTTTATGTGGTGGTAAAAATTCTCCTTGTTCAAAATTCAAGCTCTTTTAAATCAATTACTTTCCATTTTGAATTTATATGATTTTCTTTGTGAATCCTAGTTCTAGCCGTAATATATTCATTACCACTGTCATTTATTGTGTCTGTTTGTTAAAATAGAGTGAGACAGGGTCTCCCTGGTGGTGCAAGGGGTTAAGACACAACCTATGAAGCTATTTGTAGCCACTGCAGCACGTGTTCGATCCCTGGTGAGGGAGCTACCCACATGGCGCAGCAGACCTCTCCTGACTCGCCTGCTGCTCCCCTCAGCAGTATATTTCAGTCAGTCCTCCTGTTGTGTTCCCCATTCTGTCTCTGGTGAATCCTCTCACTCCCCAAACCTCTGGCCTGTACCCCAGTTTTTGTAAGCATAAATAAATCTTAAAAAAAAATAGAAGTGAGACAGTTGGAATATCAGCAAACAATAAAAATAACTGTTGTCACATTAGTTTAAAGCAACTGTAATAACTATAATTAATGAACAGATAAGCAACAGGTTTAATAAGTCTTATGTCAACAGGAAATGGATTGTTTTTGTCAGAATGTTTTGAATTTTTTTTAAAAGAGCAACGGACTGTGTTGCTTTTCATTTATCATGTTTATTTCTTTACTTCCCCTCTGTTTTCTTTCTAAAATGTGGAATGAACAGTTATATGAACTAGGATGTACCTTATTTTGCAATTTTAAAAAGTTGAAGGTCATTATGCCAATTCCCAAGAGTTCAGGGATGCTTAGAGACTTACTCTACATACAGACTTACTCTACATACATATCTACTTACTCTACATACATAAGTACATACATACTTACTCTACATACAACTATCTGTTAACAGATAGTTTCTACTTAGGGACTGTCTACTTGGGAACTCAGTACTTGATAAAAGGCTGATGTGTATGTGAAAGAAAAACCTAGGTTGAGGAAGACAGACTTTTTTTTGCAAGACAGTTTCAGTGGCTGTTATTTAGGATTCTCCTCCTTTCGGGTTTGAAGTTGACATACTGCTGGCCTCTCTGGCTGCTCTCAGCAAAGATGGACATCAGTAGGGTCCAGGTGGAGAGTAAGTCCTGCCCACCCTCCCACCCCTAAGTCCTCACTTCAGCTCCAGCCAATGGCCATTCATAAGAGACCCAGGAAACTTAGTAGGGGAAAATGTGTACCCCAGTCTCAATTTTGATGATGAGATACTCCACCCATTTTTTCTCTAAAGCTCCCCACCAATAGTGGCGTAAATAGTAAGGAAATGCTATAAGAATTTTGGAGGTGAGGTCATTCCGGAGTGGTGATTTTAGTGGCTTAGCAGTGACAGAAGTCTCAGTTGACTTCTCTTGGTTTTTCTCGCATGGTTTGAAATATGATCTCCAAGCATATCACACAGAAGCTTCCAAAGGTCAGGCCTTCTCCTTTGTATCCAAAGAAGCATCATGTGTCCATGTCCAGCCAAACGCCAGTGAGGGAAATGGACCTTCCATGACCAAATGAGACCAATCAGCCTCACCATCCCTAATATTGCTACCTAAACCTGAACAAAATTCATTTTTCGTTAGCAAAGAAGTGAGGACATACATGCCTCCTGCCTAGGGAAACAACAGTGTCTGCCACTTTATAACTCCTGTCCTTTTGCTCAGTATTAACTCCAAGTCCTTATTCTTGGCCTAGCAAAGGCACAGAGTCTAAGGATAAGCAGTTTCTAGAAAATGTTAATTGTGATCATTGAATTAGTTTGAGTGTTGGTTTGAGACTATGAGGGCTAATCATCACTCCAGCTTTGCCAAGACAGGCCCCAGGAACCTTATACCTCACTTGTTAGCTCACTGGTGCCTCCGTGTGGCATATACCATTGTGATGAAGATAGGGGAAAAGGCCCCTTCTTCCAGGTCACTCCATCTCAGGCCCTGGGCTTTACATCACTGAAATGGAATGTTCCCTGGCATCCTTGCAACCTTTCAGGAATCTAACATTCTGGAAATGCTCTACTTCTTTCCTACAAAATCATCCCAATTAATCTGGGAAATCTCTCCTTGGCTGCTCCCAGACAGGGTTGATGTAAGATAGCTTTACCAGTGCTATCTTGGTGTTTGCCAGATGCTGTGTTCAGCTACAGGTTTGCACACTGCCCTTCCAGGTCTGAACTCAGTCACCAGCTCCTGGTCATGCCCTCAAAAAGTAGCTCAGTCACAGCCTCTGAGAATACAGCTGCATTTTATGCATGTGTGTGCAGGAAACAGCTACAGATCCTGGGTCATATATGTTAGAAGGTCACTAAAGCCAGTGGATTTAGAAGGAACTTTCCAGATTATCAGCTGAAGTGACAGGCTGCTGTTTTAATTTAATTCCCTCTGTAGTCTGGTTAAGACAGCCACATCCCATGCAAAACCTGTGTGGTCTCTTCCTTCACTAGGCTTCCAACACAACATTTGTTCTGTGTTAATTTGGGTAACATCCCCATGACCTGACTGTTGTGCATTGAAACTAGTGTTTTAGTAAATCTACTTCAGACTTGAGAGTATTTCTTACACTTTTAACTTTCTTGGTCCTAGCAAAGGTGCTGTAAATGTAAATTGTAATTTTGCTGAGCGAACATTCAGATAGACAGTTCTAGCCATCTCGGTGTCACAGGTTTCTTTACAACCTTTTCACGAGACCAGTCAAAGCCTCAACCTTTTGGCAGTACTTTTAAGTGGGTAGGTAAGAGCTTGTTTTTCTGGTTGTTTACAGAATTGAATGCCAATCTGAATTGACTGCAACATATGTATCAAGTACTTTATTTCCACAGAAATATTTTTTATTCATTCTGGGTTGTCAGATACATTTTTATAGGGAATATAATCCACTGTGTAATTAATTTAGAATCATACGAATTGAATATTGATGTTTAACTTAGCTTTTATAATAAACTCAATAAATTCCCACATTTTTTATTTACTCTGAAAATCATCCATGTTTATCATGTGGTAACTCTTTTATGTTCAAATTTTATTAGTATATTGAATTTTGCATAAATTAAATAGCAACACATTTTACCTACAGGCATGAACACTACATGCATTGGCATACACATACAAACATACTTGATGTGCTACTTTCCAAAGAAATAGAACCACTGTTTTCATTAGAAAATCTAACTAAAGATAATTCAGAAATAATTATCTTGAAAACCTTGGATTTTATCAAATGGGTGTTCCTTTTTTTCAGAAAAAAATAATGCTCAACTATCATAATGAATTACCTTGACCACTGGGTTTTTTACTTAAAAAACAAAGGCACCACAGTTATGAATCTGCTATAAATCAGGTTTTAAAATTTAATGAGCCTGATTCTCCTAGGTTTTCTTGGAAGTTGTTTTATTGAAGTACAGAAATGGTTATGTCAAAGAAACTTCACCCTTGTGGCTTGAGAATGAATTGCAGTTTTTATTCAGATAATCTGTTCATGAAGAGTTGTGCACTAGGAAAAATTTACTCTGTGTACGTGATTTAAAATAATAAAAATCTTGTTTTGTTAATTTTCACTTGGATTACCCACTGATTGCTGCTGTTCTTCCCCTGTGTTCTAGAAAGGTATACATGAGTGGAATTTCAGTGCTTCTTCTATCAGGGGAGTGAGGTAAGAATCCTTGGTAGTTTGTTTACTTCGAAGACTTTTTTTTTGGAATCTATCTTGGAGAGGACCTTTAATCATGATTTAAAAATGCAAAGAACTTTAAGAATGCTTTTACTGATGGCAGTGCTCAGTAGACATTGAGCAATATTGATGAAATATTTCTTCAGTCTCACTAACTCCGTTATGAAAATATTGACACAAAACTGTCACCATTAGTCAAACTGACTCTGCTTGTCACCTACTTTAAATATGGTGACTGAAGGGTCAATGAAGATCTTTATCTGGTGTAGATAAAACTGAGCTATGTGGAGTCCCCTATGTGGGGGCCGGTTGAGCTGCTTTATGTTACAGGATGGTTTTCTGGTCTTTAGGAACCAGAAACTAATCAGGAACTAATCTCTCCATAGACAGATCCAAAACACACTTGCCATCTACCACGCTGTATCCTGTACTTGGTGTTAATTTGGTGAGATTAGAGGGAATTCACTTCTAAAAAGCTTTTCCTAAGGTCACCATTGATGAAGTGTTCTTGAGATGACAGTGACTCATTTCAGTGCCCTTCAGTTCTAATGCTGCCATCGTAATGCCAAGAAATACCAATTCTTGGGATTTAGAAATATTTTTTTTCAGAATCAGGAGTCACTGGTTAGGTGTTTAAATTCTTGTTCTCTAGAGAGAGACTCATGCTAAATAAACTATTGCAAACTTCAAACCAAACTAGTTGTGTTTGCTACTGTTTATCCACTATATAATAGCAATGAAAAAGTACAGATTTCTTCAGGCCACTTATGCAATACCCTGTTGTTTTTTTGGCATAAAAGTATTTGGTTTTGTTGGAGCATGAGCTGGTAAAGCTGTTTGAGTCATTGATAATTGGAGTTTGCCTGGTAAAGCCACCTGTTACCTCATGAATGATCTGAACAAAAGTAAGCAAGATTATGGCTGACTCATTTATGTATCTTTCCAATTGATGCCTTCTCAAATAAAGCTTTATTTTCAATACTTAATTTTTAAGACCAGTCATTACCAAGACGTTCATTTATGCTATATTTTTAAGCAATCCATTTCACTTTATTGTATCTATTTTCCAGTGAATTGATTTTCTTTAATTAGGTATGACATCACTGCTTAACCTTTGCTGTGATTCATGACAGATACATAGAATGCTTCCACATGGCTGCTGAAGATTTAGATGTTGGAAAACTTGAGTTACATAAAATTAGCTCTTCAAAGAGAGCTAACTTTTCTTGCCTTCTTCATCTATAAAGACATGACAAACTTAGAAAATTCAACTAAGTCAGTATTTGTCTTGCATCAGCTCAGAACTTACTCAGCTTCGTCAACGGACAAATGTTGAGTACCAGCTCAACTCAAATGTTGAGTCTTTGAAAGGATACAAAAATGACTAAGATGTGACCTCCACTCCCGAAGAGCTCACAACCTGCCAGAGGAAAAGACATTTAACAACTAATGACGACAGTGTGAGATGAGCAATAACAGGAGTGAGTTCAAAGAATAGGGGTGCAACAGGAAGTCTTTTCTGTGTAAAGTCAAAGTAGGGAAGGGCAATTGGGTAAGGCCTGAATTGAACCTTACATGATGACTAGCATGTCTTTAAAAAGTGCAAAATATATGCATTCCAAATTGAAGAAACAACAGATGCAAAGGCATAAAATGGGCCTTGGCACACAACAGCCCTCATGCCGAGTCTGTCCCATTGCCTGTGTTTGCAAATGAAGTCTTATTGGAACTCAGCCATATTTATTCATCTGTGTATTGTCCAGGCAGCTCCAACTCCAAAACCGAGTAGTGTGACTTACAAAGCCTGAAATATTTATTCTCTGGCCTGTTACTGACAATATTTGCTGACTTCAGACATGAAACAGCCTGGCCTGACTGGTAAACTCGAAACTGTTTTCCATTGCTCTACAGTAACCACTTGCTGATTCCAAAACAAGTGCAATGAATATTTCTTCCTTCCTCTAAAATCTCTACAATGAAGGAGGTGCTTTTCTTATCTCCACAATTGCCTTCCTAGCTTTGAAACCTCTCATTGTTTTACAAGTCCCATAAAATTAATATCACCAAAGTCAGTCAGTCAGTGGGTATTTATGCTTTTCTTTCCAGTACACAGTTCCTTGCTCTTGTAGGTAGGACATCTTACCCAGGCTAGTCTGAAGGAACAGTTAGCTGACATGTGCTTACAACATCCAAGAGCAGCCCATCTGCTGATAGGAGTAGAAGGACAATTCTCAGAATATTGGATAACTTTGGTATGTGGTACGGGGAATATCACTTTTTTAAAGTGTTATTTATAACTTTGTTGTAGACAAACATAATTGGAATTGGATATAAAAAGTATTTTTCCTTTCAGATCTGTAGAAGTATTGGTATTTGCTAGAATGAATCTTTTTTGTTGTTTGTTCCAGTATTTCTAAATTTGAAGAACGATGCTGTTTCCTTTATGTGCTTCACAATTCTGATGATTTCCAAATCTATTTCTGTACAGAACTTCATTGTAAAAAGTACGTATTAGTCATTGTTTATGTGTAAAAGACTGTTCTTACCTGATCATTATTTTTAATTAATGAGTGATCATATGGCTCCTGTAGAGAATTCATGGCTCTGTGGTTACATAAATATCTAATTTCAGCTAATATTTTATAATTACGTGGTATGTTTAAGGGTCACAGAATATGGGGGGGCTCTCTTTAATAAATCTAACTTTTTCTTAGTCATAATTTATTTTTCCACAGGCAGAACATTAACCATGACTTACCAGTTAGATGCCTAAAATTATGTCCCATTTTATAAGTGCTCACTTATTGTATGGTTAATCAAAAATTTTCATTCTTCAATTCTTTTGAATAATCTTACCTCTCTCTGCAGCAGTGGTTCTTAACTCTGGTTCATATTGGAATCAACTGGTAGGCTTTTAAATAATGTCTAGGCCCTGCCTGGACTAATTATATTGAATTTACTGGGGGGTAAACAAGCCTCAGTTAAGTGCCAGTTATCTTGTCTCCACCAATAAAATTCAGCCATCTATGGGCTGCATGGTATGTTTGTGTTAACCTCCTTGGGTATATATCTCTTGGGGTAATAATTAAGTAGGTCAAGTTCCTTTGAACATAGTGCCTGACATGGAGACCTAGAAAACTGAGGGACAACTTAGAAACCAAAGTGCAGATGAAAGTCAGTTTGGACTGAAAATATTTTTCGGGAGTTTTCTTATGCAAATTACCACTATGTGATCCCATTAGAAATGACTGGTAATGCTAACTACAATATATTGGAATTTTTATCTCAGAATTTTATCTTGGTATTTGTTAAATCCACAATTCTTGGCTAGAGTTTTATCTTTATTCTTATAAAATGTGAAGAATAGAGAGTATTTTCAAGGAAAGAGATGTGAAAATAAGAAACCCCCCTAGTACATATATGGTCTTCTTTTTTAATTACATTTAAATTCACAAAATTATTGATTTGTGTTTATTATAAGTAAAATTTGCGGAGTACTTACCTCAGACTTAATTAATATATACTTAAATCTTCAAATAAACCCTTCTATATAGGTAATACTAATACGCTCATTGGAAAGAGTTAAAAAATAGAGCGCTTTGCAGAGTTTAATTAGTCTATAATCCCTTGTAGTCCATAAGAATAGTATCTGTGGTTTGAATCAAACATATGTAACTCCAGAATACAACCTCATAAAAAAATTACACCATGTTTCCATCCACTGAGTTATATTTTACGAAGAGATGCTCATGTTGAAAATGTTAGAAGTCGTTACCCCAATCTTAAAGTCTGTGTTTAAAGCTAGAATTTTTAAGGTTAATTACTTTCTTCTTCCTCTTGCTCTTGTCTCTAACTCATCATGATGCTTAACCATCATCAGAGCGTAACTGTCATTCTAATCTACAGTAGAGTTTTTTCCTTGTCATTGACCTCACATGTGACAACACATCCCAACTCCATAATAGATAGGCTCAAACTCCAAAATGGATTTTGTCTGCCTTGTTTATTATCATATTCCCAAAAGCCAGTACAGTTTTTGTTCTAGTAGACACTGAGTATTTGTTGGATGGAAGGAAAGATGAGTGGATGGAATGGTGAATAGAAAGGGGTGTAGATAGAAAGAGGTTTGAGACAGCATGAAATATCTGAGTTGTAGATAAACTTTCCTTGTCAGAACATAACCTGCTCTTTCCTTGAGCTGGCAGTGGCCTACCTGTGAGATCAGCAGTCCCCATCCCCAGAGTCTCCCTCATTCTAATTCTGTGAATCATTAGCATTGCCCTTGATGGCGAGACACAGCTAGTGTTGCAGGGGGAAATACTGTTTCTTGCTGTATTTAATTTTGTTTTAGCTCTGAAATGGTCTCCAGATAAATTAAAAACCTTTCAAAACTTCCTGAAGAAAACTTTTGTCACTCAGAGAGAGAGGACTTCTGTCACAAACATATACTCTAGGTATTCCTAGCTCACATAAGCATCTCACAGACTGTATTTATGAGATCTCTCTCATATGAGAGTGTATAATATGAGATACTCAGGCAGAAGATTTAATAATCGAAATTAGATGCTGTAATGGCCAACACTGTATCAAATAATCACCTCAGAATTTAAACTCTATTCCAAACTATAGGTATTTTCGGTATGTCACATTTTAAATATTCACAGCAGCAAAACAATATTAGCTAATGTATTATGAGTGCACTATGCTCAGGAATTTACAAGTATCAGCTCAAGTTTTTCTCATAATGACCTGTGCAATAGTGAATTATATTCCATTTTATAATTAAGGGTGAGATTCAAAGAGGTGGAGGAGCTTACCTCAAATCACATAAATACCAACAATCTTGGCATGATAACCAAGTCTACATTCATAACCTTTCAGTGAATTTGTTTAGCTTCTTTGTTCTAATTCTATAATGTATTATTTGAAATGAGACATTTGATCAGAAATTTCTAGAGAATCTTACCAACCTATGGTATTTTTTCAAGTCATATTCTTCTCACTGATGCTGATTATTGAGTGATTTGATTTGATTTTATCTTTTATGAAAGTAGCATTACAACATTAATGTTTGAGGTATTCATCAAAATCAACACATGCATATACTATATTCAGTTACTGTTAAAATTCCAACTCTATCCTTCACCATACCATTGTCACCCTTTCCCCAGTTCACCCACCACCCTATCTCCTTTCCTTCCACTAATTGATTATAGTCCAAACATTTGTTTTTGTTTTATGTAGTTCTTCTGTTTGTGTTCTCTATATATCACATGTAAGTGAAATTATGTGATGTTTTTCTTCTCTAACTGGTTTATTTCCCTCAAGTATAATTCCCTCTGCTTCTATCCATGTTGTTGAAAATGGAAGGTTTTATCTTTTTTATAGCTGAATAGTATTCCATTGATTTTAGAGACTCTTTTAGCTTCTATTTTTTGCTCCAAAGTTACTTGCTTACATTTAATATTGCATGTGAATCAACACTTACATTTAATTATGTATTGATTAATACTTACATTTAATAATGTATATTATTACTAGTGACCATCTACCATCTTTCATTGTAGGTTTTTTGAAATGGTGAACACCATTACTGAAGAGAAGGGGAAAAGCACAGAAGAAGGAGACTGTGAAGGTGACTCCCTGGAGGTAACAAATTTTGTTTCATTGTTGAGTTTACAAAATTTCTGTGACTGATTTTTTTAGCCGAACTCTTTTTTTTTTTGTCCCAAAAAGTGAGTGGAATCCCAAAGAGTAAATCCAGTGATTCGAGAAAACCACTCCAGAGGTTGGCCTCATCTCAGAGGCTGTGCTGTTAGACCTCAGGGTGAACCTTCAGTTGTTTGTTGTTGGTTTTTTTTATTTATTTGTTTTCTTTCATCATTGTTCATTTTTTATACAGTAATTGGTTTACTCCCCTCAGGTATAATCCCCATAGTTCTCCCACCACCATAGCACCCATGAACCATCACCATAGTCTTGTACTCTTCACGCCCGTTTTGAGCCTTCCTTATTTCCCCTCCCGCTACTGTGTGCCTCAGATATATGATAAGCTTGCAAGTTTTGTCTTTTTCTTGAACTTTTGTTCGGTTTCTCTATAGTCCACATCTAAATGAAGTCATCCTATGTTTATCTTTTTCTTCAAACTTATTTCACTTACCATAATCCCTGAAGCACTATTTACAATAGCCAACATATGGAAACAACCTAATGCCCCAAAATAGACAAATGGATCAAGAAAGCTGTGGTATATATACACAATGGAATACTACTCAGCAATCAAAAAAGATGAATTCAAGCATTTGCAGCAACATGGATGGAGCTGGAAGGGATAATGAGCCTTCACTTTAATGTCACCATGCTAATACCTAAAACAATGTCTAATAATTATTATTAGTTTTATATAAAACAGATCTACTAGACTTGAAGACAAGTGGATGAACTTGAGGTACTTTAATATATTCAATAGGACCAGTCAGTATCCCACCATGAGACTAAAAATTGAGAGTGGGGGACTCTGAGATCACATGCTTTAAGGACCATGCATGCCAGTAGCTGCTGGAATCCATCTCATCACCACTTGGAGAGCAAGTACCTAAGAATGAAACCAAGAGAAAGCAAAAAGTAGGAAATATGAAGAGATAGGGTGCTGATGACCTCAATAATAAATACTGTTTTAGCCCCTAAATACAGTGCTACCAGTTTGAGTTGTTTCCCTCATTTGAAAATGATAGTGCTGAATAAGTATTTGTTATTCTTAAAAAAAAAAAAAAAATATATATATATATATATATATATATATATATATATATATATATATAGGGCCTCCCCAGTGGTGCAGTGGTTGAGCACTGGGCTGCAAAGTTGCCCGCAGCCTCTGCAGCGCCAGTTCCATCCCCGGCCGCCGGGCGAGGGTCCCACATGGCGCGCAGACCTCTCCTGCTGCCCGCTGCTCCCCTCAGCAGTGTACCTCGATCCTTCTGCCTGTTCTGCTCTCTGCTCTGGCTCTGGTGAATTCTGCCACCCTCCCGCGCTTCTGACTGTACCCAGTGCTTATATAAATAAATAAATAAATCTTTAAAAAAAAAATACTATGCCTTCAAAAAAAAATATATATATATTATATATATAATATATATATAATTGACCTATTTAAAGGCTTAGCAGGGAAGGGTGTGTGTGTAAAAAGTAAGTGTGTGATAGTGACAGTGCTTAACCAGAATATAATCTTTCCCTAATATAAAAAACAATTTTGTAATTCCTCTGGTTAAAAAAAGTAGCAGGGACGGGAAACAAGTATCTGAGAACCCTTTTCAGAAATACGAAGATCAGTATTTTACATATCTAACAGTGAGTGACTACGCTTTATCTATGAGGGTGTTGACTACCCTCAATGCCTGCACCACAGTACCCGTACACGTGTTCCATTCTCCTCCCAGTTGTGTGCAATTCAGATAAGCAAAATTTAATGAAAAATTTGAATAATAGAACTATTTTTGGCCTCATTTGTATGCTATACAAATAACCTGAAACAGTGGAAGATTAATGGAATAAACAGAGGAGGTAATAGTAGTCATCGGATAATGCTGTTCTTCCCCATAAAAATCCTTTCCTTCTGCCTCAGGTATGACTGGGTGCCAACTTTTAGATTGTGTCCTTTTTCTTTCTCACATCTTCTGTGTGAATTAGATCCTTCCACCACTGCCAGGGTCAATGCCAAGTGCTTAAAGAGTGTTGACACTAGCACTTGAGTTTCTGCAGTGTCTGAAGGATGACACTTCTGTAGATATGACAGACCACTGTGTTCTTCAAGCTTTTCTCTGTGTTTGACCTAGGGCAGAATTCTGAATGCAAGCAATACTGAAAATTAGATTTTTAATGGTTTTTTTAAAAGATTTATTTATTTATGCATACAAGAACTGGGGTACAGGCCAGAGGTGTCGGGTGGTGAGAGTATTCTCCAAAGACAGAGTGGAGGAACAGAACAGGTGGAATGACAAATAGCTGAGGGGAACAGTGGGCGAGTCAGGCGAGGTCTGCTGCACCATGTGGGTAGCTCCCTGGGCAGGGATTGAACTTGTGCTGCAGTGGCTGCCGTTAGCTTCACAGGCTATGTCTTAACCCCTTGCACCACCAGGGAGGCCCTATATTTTTAATGTTAAAGTGAAATTAAAGGGGCCTCCCCGGTGGCGCAGCGGTTGAGCGCAGGGTTGTGAAGCTGCCCGCGGCCTCTGCAGCACCGGTTCGATCCCCTGCTGCTCTCCGGCCACCAGTGGAGGGTCCCACATGGCGCGCAGACCTCTCCTGCCGCCCGCTGCTCCCCTCAGCAGTGTACTTCGGTCCTTCTGCCTGCTCTGCTCCCTGCTCTGGCTCTGGTGAATTCTCTCACCCTCCTGCGCTTCTGACTGTACCCAGTGCATGTATAAACAAAAACAAACAAACAAACAAATAAATGAATAAATAAATAAAACATGCCTCTATTAAAAAAAAAAGTGAAATTAAAGAAACTAGAGCACTGGTTGGACTGGTGTAAGTCACTTTGATAATGTCATTTCATGCACTAAAATTTTTATAAAAACATTGACATATATAGTAGACAGTCAATGGAAAATCTGAGTAACTAATTGTGTCTGCATATATTTAATTTCTGTACCTAGTAGTTAAGATATTTTGCTATTCCTAGCTAAGCCTTAGACTTTTCATTAGTTATTGGAGGAATTTGGTAGAAAAAGTTTTTTCTCCATGCATTAGCTTGCTGTCTATCAGAGTGATAAACAATTCTTCTTACTTGTATGTTTTAAATTTTATGGTCTTATGTTTTCTGATTCAAGTGGTTGTGTTAGGAACTAGATATATTGACTCCTACCTCAATGCTCTTTTGACTATACCTCATTATGTCTGTTTTCATGTGCTTTAAATTTCATATCCATTGATACACAGCAGCTGATGGGGTAAACATTAACAAAGACAAGGAAAATAAAACAGTTCCATTAGTAATATAAAATCATAAAATGACAGACTGAAAAATTCATAAAAGTTCTTCTGCAATGTCATAAGTTGCTGACTTTTTTTTTTTATCATTGTTATCCTCTTTTTCATACCTTTCCTTGGAGAACATAATCCATCTTAGCTAAAACATAGAAAATAGCATAACTGTGCTATTGATTATTGATTAAATCAACCATTTAGATGTAGACTTTACCATTTAGGTTTCTGTGACATTAACACTGAAAAACATCACTTAATGATGTATTTCTCAAAATGTATCCTGTAGTTAAAGAAAATATGACTAAATAAGGAGGGAAATTCTCAGATATCTTTCTAGTAATCTTTAGTGTTCTGCTGACCCCACAAAAAAACTGTTTATGCAACAGTCAAGTGTTTCAGTCAAGTGCTCTTAATACACCCTTCTCAAGTAGTGCAGAGATACTGTTCTTTTAATATTAGAAAAACATTCTATACTTCTTCTTTGCATTTCACCAGAATAATTTAAAATTTCGGAATAGTCCCATAATACTTCTACAATATTCTTGTTGGACTGTATCACCAGTACCCTGAATTCGAGCATACTTGCTTTAAGTATTTTGACATCGTATGCATTATACCACAACTAGTGATGTCGCTGATGTGGTTTGTAGGGCAGAAGAGAGGCAAGGGTGTTCCTCGGGGACAGCATTAATGAATGGATGTAGTGATGTTCTGTACTGTCATGTTGAGCTCCATCTTGGCTCTCTCTCAATGACTGTCCCTTTTCTAACCACAGCATCATTACAGTATGAGCTATTAAATAGCTTTAACGTGTATGTTTGCAAAATATACAATAGCTCCATTACATATTTGGTAACATTCCTTAGATATTTTCAACAGTCTTGATTAAAACGAGTTTTTCAGTATATTAAAATATATATATCTATATGATTTAAATGAGTTCATTGCCATTAACTGAACTTGAACTTTAGTCCATGAGTGATAGACCAAAAATAATTTCTCCACTTTCCATTAGAGTGTAAACAAGAATCACTTTAGAGATAATCTTTGGACAGTGGTTAAGATTTGTATGCAGAATAGTTATTTTCTGATCTTTACCTCAATTGGAAAATAGAATTTAAATTATTTCAATAATGTGTCAATTATTCCGAAAACCTTTAAGTGCCTTTGTCCAAAATAAAAATGTTGGGAAGGTCAGATGGTCTTTAATGTTTTTAATTTCACGTACGGTGATGTCAAAGTGTTGTGCTGTGGATTTATAAACTACAAATTTGAAGCTAATCCTTTGACTTCCTGGCATTTGAAGGACCTATCAGACGCCAACATTAAGATTAACTTTCTGATTTGAATAGTAAGGCTTCTTTGAAATAGTAAGATTATGGGAGAGGTTCCTTAGGGTCATGGTCAAATCCTCCAAGTGATTAAATCTGGTTCTAGTGAGATTCAGTGCTGGCCATGGAAGTCGTGGGCTCTGCACCTAACTTTGCCAACATAACTTTGAATAAGGTTCATACACCTGCTGGGCTACAGTGATTTCATTCCTTAAATGACAATTGAACAAGGTCTTTTTTTTTTTTTTTTAATCAGTGTCTGACCACTTTTCAAATGAATAGTTTTTGAAGATTTATTTTATTTATTTATGCATACAAGAACTGGGGTCTAGGCCAGAGTTGCTGGTGTGGTGAGAGGATCCACTAGAGGCAGAGTGGAGAGCAGAACAGGCAGATCTACTGAAATACACTGTTGAGGGGAGCAGTAGGCAAGACAGGAGAGATTTGATAGTGCTGAGACTTAACCCCTGTGCCACCAGGGAGGCCCCTGAACAAGAAGGTCTTAATTGTTCTTTCCTAGCTGAAATTTTTCATAACTTTCAAGATTAGTACAAATTGTTACAAAGTTATTTCAAAGATAGCTCTAACCTACTTTCAGAGGACTGTTCTGCTTTTAAACAGAAAAAGAAACTTCTTATGATTAAAGACCATGTTTTTAACTCAACTCATTATGTTGACATGGAAAAAGGGTGAAGCTGTATTTTAAATAATTCAATCTATTACAAATTTATATTAAAATCATTGAACAGTTGATGGTTATTAAGCATAAAGATTCTAATCCTTATCAGCTATGGTCCCTATTATTTTTTCCTCTCCTAGTCGTAGGCTCTCCATGCACTTTGAATAGCAAGGGCATTTATCCAGTAATTAAAACCAGGCACATCACCTCTGCTCTAGCCTTCCTTATTCCTCATGTCCAGTCTTTCCTCTAGCCCCTTCCTTTCATCCTCTTCACCACTTTCCCAATCTCAGGTCATCATCATTTCTCATGTAGTCTGATCTCCTTCAGTTCATATGCAGTCTCTGTCATCCCTGAAGAGATCTCTCACACAGATTTAATCCTGTCATTACCCTAATTAAAAACCTTGATGCCATTTAAAATACAGTGATCTTAACTTTCTGTCTGTAACTTACCCCTTCCTGTCCACTCCTTGGTCCAGCAATGGCAAACTCCTTTCCAGAAGGCCAAGCTTTTCCCGTCTCTGGGCTTGACATGTAGTTCTGGCTCCACATTTCTTTTCTGCTCTGTCCCACTTGGAACAGAGATCCAATTCAAATCATTTTTTCTTTGAATCAATTTTCAACTTCCTTGAATTACTTTTCTGTCTTCTAATGTCATTCTTATGCAGTCTTTTTTGCCCTGACTCTTCTCAATGCATTGTGATTCAGTGGCCTGCACCAGACTGTTAACATCTCAAGACAGGACTGTGATTCTGCTTCGCTCTTAATCGCATAGTCTCACAAGGTGACACTAATCCAAGCAGAATTTCAGCCAGTAGATGCTACAGGATTTGATGTTGTGGTGTGATGAAGCCAGAATTGTTTAAATAATATCTCAAACTTGGAGGTTGGGGAGGAGAGGCCAGTTGGAGGGGGTGGCATAGATGCTGGAACACTAGCTTGGAAGTTGTTTAATCAATGTTAAGTCAATGAAAGCATGGGGCCTCTGCGGCAGTGCAGAGGTTAAAAACAGTGCTATCTAGCTGTCATAAGCCATTGCAACGTGAGCTTGATCTCTAGCCAGGGAGCTGACCCACATGCCACAGCAGACCTCTCCTGTCTTGCCCACTGCACCCCTCAGCAGCGCATTTCAGTAAATCTGCCTGTTCTGCTCCCCACTGTCTCTGGTGAATCCTCTCACCCCCATGAGCCTCTGATGTACAACCTAATTCTTGTATGCGTAAATAAATAAAAATCTTAAAAAGAAAAAAAAGAAAGAAAGTATGAATACCATAACCAAGCTATTATCAACCCATTTTTTCATCTCTTTTTTAAAATTGCCTTGGGGGTAGGGAAATATATGAATAACTGAGATCTTTCTTGCTCAATACAAAATATGTTGTCTCCCTCTTTGCTCCTCTTCTGACACATACATTTTTTTCTCTTACTCACCTTGCCCCCTCCTCTCTCTCTCTCTCTCTCTCTGTTCCCCTTTCTTGCCTCTTCTTCCCGCCCTTCATCTTTTTTATATGCATTTCTACCTCAGTTTTTTAATCCAAGTGGGCAAATGATTGACATGAGCCTGAGGCAATCATAACAACTGACCCAGTGAGCCTGTTTGCACAGCTTCCAGTGTGCTTAAAGAGAAAGTTGATCCCATGTGTGGGTGGAGTGTGGACAAACAGGACAAAAGGAAGGTTTTCCTTTGTTCAAATACATGCAGGATGATGAAATACCTACCACTTCCCTGTCCAATGGTTTGCCTCACAAACATTAACAGTGAATTATGATTTAGAAATAATCTAAATCAATTTGGAGTCATCAAGCAGCGCACTGATTTATTTTTCTTTTACATCCTATTTTTATTTTTACACAGATCTGAATCTGAACACCCACAGTTACTATACTGTCTGAAAAGCCATTTACTTACCATGTTGTATGATATATCAGTTTTTGTTACTCATTATTCATTCTATTGGGAAGAAAAAAACTTTTTCCTCCACCAACTCAGATTCAGTGATAGGGGACCTGCAAATTTACTGACAGAAGACAGATTAACAGGAGAAAAGAAAGTCTATTCATGCTAATGGGAGGACCCAAAAAAAGGGGCAGTTGAACAGCTAGAGTTAAGAGTTTATCTTAAGCAGCTCTCCTGCCCACTTATGTCTATGCAGGTGCCCCTTTATTTCTTTCTCCTTTTCCTAATACACCTGTCCTTTTAAAATGTAAAAATAATAATATAATAATTTATCCTAATAAGAAAAGTCCTTACTAGGACTTCAAGGTAAAGCAAAATTTAGGGAAATCAATGAGAAATGGAAGTCATAAAAAGTTTTGACAAGGTTTTATTATGTCATTTCTCATTCAGATACAAATGTCCTAAATGTCCCGAAGAATGGATAATGGCAGCTGTATTTTTTAGGAGGTCAGCAAAAAATGTTTAGGTAATATTTATTTCCTGTGGCTATTATTTATTCAGTTATTTTCAATTTAAAATTATCTTCACACCATGTTGGTAGATCCAAATAGATCCCATCGATTCACTCAACACTTGTTTTTTAGAGACCTCCTATGTGGTTGGTGCTATTCTAGGTGCTGGGGATACAACAACATGGAGAAAAATCTCTGCCCCTCATTGGACATAATTTAATAAGAAATGGACAAGAAACAACATAAATAGCTAAACTATATCATGTGTTTGACTATGATCAGTGTTTTTTTTTTAAAGATTTCTTTATTTATGCGTACAAGAACTGGGGCATGGGCCAGAGGCATGGGGGGTAAGAGCATTCATCAGAGACAGAGCGGGGAGCAGAACAGGCAGACTGACTGAAATATACTGCAGAGGGGAACAGCAGGTGAGCCAAGAGAGGTCTGCTGCACCATGTGGGTGTCTCCCCAGCCGGGGATGACAATGATCAGTTTTAAATAACACAGAGAAGGGCTTAGCAAGTTGCAGGGTAAAGGTGTGTACAATTTTAGACAAAGATGTCAGGGGAGACTCATTGAGAGGGTGATATTTGAGAAAAATCAGAGGGAAGAGAGATCTAGCTAATTAGATCTACAGCTTTGTACCTGCAGCATTTTCAGCATTCTGTTAATGCCATCAATCATAATTAATATTTTTAGCATTTACATACTAAGAAGGCAATGCAGACTGAAAATTACAAAGCTACCTTTCGGTCTGTGTGGTGACTAGTCACCTAGTGTGATTAAGTACCACGGGAAGTATGTGGCTTTTGAGAATGTGGTTGTGTTACTAGAGGTCCCTTGACAGAGCAAGGACTAAGTGAATCACCACTTTGTTTGGCCTTGTCAGTATTGTCATCCTACATTCATTCTCTTCCCAGCACGAGTTTAGACTGTGGTGGGCAGACAACAATAGAAGGATGATTCTAGAAGTATTCCCATCATTGCTTCAAAATGCACTTGTTTCCCCTAGCAACAACCTGATTTGCTACCCTATTGCCATAGAAATGGAATACAATATATATAAGCAGTGTACTCTTACTTTTTATTTTTTGAAACACTCCACCTACCCACCCACCCCCCTTTTTCTCCTCGTTTGGCATTTAACAGACCCTGCCTTCTCTTAGTCCTTGGCCCAGCTTCTTTCTGCTTTATCTGGCTACCACACAGATAATTCTCTGCCCTTAGAGAGCAGGCTGGTCTCCTCAATCCTGACTTTTCAGTTTATATCTCTATCTCGTAAGAATAGAAAGGGAAGATAAAAAGAACCCAAGTAGCAATTACTCATTGGAGTGAGTTCAGTCCCCTTGATCTTATGAATTTTGCTGTGACCACTTTGTTGTCAGGAGTCAACTTCCATACCTAATAATCTTTTTTTTTTTTTTTTTTTTTTTTTTTTTGTGGGACCCTCGCTGGCGGCTGGGGAACAAACCAGTGCTGTAGAGGCTGCGGGCAGCCTTGCAGCCCAGCGCTCAACCGCTGCGCCACCAGGAGAGGCCCCATACCTAATAATCTTTAAAGAAGAATAATAATCTTTTGATGCTTTAGATTCCTGAGGAGAACTAAAACTTAAAGAGTGTCCTTAAATATAAATAATAAATACCCCTGTGGCAAAACTCTTTTCAACCAAAGATAAACTGATACTGACTGAATGTTTTGTTTGCCACCTGTTTTTTTTTTTTTTTTTTAAGATTTATTTTCATTTATTTATACAATACCATACAAGAACTGGGGTGTAGACCGGAGGTGGGAAGCAGCGAGAGGATTCACCAGAGACAGAGCGGGGAGAGAATAGGCGGATCTACTGAAATACACTGCTGAGGGGTGCTGCGGGAGAGACAGGAGAGGTCTGATGTGCCATGTGGGTAGCTCTCTGCCTGGGGATCAAACTCATGCTGCAGTGGCTGAGGATAGCTTGATAGTGCTGAGACTTTAACCCCTGTGCCACCAGGGAGTCCCTGTTTGGCACCTATTTTTTAAAGCTTCTCATCAACTTTTCTAAGCCTGATTAATTAACTCAGCAGATCATCACTGAGCATGGCAAGTCAGATAGATTGCTGAGACAAGGGACAGAGCAATTAAAGATAAAGTCCTGGTTTTCAAAGAGCTGAGCTTATGCTTGGGATGTAGACTGAGAAAGAGGAGTGATAGATGCTGGAAGAGTGAGGGCAGTAGAGAAGAAAAGCAGGGCCGCCCTGACCTCAGGCAATAGCAAGTGAGAATAAATCTGTCAGCATTTGGCAATCACTTTGATATGAGGAGTAAAGGAAAGAAATGTACAGTCTAGGGGGCTTCCAGATGTCAGCTTGAACAGGTGAGCGGATATTCAGTGGACATTAACAGTATGCTGGAACACTTTTATGATGCCAGTGTTTGGAAATAGTACTTAAAAGAACACAGAATCTGGGATCTTGTAAGCTGGATTTAAACCTCAGTTCTGAAATACTTTCACTGGAAGAGATATTTCTGATCATTTATAAGTTGGAGCTAGTCATAGATCTTCCCTACTTTGGCACAGGCTTATAATGACCATCACATGAGCTAGCTTATTTTTTTTAATTCTTTTTTTTTATTCTTTTAACTTATAATAGTGTATGGTGATGATAGAACTAGGTTCACTGTAAAGGTTTCTATTCCTTTGATTGGAAGCATTGACAAAGATGAGCTACATAGGTAATGGTTCTTGGCCTGCCTCCTGTTGGCCTGGTCCTGGCTGGTAAATTTCCATCATGGATGGCATAGCATGGTGGAAATCCAGAAAGGAATTGAGTGTGGAGACTTGGGTTCTTACTGGTGGCATTGTTGGACTATGTAATGTCTCTTTACTGGAGCCTAGCTTTATCTTCTAGTCTGGGGTAATTGTTAAGTGATTCCTGCTCCCTATTCCTTTACCCTGAAAACATAACTTTCTCCTGCTCCGGACTAGGACAATCTTCAGCTCTATGTTAGGCAGCCAGAATAGGAGTATTTATCTAACGAACCAGGGTACCTAGGAATGGGTACTCAGGGTCACCACTGGAAACATAGATATCACCTTTCAGAGCTTGGCCCCTGTCCTTAGTCAGAGAAGGTGCATGATAGGAGGTCAGTGCTCACACAGTCCTAGCCTGGTATTGGGCAAGGCTTTCCCAAGGGACTCCAACCTATTGCTTCTATCAAGACTTGGAAACCTGTTGGAGATAAATTGGAGCTGGTAATGACATGCCCCACACCTCCTGCATCCTTTACAGCAGTGATTTCTCAAGTCAAGAATATATGCCCATTTCAGGGCCTCCCCGGTGGCGCAGCGGTTGAGCGCTGGGTTGTGAAGCTGCCCGCAGCCTCTGCAGCGCCAGTTTGATCCCCGGCTGCTCCCCGGCCACCAGAGGAGGGTCCCACATGGTGCGCAGACCTCTCCTGCCGCCCGCTGCTCCCCTCAGCAGTGTACTTTGGTCCTTCTGCCTGCTCTGCTCCCCGCTCTGGCTCTGGTGAATTCTCTCACCCTCTCGCGCTTCTGACTGTACCCAGTGCATGTATAAACAAAACAAACAAACAAACAAACAAACAAACAAATAAATAACATGCCTCTATAAAAAAAAATACTTATTAAAAAAAAAGAATATATGCCCATTTCAGAGTAATCTGATTATCTTTGTATCACTGCTTCCTTTTACAGTCTGATACTTTCATATTTTATAGATCTGTTTGCTAGACATACCAATTTTTTTAAGAATTCTATTAAGACCCACTGTGATTTATATTTGTCTGGTTTTCTTTGTCTTTTTATCAGCTCTGCTTTAAGACCGTTTTGAGTGTAAATATCCATGATTACTATCTTCTTTGTGGATTATTTTTCACTATTAATGTTAAATGTATTGGCTTTTCAATGTTAGGAATCAATTGCTTCCAGTGGTCAACCAAACCTTTCTGTGAATCTATCTGTGGCTGCCAATTTTGTACTCAAAACGTAGACAATAGAAAACACATATTCTCTGTTCTTGTCTGCTGAATTATAGTTTCACAGTTTTCAGAGACAATGCTTGAGCATGTAATGACCCTATATTCTGTGGTTTGAATCCAATATAAAGTATGTGGATTTCTAGATGATGTCTCCACATCTGAAGACAAATGCTCTCTATACCCTTTTCATTTTGATCCAATTTTTCTTGTTTGACTGGTATGCTTGACAGTTGGGGTTTAGACTATAGATATTTCCTTTATACATCAAACATGAAATTCTCCTTCCTTTCATTTTTAAAAAAAAATTTGTCTTAGGGAAATTGGTGTGAAGTAAAAACAATACTTAGCTTATCATCAACTATTTATAAGACTTCAAAATTTTCTTCCAACCCAAAGACTTTAAGTGGTATTTTCCCTCATGGCAGAATGTGAAATACTTTGCCTATATCAAAAGTTGAAAAACAAATGAAAGATTATTTAGAGGTGCTAGACATTCATAGACTTGATGCTAATCATACTCATATCCAGAATCATTGAAAAACAAGAATTTCAAGGAAGCATTTGGGAGAAGCCCTTTTATGGATTTAAGTACATAATCCCCACTGTGTTCATAAGAATTGTGAAAACATGGACACACTATCTGCTTTATGTTGAGACAGCATATCTTTTGGTTTTTGAGGCTGCTTCTTCCAACACCTTATTGTTCCACTTGTTAAAGCCATTTGATAAATTAAGAAAAAATGCTCTTGAAAAATATTGATGTTTAAAATGTAGAATGTAACTGATGTGTCAATCTTCTCTCCCCGTTTTTTCTTTTGTAGTATGACTATGAATATGATGAAAACGGTGACAGAGTCGTTTTAGGAAAAGGCACTTACGGGATAGTGTATGCAGGTCGAGACCTAAGCAACCAGGTCAGAATCGCTATCAAGGAAATCCCAGAGAGAGATAGCAGGTACAGTCATTGTGACTAGTAAAAGATGTTTTTTCTAAGATATTTCGAGTTGATAATAATATTTTTAAAAATAATTTGGTTGTGATATGATTAATGAAACTGTCTAAAAATGCCATGGTTTTAATTAGCTCCTTCTGGGGATTATTGCTGAACCATTCAGTGGTTCGAGTACAAGATCAATAGGGAAGGAAGCATCTCTGGGGAAACAGGACAGAATTTCTGAAGAGTAAAAAGTTTGGCGGCAGTACCTCATGTTCATCATTTAGGTCTCATTTCAAATTTTAAGCCTTCAGAAAGGTCTTCTCTGATGACAGCAAGCTGACATATCACCCCCTTCCTTGTAGCCAATGTCCAAGGTCCTAACCCCTTCGTACTGACTTTCAAAGGGGGCCTTTGTGCCTTCCAGCCCCCATATCTGCATTTCAGGCAGGAAGAAGAAAACGGAAAGCAAACTCCCAGAGATGTCTAGCATAAGTTCATGTCTGTTCACTGGCTAAAAGTGACCAGCCCTAACTAACTACAAGGGAAGTTAGATACTCAATAGTTTTTAACTGGTCATTTTTCTCTTCAAACAAAGTCATAGAAAAAAGAACAGAGAGTGGGCAGGTAAATAGCTCTTGCTATGGGCCTCATGTATGGTTTCAATTTATATTTTCTGTGGTATTGCTGTAGTTTTCTCTTGGTTAATTCATGAGACATTTATGAATTCTTATGAAATAGTAATAGAAATTCATTCAATACCTAAAGTAGCGTATATAATTATATTTGTCATGTTAAAATTGTTGCTAAATATCCCTATGGGTTCTTAATTTATACTTAAGCTAGATTTTGAAACAATGTAAAATTTAAAGGGGTGTCCTTACTAAATTGCTGTAGCTGAGCTTATTAATCTTTGGCAACATCCTTTCCCCTCCTACTACTAGATGAATTTAAATAAGCACCCAGAAGAAAATGTTATATAAAAATCACAATTGTTGGGTGTGGTATATACACATAATGAGGTGTGTAACTGCACTCCCGTGGTATAACTGTGCACCTCTACTTAGATCGTGGTGTAAACCAATGGTAAAACAATAGCAATTATATTAGGAAAAATAAAATTACTATGTAGCTTCCATTCATTCAACTACGGCTGGGCACACACCAAGTGCATACACCAAGCGCAGCGCACCAACACCAACAAAGATCCTGTAACCATTACACATCATTGTCATGTGGGTTGTTTGAAAACACTTTCGTGAACAGCCCTTCTCTGAACAGCTGGTGCAGGGCATCCTTGTTACCAACAAAGAAGATGACTGTGGAGTCTATCATGTTGTTATTATGAGATACAACACAAAGGTATTTCCATCTATGTGCCCTGGAGAGATGTTCCATTAAAAAAGACATCAGTCACAAAGAATCCTTGCGAAGGTAATGGGAGGGATGTAAATAATGTATGCTCCAGCATGCACTAGACATGGCCATCTGTGACGAGGATCGTGGCAACAAAAACAGTTCCTTCTGTGTTTCCTTCACATTCTAAAAACATAATTTCGTACTTATTGAGGTCTTAGCACTTACATGCTTAGTGAAAATTATTGGATGTTACTACTAACTTCCATGTTGGAGAAGAGTTTTTATTCTTAGTTAAGAATCCTGACTATTGACTATTATTTTATCTTTTGAGTTATCCTTGGGTTACATAATGGGTGGGGGTAGTGTTTTTACCTCTGCAGGATCTTACCTTTCAGCATTCATTACTGATTTTCAGTAGAGGGTCAGTAGGTGGGATTCCTTTTGTACATCAGAAACTGACTTAATTGCTTGCTTCAGATTTTTCAGTCATCTTGATCTCCTAAATCTGTAGAATGTGCCCAAATATTTTCCACTGGTGTATCTCATGCATATCAAGAGCATTCTTGAACTAATGTGAAAATGTTTGAAATCCCCTGGGGAAAAGAGCTTGCAAATGGCGTTCAAGTTGAGGGTCATTACCTAAGTATCTTTGTGGTAACATTATATTTTAGTGTTTTCATGTTAACTCATTCAAGTAATTATCAAATAATGTTACTGTCCTAGTGGATACCCTTTTAATGGGTTCAGTTTAATACCCACTTCTGGAGCAATTTTAAAGAAAAATGAAATGAATGAAAGATCTAAAATACAAGTCAATTTTTTGGTGGACAACTTTCTGAGTAATATTCACAGATTATAAATTTGTTTAAGCTGAAAATTTTTGTAATCTGCTAATTATTTAGCTTGAAAGCTTATCCTTGAAAAACTCCATGAAAATAGTATTATTCAATATTAACTAATTCTAGTATTTATTATTGGCATTCTGTTGATATAGATTTGTCACTGTAAATTCTAAGTAATTTTTGCATGTAGGATTGAAGCAAGTATGAGGCACCTGGTTTGTATTTCACATCTGCAGTCTGCATTGTACAACAGAACAAATATTAAGGAATAGCTTTGAGTCTCAGTTTATGATTGCTGATACCCTACTATAGTTAATTATACAATAATTTTAGTAGAGTTACACTGTATTCAGGATTGTTAAGAGTTTACCAGCTTTGGGCCTCCCCTGGTGGCTCAGTGATTGAGCGCTGGGCTGCGAAGCTGCCCGCAGCCTCTGCAGCACCAGTTCGATCTCTGGCCAGCGGCAAGGGTCCCACATGGCATGCAGACTTCTCCTGTCTCGACCGCTGCTCCCCTCAGCAGTGTATTTCTTTGTCAGTCTGCCTGTTCTATTCCCCACTCTGGCTCTGGTGAATTCTCTCACCCTCCCACACTTCTGACTGTACCCAGTGCTTGTATAAATAAATAAATAAATCTTTAAAAAAAAAATTGCTTTATTGTAAAAAAAAAAGTTTACCAGCTTTATAGTACTTGAAATAATTGTCAAAAGTATATTATTATGCCAAAAATATAAAATACTTTCATTTTATATTTTGATAAATATATAATTTTAAAGTCTGGTTTAAAGCTGACCTTTTAGTCTTGGTTAGGATTGCATAGAAAAAAGAAATAGAAGTATAATACAATAGAGTTAATGGTAAGATGAAGATTTTAAGGCAAAGATCTTAAGGAGATTTGAGATGTAAGTGATTTTGTGGTTTTTGTTGAAGAGAGAATATGCTTTTCAGTAAGTTCTGGAACTAACAAAGTTATTGGAATTTCTGTCTCCCTGGGTAATAATTTTGGGAATAATAAAGTTATGTTATGAGACCAATGGAATAGAAAGTCATGTTAATGGAGACAGTAAGTCATCTGGATAATTAACAATTTTCTTCGTTTCAAATGGTAGCTCTTTTACTTACTAGCTTTGAGATGTTGGGCAAGTGCCTCATTGTAAGATAAGCATATTAATAGTATCTTTTCATGAGGTTATTGTGAGAAATGAGTTAATATATATAAGTACAGAAGGCTTAGAATAGTGCCTACACATTTCCTCTCAGACCCTACCACAGTTTCAACATCACAGAATTTATGTTATGAGAAATAAGGGCCTTAAATGGTCATATTTTATTTTATATATATGGGTATTTTTTTAGCTGACATTTTCAGTTTGTATTGCTTACATGTATAGACTAAAGTCTGGGTACGTAATTAGCTCATTGACATTTTTATGTCTTTTAGATACTCCCAGCCTCTACATGAAGAAATAGCATTGCATAAGCATCTTAAGCACAAAAATATTGTCCAGTATCTGGGCTCTTTCAGTGAGAATGGTTTCATTAAAATCTTTATGGAGCAGGTCCCAGGAGGTAAGAAATATTTTTCTTTCTTTAAAAAATATAAATGCGGGGCCTCCCTGTTGGTGCAAGGGGTTAAGATACAACATTAAGAAGCTATCCGCAGCCACTACAGCACAAGCTCGATTCCTGGCTGGCCAGGGAGCTATCCACACAGCGCAGCAGACCTCTCCTGTCTTGCCCACTGCTCCCCTCAGAAGTGTATTTCAGTCCATCTGCATGTTGTGCTCCCCACTCTATCTCTGGTGACTCCTCTCACTTCCCCACACCTCTGGCCTGTACCCCAGTTCTTGTATGAATAAATAAATTTAGTAAATAAAAAGTATAAATGTCTAGAGTCTTAAAACAGAGGAAACTGGAGTGGAATTTGCCTGCATTAAAAGAAAAATTAGATATTACCTTGCAGTTTATTAGCAGATAAATAAATAGCCAAACTATTTTAATATTGTCAGAGGGGAAATTTCTTCCTTCCACTCTTGTTTCTTCTTGGTTGGTTGAACAGTCAAATTAACATTTGACAAATTAACTGGAGAAAAAATGTAATTAGGTACCTTCAGGGACCCTTCACAGATCTTAAAAATTCCAAAGATGGTTAACAAAATTGGTGTGTGTGTGTGTGTGTGTGTGTGTGTGTGTGTGTGTAAAATATATCTTATTCAGGTCGAAAGAGAAAGAGAGTAGGGGCCTAGCACTTCAAAAGGAAGGAAGGAAAGTCACAAGAAGATGAAAAGATCACATATTTGACAAATGTGTTTGCTTGGCCAAGCTAAGACAGTGGGACAGAGGAATTTTAACAGATTCTGCAGGGTTCCTCCCAATCTACCACACCTACCTCTTACTGTACTATATTAACCAATGGTGATAATTCCTTTCCTGGAATAGACCCTCTATCTAAATTCTTTCAGCAGATAAGAGGAATGTCACAAACTCTTCCTGAGTCTTTGGGTCTTCATTGTCTTTAGCTTAAGATTACTCCCATTTTAAAGTGGTATATTGTAGGGACACACACTCTGTCTCTTAGTATCTCAATCATTGTGACTTGAATTAAGATTATTCGATGAGTCAGCTTTTTTATGACTATATTTGAAAAGTATCTTCAGAGTTTAAATCCATATTTGAGCCCAAGTGTCCAGTACAGCCCTTAGGCCACTGTGAATATTTCATAAATATTAGCTTAAATCAAATTTACAGTGTTAATGTGCTTTAAAGGACTTACTTGAATAAAATTTTACCTTCTTGTGCCCTGCTTTACAGGAAGTCTTTCTGCTCTCCTTCGTTCCAAATGGGGCCCTCTGAAAGACAATGAGCAAACAATTGGCTTTTATACAAAGCAGATACTGGAAGGATTAAAATACCTCCATGACAATCAGATAGTTCACCGGGATATAAAGGTAAAATGAACTAGGACTCATTTTCCTTGTGCCTTAGTGGGTAATTGTTTTATTTGTAAAAGTCATGCTGTATTATAAATATCAATTTACAATGGTGAATAAAATAAATCTTAGAAATAGCAAAAATATATCACACTGCCTTGAATTACTTCCTGACACTCACTTCTTACCTCTTCTATTCAAAGAATAAACTCCTTAACCATGTTCAAGGTTGAACCATGTTCAGAGATTGAGTTTCCATTACCTGCCAGCTACTGCTTCGGTGCTTTCTGGGGCTGGTAGCACAGCAGATCAAAGTTGAACAGGATATGAAGATTATAGGCTGGTTAATCTTTGTATCCTTGTCCTTAATAGCTACCCAGTAAATATTTATTGAATTAATGGAGGATTGGTGGGAATGAAGGAAAAAATCTCCCTACCCTCATAAGTAGTATTGTTATAGGACAGGGAGAGGGGCCGCCTAATCCCCGCAAACCTGCCTATTCTAAATGGGTTCTGCCATCCGCCGCATCAACACAAAACATATGAGACTTGATTGGGAAGGAACTTTAATAAAACTAGGAAACAATACAGGTAAGGCAAAGAGTCTAGTTTCTAAATGAAGCACCCAAAGTTACCCGTCCCCTCGTGGGTAAAAGTCCATCCAAATGGGATTGGCCCAGAGCAAGGCCCCAAAGCCTGCCGCAAGTCTAAAGCATCTTCCAGTGGGGATCCACAGAAAAGGGCCAGAAACAACCAGACAAGCCCGGAAGAAAAAGAGCAAAATCAACATCAAGATAAAAGCTGCCATTGTCACCTCCCCACGGGTCTCACCCACATCTGTGTCACCCAGTCCACGACCAAAAGACAAGCGCAGTTTTTTCACGTGTCTAGGCTCCATGCACCTCCTCCAGGTCTCCTGGCTCCATCCTGCTTCTTCCTCAGTCTCTTCTGCAGCTTCTTCTCTCCCTGCTCAGCTCCACCCTCCCTTGGGTGGGGCAGGGAACCTGGAACTTCCCCCTTGCCTGGGGACCACCTGTTACAGTATCACATGTACATGTACGCAGATTGAGCTATAATAACTTCAGATTTTCTTTAAAAAGAGGAAATTTAGAAGTAACCAATTTCTAACCAAGACTGACTATTAAGAGTAAGTTAATGTTAACTACTCCTAAAACACTGTAAAAGCCCATTTATTTGTGTTGGTCCCTAAATGCTCCAGGACAAGAAGTAAAACAACTTAGAAAAGAATGTTAAGTGACTGGGAACTTATGATTACCATACTCACATTTATCATACATATCACACACAGCCTCTACTATCTGTAAACCACAGCAAGTTCTAATTAGAAACCATGTTTGACCTTGTGACCTGAGTAGCAAATTCTGAACAACTGATAATTTATAAACAAAAATTGGTGGTCTCCCTGGTGGCACAAGGGGTTAAGCACCACACTATGAAGCAATCCGCAGCACGAGTTCAATCCTTGGCCTGCCAGGGAGATACCTACAAAGCGTGGCAGACCTCTCCTGCCTCGCCCGCTGCTCCCCTCAGCAGTGTATTTCAGTCAGTCTGCCTGTTCTATTCCCCACTCTGTCTCTCTGAATGCTCTCACACGCCATACCTCTGGCCTGTACCCCAGTTCTTGTATGCATAAATAAATAAATCTTTAAAAAAAATTGTATCAAGAGGGTTTTGAGAGGAACTATTAAATAAGAGTATGAAATTAGTGTCCTTGTTTGCTCTAAAGATGCATTTTCTTATTGAACTTGCAAGTCAACACAAACAGTATTGGGAGAAAGATAACATATTTTTAATTAAAATCCTGTTTTCTCTAGGGTGACAATGTGTTGATTAATACCTACAGTGGTGTCCTCAAGATCTCTGACTTTGGGACATCAAAGAGGCTTGCTGGCATAAATCCATGTACTGAAACTTTTACGGGTATGTTTTTGCAATGATGATACAGATCTTTTGTAATTAGAGAAATAATTGGTGCATTTGAGCATACTGTGAGAGATAAGTGTAGTCTGTGTTCTCACAAACATGAGTGTTGGTATCTGTTGAGGCTTACTGGAAAATGTTACATAGATTTTGATCTAAGCCTGTTCTCATTTTGTATTTATATAACTTGCACCTTCTCTTAATACTACTGAAGTTTTTTCTGAAGCTCTCAATTTGCTACTTGTTTTTCTTTTTATGTCATTGTTTTCTCCCACTTGTACTATAATCCTGACAAGACTTCTTTCTTTCTTTCTTTCTTTCTTTGTTTTTTTTTAGCATTTCTTTAGTCTAACCTCTCTGTGATTCTTTGTCATACCTTAATCACTTCCCATTTGGACTATGATTTCCCTCTTTCCTAATCTGTTTACTCTCTGTGGTATATTCCTCTACTCACAACATAAATAACTGTAGGATTTCAATTCAGAAAGAGGAAGTGACTCACCAGCTCAGAAGTGGGGTGAAGAGAGAGCTTGTGTGAGAAATTAGGCAATCCAGCCCCTGGGCTGCCTGGGCTGCCTCTAGAGCAAAGTCCTGGGAGGGTGGAGACTAAGTGATTTCCAAAAAGGTAACAGTAGCAAACAAGAAACTTAGGCACAGAGAAATGGATGGCTGCCCAGAAGGTATAGGGAGAGCATCTGGAACTTCAACCCTGCTTTTCCCTCAATGTTTTTATCACTCCATCCTGCCTGTTGTCACAAAGTGTTAAGTTCTTGGATTTATTATCAGAAAAAAATAATTTCACTAGAAAAGATCATGAGTAATCTTTTGTCTAACATACAGCAAAACAGCTAGATGTCCCTGTTTCTGAATCCTGGGAGGGAGGTAGCAGTACCCCTATTTTGCCAATAAGGAAACGGAGAAACAACACACATCACACCTAAGTCACAACAGTTAGTAAATGATAAAGGGTAGATATTTAATCTACCCTTTGCTGTCTGCTTTGACCTTCTCAAGTCCATCTTTTTCTCCACCTTGCTAATTATCTGTTCTGGTAGCCCATGAGGGGGAGAGAGAGAAATTCAGCAAGTTTTCTCCTTAGAACATTCATGCAGCAATGAAGGTACCCAGAAGTAAACACATTCTGAATGTTTTTTGGTTTTGTAACAAAATAAGCTTCGACCTCTTAGTAAGTTTAAATGCCTTTACATTTCTTTCTTCATACTGTCTCAACTTGGCAAGAGACATTTTAGATGCTACTAAGACTCAGTAATTTCTGCAGGGGAAATCCCTGCAGATTGTATGTCAAGTACATAATTTGAACAATATTAATTTAATATATTCTAATCTTGAAAACATTGGGTTTTTTGTTTTGTTTTGTTTTGTTTTTGGTAAAATCCCCAAGGAAGATGAGGTAAAGCTGTCCTCCCTGAGCCCTTTGCCTGTACACCTTGTGCTGGCCTCACACAAGAGAGGCATCTGTGACAATATGCTGTGTTCTGTCAGCCACCGTGATCCCCAGGGCCTGGGTCTACCCACCACCGTAGGCCTCATAGCACTGGCCAATTTGCAGGTGCTGAGCCAACTTCTCAGGGTCTGAAGTGAAAGGCATTGTTCTGATTCACCTCTTGTTGATTTGGTGACAGGGAAGGCAGTAGGGGACATCCTTTCTGAAATGATTACCACACGTCTGACTGCATTAAGTCCTTTACACATGTTGTTGCATTGACATTCATACATCAACCTTAACTCTTAGATATCTTTATCCCAGTTCATGGTGGGAAAATTAAAGAGATTAAACAACTTGCCCAAGCTCATAAAGCTAATGCAATAGAACTGTAATTCAAACTAGACTTAACATGCCAAGTGGAATTAAATCTCTTCTCCCCAAACTTGTTCCACCCACACTGTTCCCTATCTCAGCTGATAGCCTTTCCAAACTTACAGTTATCCATCGTTCCTCTCTTTTCCCACACTCCAGCCCTATCCATCAAGGAATTCTCTTGGCCCTGCCTTCAACATGCCTCCAAAACTGAATCTATTCCTCACCCCTCCCCTTCATTGCCTCAGTAGCCTGTTCTCCCTGCTTCCATTTTTGCCCCCTACTGTCTATTCTCAAAATCACAGTCAGAGAGATCCTTTTTAGGCATAAATCAAGTCCTAATCACTGAGCCCTCAGTAGCTTTCTGTCAGAGTAAATAAACACCAAAGTCCTTACAGTGGTGGGCAAGTCTTTCACCTGGTGCAGAGGGGTGTATCTTTTAGACTTCATTCCCATCTCTTCCTCCCTGTGTACCAGAAACATGGGCCATCCTTCATTTCTTCACTCCTCCAGGCAGAATCCTGCTTCAGGGCCTTTGCACATGGCTTTTCTTCTGATGCTCATACTTTTCCATCTATCTGCATGGATAATCCCTTCGCCTCCTGAAAGTCTTCGCTCAGAGGCCCACTATGACCACCCCTCCCCACTTACATAGCAGTGTCCTGGCACTCTCAATACTCTTTAGTATCTTTTTTTAAGTCATCACCCGTCACTTTCTAACATGCTATATAATTTACTTATTTATTACGCTTATAATTTTCATTTATTGTGCTCCCTAGGGTGACATCATGAGTTTATGTTTTCAGCCACTAAGCTGTATGCACCACCTCCTCGGGTGGTTGCAGTGGCAAAGAAATTCTAAAGTAGATTTTTTTTTTAAAGTAACTTTTTTAAACTTTGAAATAAAGATATATAAGATATGAGCTTTACAGTTAAAATACTCTCACTTGTTTCCCTGGGGCTAATATTCAGATTGACTTACATCTTCATTATCCAGTTCTGTAAATCTCTTTATGTAAAATATCATGTGTCATTTATTTGTGAGTAAAGAGAGGAGCAGCTATGACTAAGCCTGTTTTGGGGTGTTTTTTTTTTTTGCACTTTCTCTATGGGGAATAATTGAACACAATTGGCAGATAGCACTCATTTGAAATATCATCTGATGAATAAAAACATTGCCTAATTGTTAAGCTATTACTTGAATTGTCTAATTTTTTTAATCCACTGTATTTTTGATCAGTTGTAATTCATATAATTAAAGTTTTCTCATCAACTCTGTTTTAAAGACAACAAAATAATGTGCTAGGCTTCAACACATTTTCTGAAATACCACTTAATTTTGTTTACATCAAGAAAAATGATCACTTTGGAGTAAGCTATAAGGAAGAGAAATGCTAACAGTTTTCTGTGAGGGTAGGTGATCAGAGGAGCATGGTTACCTCATCCTTTGCCAAGTGGAATGTTTTCCTCCAATAATGTTGCCAACTTAGCTGAGAGCAGACGTGTGCAGTTGTACATGAACGGGAACATGAGCTACTGCCATGTAATGATGAGGTCTGGAGGGGAAACCTGGCAAGATGAAAATACTTGACAAAAATAATACACTTATGAATAGCAGCGAATTTCTTGCTTATAATCATGGTTTTCATAGGAATAGCTTAGAGGAATTTTGTGTAGCAGTTTTCACCTTTAAACTGTGCATGAAAGTATTCATAAAAGATGTCTGTCACTTTGCTTATAAATCAGAAAATACTGAAGTCGCTCTTTTTGCAAGTGCCTCAGGATTTGAAGTAATTCAATCTTGCATAGGCTTCTGTTTCTGATTGAATCATTTGTACGAGCATTTCAGAAGTGTTGGACATGGCAGTAATCTGCTCCTGTTGAATTCCAATTCATTGTTGGACTGTGGAAAATCACTCCAGGGAGTATTGGAAGTTCAGATCCAGCCTCCTGTTTGAGCCAGTGAGAAGCTGCAGCCTAGATCTAGAACCAGGGGTTCCTGGTTCCCTGAGAAATGCTGTTTTCATCCTATTGCACTCTTCAACACTGATTTCTTGCAGCCTTCTAAATCTCTTACCTTCTTCACTTTACTCATGTTCATTCTGTCTGGTGATTGTCTGCACTCACGACTCATGACCTGTTAAACCTGTTATTCTGTGGACCTCAGGCATACCACAGAAGCCACGTGTATTTGATTTACAGAATAAAGTATACCAACATTGTTTACTTTATTTTGAAAAATGGCATTCAGAACCTTCATGCGTTCTTGATTAAGAAATAAGAATGAAAGTCAGAGAACTAAGCATTGAATTCAGGAATGGAGAAGCATAGATCTAAGGAAATGGATGAATGATCTAAGTTTTTCCTAGAAAAGTTTATTTAATACAGTCTCCATGTATTTGGAAAACTAATCACAGAAAATGTGTATTGATGTATCCTCTGTGGTTCTCAAATGACTAATTTTTAGAAGTTTGTAACAATGCCTCAATTATATTCCACCATCTAGGAAATGACATAATATCTATTCATAACCAGATAATATTAGTAAACTACTTTTATGTCACTGATAAAACCCTATTATAAAAACTGCTATTTCCACTTTCATTAACAGCAGAGAAAACTGGGTCTCAAAAAATAAGTTAAAAAATGTTAGACATTAAGAGCTAAATCCTGCCTTTAAAGTTGGCTTATTGATGCAGAGAAACAAACTGTCAATATTCATCTGTTTTCTTTTTAAAGTGGAAATGTGTTTGAATTATTTCCAGGTACCCTTCAGTATATGGCACCAGAAATAATAGATAAAGGACCAAGAGGCTATGGGAAGGCAGCAGACATTTGGTCTTTGGGCTGCACGATCATCGAGATGGCCACGGGAAAACCACCCTTCTATGAACTGGGAGAACCACAAGCAGCTATGTTCAAGGTCATATTTCATAGGTCTAAATAGTCATAGAAACCAATGGATACAACTTTTCAAAGCTACTGGATTTTCTCTGTGTACATGTCATACTTTTGTAGGTGAAAGGAAAAGAGCCTAAATAAGCGCAACCTTATTACACATTAAGTTCAAGAGGATTCACGGCTCTCAGGCAATGTCTGTGCCTCCCAATGAAGTCACCACCTCAGTTTTCTCAACTATAAAGTGAGATTCAATGTAACTTCCTTTGACCACTTTTTTACAATGCAATATAAATAACTGCATGGAAGATGATTTAGGTTCTTTCAGAAATAGTCTGAAACTCTGCCACCAAGGGAGATGTAAGAACTTTTTTATCCATTTTGGTTTTAAATCAAAGTAATATTTCTTTTACTTCTCTATGATAATAGTTGAAAGCTCTATTTCAAAGGGATCCTAATTGCTATTTTTAAGTATATTAATCACCTTTTTATAGATCTATTCTTCCTGCCTGTTAATTTACCCAGTAGTAACTCTGGCGAGTAGGAGCCAGCCCCATCTTCAGTAAGGGGCACTTGATATGGAAATAGACCCCAGGGAACCCAGGGAACACAGCTTTGGAATCCAGGGACAGGGCAAAGCACTGACCCCACCACTGCATCCCTGCAAGTGTCCCATGCCACATGGAGAAGGCAGAGGAAAGTTTACAATGAGAACCTGCTTTTCAACAAGTAAAACTCACACATCTGCCGTTCTCCATGCCAGAGGACTTTGATAATGATTTATTATTCCTGACCCTACCATTGACCATGTTCCCAGCTCATGTTCCCTTAGTGAGTAGCCTCTTGTAGGGGTTATACACCCTCTGCTTTTGCACAAAACCTGGATTGCTTTAATCCAAAGGGATACTGCTGATAGAGAAATGAGTAGGATAACCAAAATGAAAGAACAGTGAGAGCCACCACTAAAAAAATTATCTTTCTTGACATGAATGGGTGTCTTTCTTTTCTTGACCAATATTTTACATTTTTTTAAATTTTTACTTATTTTTATTATTATTTCTTTATATATTTTTTACATCATTTTTCATTTTTGCACAATGTATGCATTTTCATCTTGGTTATAGTCCCCATACAATTCTGACCCCTCTTGTTTTGTTCCTACTCCCCCCCTGTGTAGTGTGTCTCTGGTATATAGTTGCTTGCTGATTTTGATTTTTACTTTATTATAATTAGTCTTTTTCCTGGTCCCTTATTTAGGTGTTCTAGATTCCTGCTATGAGTGAGACCATCTGGTATTTTTCTTTTTCTTTCTGGCTTAGTTCGCTGAGCATGATCCCTTCCAGCTCCATCTATGTTGCTGCAAATTACATGCGTTTATCTTTTTTGATTGCTGAGTAATATTCCATTGTGTATATATACCACATCTTCTTGATCCAGTCATCTATTTTTGGGTATTTGGGTTGTTTCCATAGCTTAGCTATTGTAAATAGTGCTGCTATAAACACAGGGGTGCAGGTGCCCTTTGGAATTAATGTTTCTGTGTCCTTTGGGTAAATACCTAGGAGTAGAATTGCTGGATCATATGGAAGCTCCATCTTTAGCAAATTGAGGAATCTCCACACAGCTTTCCATAGTGGTTGGACCAGTTTGCACTCCCACCAGCAGTGCAGAAGAGTTCCTTTTTCTCCACATCCTCGCCAATGTTTGTTGTTGCTAGTTTTTTTAATATGTGCCATTCTCACTGGTGTAAGATGGTATCTCATTGTAGTTTTGATTTGCATCTTTTGTTCAATAAATGGTGCTGGGAAAACTGGATTGCTACATGCAAAAGAATGAAGCTTGACTACTACCTCATACCATGCACAAAACCAACTCAAAATGGATTAAAGAACTAGACATAAGACTTGAAACCATAAAATATATAGATGGAAATATAGGCAAAACACAACATGACATACACCTCAGTAAATCTTTAAAGACACATCACCCAAAGCAGTGATAGTGAAGGCAAACATAAACGGCTGGGACTACATCAAATTAAAGAGCTGTACAGCAAAAGAGACAGTAACCAAAACACAGAGACACCCCACCAATTGGGAGAAAATTTTTGCACACAGTACTAATGATAAAGGACTGATCACAAAAATCTGCAAAGAGCTAATGAGACTCAACAAAAGCAAAGTAAATAATCCAGTCAAAAAATGGGCAGAAGAGCTAAAAAGAAACTTCTCCATAGAGGAAATACAAATGGCCAACAGGCATATGAAAAAATATTTTACATTTTTAACAATATTTAAGACTTCATGTTGAGCAATCACTCTTGTGCACTAGTGTGGTGATGGTCATACAACATGCATTTGATGTGGGCCTCTGGCCCTGGTCTAAAGTATTAATTCTGGGCCTCCCCAGTGGCGCAGCGGTTGAGCGCTGGGTTGCGAAGCCGCCCGCGGCCTCTGCGGCGCTGGTTCGATCCCCGGCTGCTCCCCGGCCACCGGAGGAGGGTCCCACATGGCGCGCAGACCTCTCCTGCCGCCCGCTGCTCCCCTCAGCAGTGTACTTCGGTCCTTCTGCCTGCTCTGCTCCCTGCTCTGGCTCTGGTGAATTCTCTCACCCTCCCGTGCTTCTGACTGTACCCAGTGCATGTATAAACAAAACAAACAAACAAACAAATGAATAAATAAATAAAACATGCCTCTATAAAAAAAAATAATAAAGTATTAATTCAGGCCCCATTATGGTCAATCCATTTGATGACTTTGAGCAAATGACTTAACCTTCTTGTATCTTAGTTTCCTCAACTATAAAATTGGCATAAAGGTGGTACTTATTTAATAAAAGTTTTTTCAGGAATGCCTTAAATAGCATGTGCAAAGCACTTAGAACAGTGTCTGATACAGAGTAATGGCTAGATGATTATTATAAATAATTGTATATTATTATGTATATAATAATAAATTTAAATAAACTATATAATAGCAAAAAGATTTCCTTACCTATTTTCTGTACTAAGTGCATGAGACCATTATTGAAAAAAAATGTAGAATGATAGCAATGAGAAGAAAATTTTAATGGTGATAAAAATACTGTTTGTCTAATTTTAAAGTGTTTTAAAATACCTCTTTTAGTGAAGACAACTTGTGGCAGGGAAAATAGCTTTACAAAGCTATTTGTTAAATCCCCGATCTGCCTTTCCATAACTATTTAACCTCACCCTCTGAGCCTTAATTTTCCTCATTGCTATAACAAGGGAAATATTTAATCCACTGGGTTGTTGGGAGAATTCTATGAGATACATTAATGGAAAAAGTCAAACAGTTACTGGAATATCACTACTGTGAACAACTGAGTGAGTTCATTTAAAAATAACCTTTTTTGCATACTCATGTGTTCCAAAGCTTTGGAAACTGGATTATTACTCATAGTACTATCTTCTTTGTTAAGCTAGATATTCTATCTGTGACATTGATAGAATTATGAAAGTTTGATGGAAACATTCCAGAACCTATAGAAAATACATCTCATATAACTTTGGAAAAGTCATGAGTTTGTAGTATATGATAAAGGATGTCATTGTGCTGTGGACCAAAACATGTAAGGTGGAGCACATGTAATGAGGTGGCCACTCAGAAGTCATATTATGCTTATGTCTTAGGTGGGAATGTTTAAAGTCCACCCGGAGATCCCAGAGTCCATGTCGGGAGAGGCAAAGGCATTCATACTGAAATGTTTTGAACCAGATCCTGACAAGAGAGCTTGTGCTAACGACTTGCTTATTGATGAGTTCTTAAAAGTTTCAAGCAAAAAGAAAAAGACACAACCTAAACTTTCAGGTATGTGGTTGCACTGAGAGAATGAAAACAGGTCAGAGTCACTAAATCTTAAGCTTTTAATAGGGAAAATTTTTCCAAGAAGTAAGCTAGTCTGTTTATAGATATCACGGGAATTTGGTGGAAACATTGGCACAGTGTTCTCAGGCGTTTGGTTTCAGTATTTGGAAGTTGTATTACCATGAGTTTCACAAATGCTAGGAGCTCATACATAATTGTCTTCCATCACCTTCCATTAGGAGGTAGTGTATTGGCATTGACAGCATTCTAGTATTGCTGATACAAAGGTTAAAGTATAAAAAGAGGTAAGACATTGCTTTTTAAACTGAAACTGCAAATTACCACTTTTGGGCTACAAGTGATGTTAGAGTTGGTAAACATTTAAGCCATCTAGATAATTACATTCTTTCAATTTTAGGTATTAGACAATACCTGCCAGTCTTAGAGAATATCTTTCTTTATAATTACCCTCCACCCCCCCAAAAAACCCCAAAAGATTGCTGCTGTAAATAAAACAGCAGTGTAAATATATAAACTGTCTTTTGGAATAATTTTCACAATTCATTTCAGAAAGAAAAAACAAGTAAATGATCCATTTGTTGTTTACATGTGATGAGGATGAGCAGATTGAATATTTGGAAAGGAAATTGATCCCATTTCAAGCCTTCATTCTGTTGATTTATGAGTTTAACAATAAACTCCACATGTGCTTACATTGCTGTTTGCTTTTATTCCCACAGTTCTTTCAGCTGGATCGAATGGTGAGTTTGTTTTTATTTTGACCATTGAGCTGAAGCTTGGTGTATCATGTGATATGCTCTAGATTTCCCACCAAGCAGCCTCTCTTCTTCCTCCCCAGCTTTCTCACATGGGGGCCTCTGGTATCTGGGATGTGCATAACTTCAAACCTGGCTCAGCTGTTTTATGTGACATACCTTGCCTTTCTCTTTCATATGGGAGGCTTAAGTTGTGTTTCCCTAAAGAAACATGTGACTGTGTTGTTCAAATCTTCACTTTGAGTGGAGTCCATGCTTTGTTAAGCAGGATCCCCTGACCTGCTAAATGGATTTATTGCAGAAAATTTCATCACCAGACAACCTTCCCCTGTCGTCTTTGGTTCTCTCTGGTAGAGTTCGTCCTCCAGGAGTAGCTGCCTGTCTGTCCTTTGATGTTATCCTTGGCAGGTCATAACAGGAAAGATCAATTTGTCCTGGAAGATCAATTAAAGTATTTCAGAGACCATCAAAGAAATGAGCATGGTTTGGGATCTTCCTAAGTGGGATGAGTTAATCAAATAGTGCAGGAGGCTTAATGTTAATAGTGAATTTAATGTGTGTTGTTCCATCTGCCAGGGGTTGGGGTTGTTTGTTTGTTTTGAGTTGCTTAAAAGCCAGTTACCCCAGAGTAGAGACCCTGTAGTTGGAGCTTCTTGGCTACAATCTCTCCAGTTTTTCTTCTTCAATTCTGAAAGTTAGGGGAAACACTGAGGAGAGGGGAGCCCCTCCCTTCCCTCCTTTTTCACAGGCAGCGTAAACTCTGGATGGCATCATTGCCTTCATGGGGTAGATCTTGGGGTGCTTCCCGGTCCCTCTGACCAGCCTATTGCTCATTTCATAAAGAGGAACTATGTAGACGTTGCTTCTGATCCCCACCCACTTTCTAAATATGTGACATGCATTCATCTACTTGTTTCATACGACTTTCTGTGCAGCTAATAATACCTACTTCACAGATTTGGTTCTCGGAAGAAAATTAAAAAATACATACGGAAAGAGGCTGGCAACATGCCCGGAAGAAACTCAATCCATGATGGTTTTATCCCTTCCACATGGGCTGTTTTTATTGAAGGAATAAATTCCCATCATACACACATTTAAATTATGTGAACTCAACTACACTCACTTGGCAGGAGAGGGAGACAGAATTGAAGCCAACCGTTGTGACCACAAGTCTTCTCAGGGAACCTGTGCCTTAGCATGAGCATCACATGGAAGTATAAATCTGCTGAACTTGGGCTTAGCCACATTTCCCACGTGCCCTCTTACCCTCTGGCCTCAGAGCCGTCTTGCATTCGGCTCTGGCTTTAGGGGCTAACTTCACTTAAGATATTATAGACTCTTAAGAATGTATATAGAGGGCCTTGCCGGTGGTGCAGTGGGTTGAGCGCAGTGCTGTGTAGCTGTCCGCAGCCTCTGCAGCATGGGTTCAATTCCAGGCTGGCCAGGGAGATACCCACATGGCGTGGCAGACCTCTCCTGTCTCTCCCGCTGCTCCCCTCAGCAGTGTATTTCGGTCCTTCTGCCTGTTCTGCTTCCTGCTCTGTCTCTGGTGGATTCGCTCACGCTCCCACACATCTGGCCTGTACCCCAGCTCTTGTATAAATAAATAAAATCTTAAAAAAAAAAAAAGAATGTATATTGAGTCAGAAGTAAGAGGATGGGTATTGATTGGGATTAGAGGCAAGTTCACTTGTTAGCTGGGTAACCTTGAAAATGGCTTCCCTCAGGCATCTCGTGTCTGGAGAGTTCACGGGCTGCTCATGGGGTTGTGGTGACGATTGAACATAGTTGCGTAGGTGAGATGTTTAGCACAACAACCTTCCTAAGGTAGTTATTATCTATTGTTTTTGGTCTGCTCTTCTTGCTTCTGCCCATCTAGGCCCAGAGGCTAGTTTGGAATTATAAACCAGTCATAAGGTTCTTTCTTTTCCTTAAGGCCCCTTCTCTTCTTCCTCACTTAGAAATCCCTCCAGTGACCCAACCCTCCCTGCTCTGTCCTCCTGACCAGAGACATTAACTTGGGCCTAGAAAGAATGATAAACCCCAACTCCCTGCATGACTGAACTGTTCAGACTTCAACTGAAGGGATTTCATTGCATGGATATTGTGACTGATGAACACTTCCCTCTGCCCACCCTCCCTGTCCCGGGAAGGCAAGACAGATATGGCAACCTAATTAGCAGTTAAAATCCCACTTAAGATTGTTCTTTGGTGCAGGGAACTCCAATGCCTTCTATTAATTAGAATTATGAATTATGACCTGGTCTTACACTCCCAAATGAATACAAGTTATATACTTTCTCATTTAACTTGGAATCTTTAATCATCTGAGAAGCTAATTAGGGAGTAGATTTGAACATATTTCTACCAAGAATGTATGAACCTACCTACCTTAATACTCTTTTTCTCCCTCTTCCCACCCTTACAATGGGGAAGGCATTTGTTTTTCTATACAAGGCCAATCCCCACTTGGTTTCAGGATCCCATACTCCTAAGAATTTTTCAGCTTCACCTTCTCCAGACAATTCCCATAGAACAGGCTCTAGCATTGTCCATCATAAACTAATCTGTCCTCTGATACTAAGTGTTAACTTTGTTGGCTAAGGCTCCAGATTTTATTCTTTCCATCATGTCTTCAGGCCTTGAAATACGATATCTCTAGATCTTCTCAACCTCTTTATTCCCCCAACTTACCCTCGATTGTGTCTAGTGTCATTGATCACTGACTCTGCTCTGTCAGGGCCACTTATGAAATCCATTCAGTCAAATCCAACAAACACTTCTCTCAATTTAATCAACTTTTCAGTGGCCCAGAGACACATTTTTACTTGCTTTAATCCTGTCAGTGGGCTTACGCCTCATAACTTAAAAATTATTAATCTGATTATTTTGTAGCAATAGGAACTGAGACCCATAAAATGGCCTATCCAGAGTCAATAAAAATGAAGGATTAGAAATCAGGGTCTGCAGGAGCCCGTGCCTCCCTCTACTGTTGCACAGCCTGAGAGATTTCCTCTAGGGCTGGGAGACCCTTTCTTGGCTGCCCTCCTGTCCAGGAGCAATCCTAATCCCATAACCAGCCTCTGCCTTTGTTACCCAATGAAATGAGGAATTCAGCATGTGGCATTTCTCTCTCTTCGTAGATGTTTCAGTATATGTACTTTTTAAAAGCACTCTTTGTCTTTCCCCCTCTCCCGACAAGCAGAATATCTGAGGAGCATTTCCTTGCCGGTGCCTGTCCTTGTGGAGGACACCAGCAGCAGCAGCGAGTATGGCTCAGTTTCTCCTGACACAGAGTTAAAGGTGGACCCCTTCTCTTTCAAGACAAGAGCAAAATCCTGTGGCGAAAAAGATGTCAAAGGAATACGGACACTTTTTTTGGGGTAAAGACCTGACTTACTCTGGATGAAAAAAGTACATTGGACTTTTGAATGTGGTGGGTAGGGGTGCTGACACCCCTGCATAGTGGAAAATCTGCCTGTAACTTTTGACTCTCCCCAAAACTTAACTACTACTAATAGCCTGTTGGCTGGAAGCCTTGCTAATGACATAGTCAAGTGACATATATTTATTATAGTTTGTTACATGCACTGTAGACTGTATTCTTAGCATGAAGCTAACATGTTATGAAAATCACAAGGAAGAGAAAATATATTTATAGTACTGTATTTATTAATACCATTACCACTATTGTCTGTTTACAAGCAAATCCTTATGTAAGTGGGTCCAATCTGTTCAAACCCACATTATTCAAGGTCTGTTGTAGATTGTGTGTCATTTTATAAAGGAAATTGTGACTTGTGTCAAATAAATTCTTACAGCATCCCAGATGAAAATTTTGAGGATCACAGCGCCCCCCCTTCCCCTGAAGAAAAAGATTCTGGATTCTTTATGCTGAGAAAAGACAGTGAAAGGCGGGCCACCCTTCACAGGATCCTGACGGAAGACCAAGACAAAGTCGTGAGAAACTTGATGGAATCTTTGGTTCAGGTAAAACCTCTCGTGGATACTTTATTTCCCAGAGTTGACATATTTAACTGTGTCATAACCACTTGGAATTATCACACACAAAAAAAATTGACCTTAGAGTAGAAAAAAAAAACACATAAACTGCAATTTTGTACATAATCTATATTTTTTAATTTTTTAAAAGATGTGTTTATGCATACAAAAACTGGGGTACAGGCTAGAGGTGTGGGGGGGTGAGAGGATTCATCAGAGACAGAGTGGGCAGCAGAACAGGCGCATCTATTGAAATACTCTGCTAAGGGAGCAGCGGGCAAGACAGGAGAGGTCTGCTATGCCATGTAGGTTAGCTCTCTGGCCGGAGATTGAACTCGTGCTACAGCGGCTGCATGAAGCTTCATAGTGCTGAGGCTTAACCCCTTGCACCACCAGGGAGTCCCATAATCTATTTTTTAAGACAGGGCAAAATTTTCATTTTCATTGCTTCGTTCCTTCAAGCCTTTATTCATTTATTCACTCAATCAATAGACACCCATTGAGCCATGTGAATAGCTGACTGCAGCATTAGCAAGAGGCTATGTGCTGGGGACCTCTGAGCATTTGGGAAGCATCACAAATACAACAGAGACCCCTGTGTTTGTGGGGTTATACTCAGGAAGGCAGTGATGAGTAACACTAAGTAAATTATGCAGTGTGATAGCAGGCCATATGTGCTAGGAAAAAACAAAGCTGGTCAAACTATTGTTCTCTGGTGTTTTCATTTGGTAGGGCTGCCATAACAGTAACCACAGACTGCGTTGCTTAAACAACAGGAATTTAATTCTTATAATTCTAGAAGCTGGTAGTCTGAGGTTAAGGTGTTAGCAGAATGGATTTCTCCCAAGACCTCTCTCCTTGGCTTGCAGTTGACCTTCTCTCCCTGTTCCTCATCGGCCTTTTTCCCTCTGCGCTGCCCTTCATCTTCTGAAGACACTAGTCCTATTGACTAGGGCTGAACCCTTATGACCTCATTTAACCTTCGTTGCCTCTTACTAAAGACCGTGTTTCCTAAGCAGTCACACTGGAGCTCAGGGCTTCAACATGTGAATGTTGGGATGGGGACAACACATTCCTTTCCCCAAATCCGCATCAGGTTTCCCAGCGCTAAGCCATGGGCTGGAGCAGAGGCTCTAATGGGCATGTCTCTCTGCAGACATGCCTTGTCCCAGCATGACACCCGAGTCTCTTTTAGCTCCCTGGGCATCAAGGACTGGTTTACCTGCTTCCGCTCCTGTGGTCACCACCTGTCCTTCATGAGCACAGTGGACCGTATCTATCTTCCTTTCTCCCTTCTGTCCTGGGAAAACAGCTGCAGAAAGGGTGGAGCTGGAGGGGTCAAGTTGAGGTTTTCGTCTCTTAGTCCAGCAGTTTACTGTTCTTGGCTTTTATTGGGATGCAAAGGGAACAAGGCTTCTCTTCTTTGGCTTCTGCTGTGCAATCCCGCCTATCTGATTTAAGAATCTCACTAAGCCTCTCTGCTGATTCCATCACCTAGGCCTTCTTAGTTTTATTGGAGTCCGTACAAGGAGCTGTGTGCCAATAGAGTCTCTGGATGAAAGGACTTAAATGAGCTCCCATCTATGCATTCTGGGAAAACTCTGACTTGTCTGCCAATGGAAAGTTGTCTCAAGCAGCTGCTCTCAGGCCTAGGAAGGAAATGCTCAGGGATGAGATGCTCCCAGGCTGCTGAGTTAGGAAGAAGGATGAGCACTGAGGATGCTGGCAGGAAAGGTAGAGGTGATTGGAGCTGTCTTGAACCTGTAGCTTTGTCTCTTGCCTTTCCTTCTACTCTCTGTGGCCATTCAAGGACCGCGACTCAGATGGCAAGAGGAACCAAGTTTAGATGGAAGGAGCAACTGGGTAGCAATTGGAGTTCATGCATTCATTCTGCAGATATTTGTTGGGTGTGTACTAAATGCCCAGCTCTCTTCTATGTGCTTCAGTTACTACAGTGAACAAAACTGAAAAAATTCTTCACTCATGGTGCTGGCTTCTAAATGGGAAAAGAAAATACCTAAATAATTAGTAAATATAAAGTTAAATACATAATAAAAGATAATAAAAATAGATATAACATACAGTAACATGCAATATGCTGTACTAATAATAGCAATTATAGCAAACACTGTCTAGGGGCCAGGTAGAGTCTTAATTCATTTAATTCTATGACAGTAGTACTTTATTTTTTTTTAAAGATTTTTTTTTTATTTATACATGCAAGAACTTGGGTACAGGCCAGAGGTGCGAGGGGTGAGAGGATTCTTCAGAGACAGAGTGGGGAGCAGAACAGGTGGATTGACTGAAATACACTGCGGAGAGGAGCCGTGGTCGAGGCAGGAGAGGTCCCCTATGCCGTGTGGGTTGCTCCCTGGAAGGTTGGGGATCGGATTCGTGCTGCAGAGGCTGCGGGATAGCTTCACAGAGCTGTGCTTAACCACTTGTGCCACCAGGGAGGCCCGACAGTAGTACTTTAGTAAATATTGGGATGTCGGAAAAACAGAAAAAATACATCATGACTTCTCTGACATCCCAGTAGTTCTATTCATTTCCTCATTTTGCAGATGATTCTGAGGCAGAGAAGAGGTAAGAAACTTCCTAAGGCCATGCAGTCAGAATGTTACCAGTGCTTATAAGGGGTAGAGGTAGGTATGAGGAAGGAAAGAAAATCACCATTAGCCTCATGGAGGGAAGACTACTCCATGGCCACTGGTGTGAAATGGCCCTTTTTAGGTCAGAAACACATAGAATGCAGGGATTTCCTCAACCTGATGATCAGCTGCAAAATCATCTTGTCCAGTGCAGAAAATGTCTGTCTATAGGGAGTTTTTCTTTGTCTCCCCCTTGAACATAGGCCCACTGGGGCAGGGACTGCCTTGGCCATTGCCAGAGTTTCAGATTGTTGCCAGCACTTACAACAGAGCCTAGCAAGAGTTTGAATTCACTTCTCTAGCTGTGCTAAGAGTTTTAAATTTTGGAGTTGAATATAAAAATACATTCAAGTCAATCATTTGTGACTTTCTGGGTTTTGACACATACTTGAATGTTCTCTAAAAGGAAAAATGAAAGAAAAGCTAAAAAGCAACCTTCAGAGGGCATGCCTGAGTGAACCAGCATGAAGTGACCTGTGAGGACCTGAAACTGCTGGTCAGAATCACATGCTAAATCCAGAACTGTCAAATGAGAGCAAAGGTCCTTCTGACTATAGTACTGAGGATGCTGAGTCCTTCCCCCTGACATCATGGTGAGCAAGCGGGGGACCCCAGCTTGCTGATGCCTCTTCCAGCTGACTGTGGCAATAGAATACAATAATTAGGAGCTAGCTCTCAGCTTCAGTTTGTCTCTATATGAGCTATAGTTACATCATGTATTTGAGCAAGTTATTTCACTTCTCTGAGGTTGAATTTCCTAATCTATGGAATAGAGGAAATGATAGTATCTACCTCATAGACTTGCAGTAAGGTGTAACTAAGATGGTGAGCAATCAAAATATCAAAATAATAATAGAAGTGTTTCTCGTGCCAGTAGGCACAGGCAGGTTCACTATTGATTTGGGCAGATGAATAAAGGAGAGTCGTGGAACCCTTGGTGCATGTTTTAGCCTTTAATGCTCTCTCAAGGAACCAGGTACACCAGGCAGGGAGGCTGGCATGCAAGGAGGCGCATGAGCCAGGCTGGGAGGCAGGTAGGCAGCCAACCCCCTAAGCCCCCCATGAATCTTTATGTTCTTTCCCTGGGCTGTCTGACATCCTCTCTTTCGCATTGTCTAGTCTCTTCTGGCATCACACCGCTCACCCTCTCGTAGCCACTGTCCTGAATGACGCTGCCCTTATATCCCTGGCCTTTAAGGCTTAGGTGTCACACTTGCACATGCGTGCACACCTACACTCCAGGTGTCCACAATCAGGGACATGTGCCCCACACCCACATTCCCAAATGATTTCTGCATTGATATGATCAAAGCCACAGGTGATAGCCACAGAAGCTAGTAGTGTAAAAAGCCCGATTAATTCATTTGCCCTACATGTTCCACAAATCTCAACTGTATTATTGCTGTTGCTACCATTACCAAGCAGGCAAACAATAGTCATCTAATATCTTTAATTTTCCTGCAACCAGATAGAATTCTTTTCATTGTATCAAACATTTTCTAGGTAGATTTTACATGTAAACCTACCCTTTATAAGGAAACCGAAACTTAGGTTTGATCAGATCCTCAAACCAACCCACAAAAACGTTTTCAGTCTTTAACCTCCTTCTGAAATCCACTCATCGTTTCAAGGAAGTCTAACAAATAAGACAGAGCACCTGTGCAGAAGAATCTGTGATGATGACAGCTGTGCTTAGGAAAGGCCTGTCAGGTGCTGTCTCCTGACAAGGAATTAGGCTAAACTGATACCTGAGATATTCATTTATGAAGGCACCTCAACAAGTGCACATGGGTACAGGAGTTAGAACAGAAATAATGATTATGTAAGTGGAGGAGATACCCTAGAGAGAAAACATTTCCCAGAGCAGACAGTGTTCCTTTATAAGACAGTGGCACACACATCAAAAAACCAGAAGCAACATGTTTTTCTGTTGTGAAAACAAAGCTAATGTCAAAAAAAAAAAAAGTTTGCTATTTAAACTGCTGGCAAACATGTCACTGAATTTTCTCTAAGATGAGCTTCCAAATACTGAATAACTCACATTTTTCTTTTTGAACATATTTTCATGTTACTACGATATTGCCTGTGAAGCTTTACTTTGGGTATAATTAAGTTCATGGTACAAAAAGAAACAAAGTTTATAATTGTTCCCAATTTGATTTTAAAATACTCCCTTAATGACAGCTTTTAAGCTTTTCAATATCTTCTTTTCTCATGAAAACATAAACATGAGAAGGAGCTCCCAAGTGAGAGTAGAGAAGGAGCTTGATGGCGCATTGCTCTTTAATTTTAATAGAATCCTAGAAGTTATCATTTTCACAGCTCAGTTGAGGAATTTAATGCTAATGATTCAGTAACAAGATGGGCAATATGACAGAAATGAGCATAATAAAAATGATGTTGTTTCTTGAAGGAAAATGAACATAAATAACCCAACTATGTTTCCTTTAAGGAAGTATCACTCCTTGCTCAAAGCGGGGGAGATGGGGGGATTTGAGAGAGGGAATTTAAATATTGTATTTTATTTAATATTATTTAATATAATTTAAATATTGTATTTTATTTAAATATTATTTTGTTTAAATATTGTATTACTTTTTATGTAAAATATATTGCCAATTGATCACTTTGTAAGTCTCATTGCTTCTTGGTGAATAAGGAATGGTTTGAAGGATGGAGTCAGAAGTCAGCCCCTTTGGTTGCTAGGAGCTGACAGTGCAGGGCAGTTGAAGTACTGGGGAAAAAGGTTGTAGACAGTGCTGATCATAATGCGGAAGGATGATCTGGAACTCCAGAATCCAGAAGTAGAAATCCTGAAAGTTATAAATCCCAGAGATCACAATTCTGAGAGACTAAAATCTCAAAGAGAAAATCCTGGAGAAGGGAATACCTCCAAACTCTTTCAGGGACATTTCTTGACCTTTTGAAGAAGGGCATGGTGTCTGAGAGAGACATCTGAGAACATGGACTCACTGCACTTACATTTAGAGGCAGCTTGCTATTCAGATCTTGTATGCAGTTTGCTGAAAAGTCCTGCGATGCTTTGGTACTGGCAACCGAGCAGCCACATCCATCATGTTAACACCCATGAGAAGGGGCCGCTCCACTCTCCACTTTCACTGGGATGTCGCCATGTCCACCCAACTCCTTGGGGCTTTTCTGAGGAACAATTTAACAAACCTTTCCCCTGAACAACCAGAGCAGCCACTGGCCAACTGGGCTCTCTGCCCCCCTTAGATGACCTTTTTCCCTCAGTGAGGATGGGGCCTTTCAAGCTTTCAACATTCGCGATTTCAGTCTTTCTTGATAGTGATCTTCTGGATATTTGGCTTTTGGGATTTTTAGCTATTGGGGACTTTACCTTGGGGAATCTGGCATTCAAGATTGTGTCTTTCCTGGGTGGTGACCCAAATATGCTGTAGGTAAACACACACAGCCATGAGGGTCTCTGGCCATAGTGCCTAGCTGAGAGAAACTGGAGTGACTTCCAGTTCCAAGTGTTAGCACTCCTGCCCACTTATTAACGGTCTCCCTTTTCTATCTGCTTCTCACCCCACTGATTATTGTTCCCAGTTTCATTGCTTCTGCTGCCTTCTTTGCAACTAATGTGCTCTTGCCTTTATTTTATGACTCTTTTCTCTGGCCAGACTTCAAAATTGAGTTCCTTTGGCTAATTGCATGAATCTCTCTTTAGTTCCCAGTTAACATTTCTGTGAACAGGAATCATATTGCCTCAGCTGATCCCATTTTGGCAAAGCTGTGTATATCTGACTATATTATGGATATTGGCCAATGTTTCTTTGTGGGAAGAAGAGCCATATAGTTCAAATATGAACTATAGGGGACACTTTGAAGTCCAGTTCTTCTCATTAAGGGCTATGGGAATGGCAGACTGTTCAACACAGATCAACTGACAGGTTGCTTGTTTTCATTCACAGGGAGCTGAAGAACCTAAACTAAAATGGGAGCATATCACAACCCTTGTCGCAAGCCTCAGAGAATTTGTGAGATCCACTGACCGGAAAATCATAGCCACCACACTCTCTAAGCTGAAGCTGGAGCTGGACTTCGACAGCCATGGCATAAGCCAAGTGCAAGTGGTGCTCTTTGGTTTTCAAGATGCTGTAAGTATGATATTTTGCCAGTGTTTTCCCATAAACTCCAACTAAAATAAACAGAAAAATGAGATTATACCAATGTTCTGTTTTCCTCTCTTTAATCATTCTGATGAATTCTGTTCTCTTTTGATGATTGACAAATGTGAAATAGTCTGAGGATCAGCTTTGTTTTGTGTGACAGCATTCCCCCAAAGTTTTATATGCATAAAATTGAAAACTGGAAAATAGCAAAACTCACAGACATCTCCCATAGCTGAACTTTATTCTTATGAAATCTTATAGTGGGTCTTTACTTACTTTGATGAGTTTAGCAACAGAATATGCTTTAGTCATATACTTTCTAATTCTATATGAGAAATGCCATCTAGTGGTCATTGAGAAAAATGTTAACAGTACAGACTGGAATGGTCGCTGCCTGATGAAATCAGTGGACTCTTGCATTCAGGTTTTCTCTGGTTTCCAGACAGAACATTTTAAACATGTTTGTTTAATAAATGCCCACTATTCCCTAACCACGAATGTACTTTACTGTACAGGGCATCTCTGAATGAAAATCACTCCACATGATCTCACAATTGCTAGGATTCTTCTCTCTCAAATTAAGTTGCTGTGCAACACAAACTACAGGCGAACTTTCCAAAAGAATGAGTCTAAACCATATGTGTTATTCTTGAATTAACTTATCTATATTAACTTATCTATGGAACTTCATACCAAAAAAAAAAAAAAAAAACCACAACAAAAACCCAAAAACAACCCTAAACCACTCCCAGCAGGCTCTTACAAGCTGTGGGGGATTAAAATAAGAGTTTTGAGTGCCTATGATGTTAATGTAGAAGTACTGTACATAATTTTATTTAAATTTTAAAATATGCATATAAGTGTTTATTGTTCTACATAGGCGATATATTGACAATTGTATTTGGCATATCAAATGATCCCTGATTTAAAACCAAATTAAAATCCTTTGCCAGTTTCTGATGTTTTCTGAGATTCTTTATAAGCCACTTGGTCTTTGTGCTATCATGGCCGCGGACAGCACTCTTGACTTGATTGAGGTCTGGAAATGAAAAGCAATTGTCAAAGCCTATCTCAAGTATTACATGTTAAAGGCATACTTAAACTGCAACTAGGGAAACCTAATCATCTGCAAATGAAATGAAATAATTTGTTGAATTTGTGCTTGCCCACATATCTGGTTTCCAGCCTGGAGATTGGGAAGCAAATTGGCCTGTAGAATTCAGACTGAGAACAGCTTAGTTGTCATCCTGCACCTTGGGCCCAGGTGTCTGTGTCTGTGTCTCTTTAACACACACATGCACTCATGCACTCACCCATGTTCACTCATTGTCCAGGTTAGGAATGGACCCAAAGAATGGGTTCTTTATTTGCTGTTTAATGAAGGGCTTGAATGGATCATAGTAGAGAGGATCTTCCATCTTCTTGTGTGACTCTTTTTTTTTTTTTTTAAGATTTATTTATTTATTTATTTATTTATTTATTTATTTATTTATACAAGCACTGGGTACAGTCAGAAGCATGGGAGGGTGAGAGGATTCACCAGAGCCAGAGCGGGGAGCAGAGCAGGCAGAAGGACCAAAGTACATTGCTGAGGGGAGCAGCGGGCAGCAGGAGAGGTCTGCACGCCATGTGGGACCCTCCTCTGGTGACCGGGGAGCAGCCGGGCATCGAACCAGCGCTGCAGAGGCTGCGGGCAGCTTTGCAATCCAGCGCTCAACCACTGCCCCTTGTGTGACTCTTGAGAGAAATAATCTAGTTAACTAAATGCCACATGTCCCACAATAGTCAAATAAGCAGGTAAATCCTTTAAGAAATGAAAGTACCTGGACAAACTAATTGTTAAAGAGTTTCCTTGAATAAGTGGGAACCTGGTAGTGATTCACTTCCTTGGAAGAAACTCCTATGAGGAGGGCCTCCCTGATGGCACAAGGGGTCAAGTCTTAGCACTATGAAACTATACATAGCCACACTGCAGCATGAGTTTGATCCCCGGCCAGGGAGGTAGCCCGCGTGGAGCAACAGACCTCTCCTGTCTCACCCGCTGCTCCCCTCAAACAGTGTATTTCAGTAAATCCACTTGTTCTGCTCCCCACTCTGTCTCTGGTGAATCCTCTGGCCTACACCCCAGCTCTTGTATGCATAAATAAATCTTAAAAAAAAAAAGAAAGAAACTACTATGAGGAATTCCACAGACCAGTTCCCTTCTGTACTAGAGAATTTTGATGAAGATGAAACAAGGGCAGAAATAAACAACTAACTTCAGCATTAGTTTAGGATAGCAGCTAGCTACTGTCTCCCCAGCTTTCACTAAAGCCTCTAACCAGGGCTCTGTTGGAAAATTGCCTTGTATCAACCAGCTCAAATTTTTAGTAAGCTTCTTTTGGCCTTATGATAGAGTTATTTTAAAAAGGTAATATTCATATCTTTCATATACAATGGGATATTATTCACCCTTAAATAAGAAAGTTCTGACACATTATGTTTAATGAAATGAGCCAATCACAAAAAAAAGACAAATGCCATTGACTGTACTTATGTGTGGTACCTAGAGTTGTCACAATCATAGATAGGAGGTAGAATGGTGATTGCCAGAGGGGTGGGGAGAGGCCAGTGGGATTATTGTTTAAGGTATATAAAGCTGGGCCTCCCCGGTGGCGCAGCGGTTGAGCGCTGGGTTGCGAAGCTGCCCGCGGCCTCTGCAGCACCGGTTAGATCCCCCGCTGCTCCCCGGCCACTGGAGGAGGGTCCCACATGGCGCGCAGACCTCTCCTGCCGCCCGCTGCTCCTCTCAGCAGTGTACTTCGGTCCTTCTGCCTGTTCTGCTCCCCGCTCTGGCTCTGGTGAATTCTCTCATCCTCCCGTGCTTCTGACTGTACCCAGTGCATGTATAAACAAACAAACAAACAAACAAACAAACAAACAAACAAACAAATAAATAAATAAAACATGCCTCTATTAAAAAAAAAAAAAGACTTTAAAAAAAAAGTTCTTCCTAATTCTAATTCTCAAAAAAAAAAAAAAGGTATATAAAGCTTTCCATTTTATAAGATGAAAAGATTTCTAGAGATGATGGTGGTGATGGTAGCACAGAAATGTGATGAACTTAAGAATGGAATTGTACACTGAAGAACAGTTAAGGTGATAAATTTTGTGTTACATGTATTATACTGCAATTAAAAAAAAGAAAGGTAATGCATACATCTGGTTTAGTACCTGTTTAAATGTGTGAAATATTACTAATCACTAAAAAAGATAACCTTACAACAAAAAAAAATTTTAAGGATTTATTTTTAATTATTTATGCATGTAAGAACCGAGGTATAGACCAGAGGTGGGAGGGGGCAAGAAGATTCATCAGAGACAGAGTGGGGAGCAAACAGGCAAATCTACTGAAATCCACTGCTGAGGGGAGCAGGGAGACAAGAGAGGTCTGCCTTACCATGAGGGTTAGCTCCCTGGCAGGGGATCTAACTCATGCTGCAGTGGCTGGCAATAGCTTGATAACGCTGAGACTTTAACCCATGCGCCACCAAGGAGACCCTACAACAAAGATTTTTAATCTGAATAGCTTTTCTGGAATTTTTAGCAGGTGATTCCCCTGTTTACAGAGATATAAGCAACTGTGGGAAGGAAAGCAAGGCATGAATTGTTGCAAACTTATAGATTGCACATAAATGCTAATTCCCCCCTTTACCAGTTTTTCCAAGTCACCAGGGGGTGCTGAAGCTTGACTGTGTTAAATGGCAGAATTATAACATTTAAGAACAGCATTTATTTTTATTTCAAGCCTCTTAGACTCTTTTTTCCTCCTTTATCTCCTCCACCATCCAATCTGCATATGTCATGAAAGTAGGATGGACGCTACAAGCTCTGAATCTCAAAGAAGCAACAGTCCCTTTTAACCAGACTGCCTTTGTTTGGATTACTTACCTTCTTTGCTTACTTGGAGATCACGAAACTTTAATTTGAAATTGGCAATTTTTCTTTTGTTTTTCAATAGAGGCATGTTTTTATTTATTTGTTTGTTTGTTTTGTTTTGTTTATACATGCACTGGGTACAGTCAGAAGCGCGGGAGGGTGAGAGAATTCACCAGAGCCAGAGCAGGGAGCAGAGCAGGCAGAAGGACCGAAGTACACTGCTGAGGGGAGTAGCGGGCGGCAAGAGAGGTCTGCGCGCCATGTGGGACCCTCCTCCGGTGGCCGGGGAGCAGCCGGGGATCGAACCGGCACCGCAGAGGCCGCGGACAGCTTCGCTACCCAGCGCTCAACTGCTGCGCCACCGGGGAGGCCCATGAAATTGGCAATTTTTCATTTGTATTCTGATGACATAAAAAAAATGATTCACAAATGAAAGTGAATAAACTTTTTAGTTATTTTTGTTGACAGAATACCATCTAAATGTGTGCATTAACTAGATGATTTGCAACTAAAAATATAAGTAGGCTAAATGTCACTCTCTTTCTCCAGGTCAACAAAGTTCTTCGGAATCATAACATCAAGCCACACTGGATGTTTGCTTTAGACAGTATCATCCGAAAGGCGGTACAGACAGCCATTACCATTTTAGTTCCAGGTCAGAAATATTAATTACTTTGTGTTTGATATTTTAGATTACTGTTCATCTATCATTTATGGTATTTTCTCCTTTTCAGACTAGCTTAGCCTTTTCTTTATCTTTCAGAGTCAACAAATAACATTTATCTAGTGCATACAGTCTGAGCACAGTACACAAGTGAAATATTGACTATGAAACAAATAAGGAAGCCTTGCTTTCTTGTCTTTAAAAAGCTTATTTGGATATGAAGAGAAATAGAAAACTATACAAGTCACCCCAATACCTGTGCATTTCTATATGTAGCTATATCTGTGTCCACCAAACAGGTTGCTATGTTGTCTTTTGTTGGCCATTCCCAAGCCTACCGGTGCATTGAGTCATGTAGGGAGCTATTTAAAATTACAGTTCTCAGAGCCCAATCCCAGACTGAGTGAGTAAGAGACCGCTGGGGAAAAAGCCCAGAAATCTGACTTTAATCCAGTTCCCAGGTCATTTTGACACATAGCCAGGTTTGGAAGTCACTGGTCTAGGCAGGTCCCAGCTATGCTTGCAGTGAGGTACAAAGAGATATGTTCTGTATACTAATTTTTTAAAAGATTTATTTATTTATGCATACAAGAGCTTGGGTACAGGGCAGAGATATGGGGGGGAGGGATGAAAGGACCCACCAGAGTCAGAGCAGGGGGTGCTGAATAGGCAGATTGACTGAAATACACTGCTGAGGGAAGCAGCACGTGAGACAGGAGAGGTCTGCTGCTCCATGTGGGCCACCTCCCTGGCCGGGGATCAAACTCATGCTGCAGTGGCTACAGATAGCTTCATAGTGCTAAGACTTAACCCCTTGTGCCACCAGGGAGGCCCCTGTATACTAATTTGTACATGATTTTTGAGATTTATTTATTTATGCATACAAGAACTGGGGTACAGGCCAGAGGTGTGGGGAGTGAGAAGATTCACTAGAGACCGAGTGGGGAGCAGAACAGGCAGACTGAAATACACTGCTGAGGGGAGCAGCAGGAGAGACAGGAGAAGTCTGTTGTGCCATGAGGGTAGCTCTCTCCCTTGCAGGGGATCGAACTTGTACTGCAGAGGCTTGTGGATAGCTTCACAGTGCTGTGCTTATTAACCCCTTGTGCCACCAGGGAGGCCCAAGTAAAGCATTTTAAAATAGAAATTTTAAGAGATAAATATGAAGTGTTACACAATTTAGGTTATTTATAAAGGTATCTCAAACTTGTAAATCACCATCAAGCCTTCCAGACTTTGAAAAGCCCTCCCTCCTTCCTGTCAGAATACCTTGTCTGATGGGTAAGTGGTGATTCAGTGCCAATCTTTATATTGAGCATCAGTGAAGGTTGATTTCTTTCTTCTGTAAGAAAGAAATATAAGTAGATATCCTACCATCCCTGGACATCCTGCTTTCTCTACAAGGGGCACACCCTCACCCACATCCCGTGGTCACAGACTTTTGCTTTCTCGTACCTTGGCATTCTTCAGGTATCACTTTACAAGACATCCCCTCAGAGAGTTCTGACCCACCATGAAGTTGAAAGTAGGATTTTTCCACATTTGTGACACTGGCCACAATCCAGAACCACTTATTTACTTGTCTGATAGTTGGTTCTTTCACCAGAGGGTGACTATCTGTTTTAGTTTCCTGTGCCACCCACATTGTCCACACAGCACCTGATAAATAAATACTGGTTGAAACAATAAGTAAGTAAGATCCACTTGATCATCACAAATTGGGGTGGAAATTTTGTATAACTGAGAAAAAAATTCTAGAGAGGGGCCCTCCCCGGTGGCGCAGCAGTTGAGCACTGGGTTGCGAAGCTGCCCACAGCCTCTGCAGCGCCAGTTCAATCCCCGGCTGCCGGGGATGAACTAGAAAAATATATATATATTATTAGAGAGAAAGAAATTACTAGGGAACCACTAAATTGAAAAAGACTCAAAGAGAAATGAGAAATGACACAAATATAATATGATGCCCTGGCTCAGAAAAAGGACATCAGGGGGAAATGGGTAAAATGGGTAAAATTCAAGTAAGGTCTGTAGGTCAGTTCAAAGGATGGTCTCAATATTCATTTCCTATTTTGGAGGGAAATGATGTTAAAGTGATATAAGATGTTAAGTTTAAGGTAAGCTGCTGAAGGGCATATGAGAGCTCTCTTTTTTTTTTTGAAGATTTATTTATTGGGCCTCCCCGGTGGCGCAGCGGTTGAGCGCTGGGTTGCGAAACTGCGCGCGGCCTCTGCGGCGCCGGTTCAATCCCCGGCTGCTCCCCGGCCACCAGAGGAGGGTCCCACATGGCGCGCAGACCTTTCCTGCCGCCCGCTGCTCCCCTCAGCAGTGTACTTCGGTCCTTCTGCCTGCTCTGCTCCCCTCTCTGGCTCTGGTGAATTCTCTCACCCTCCCTCCCGCACTTCTGACTGTACCCAGTGCATGTATAAACAAAACAAGCAAACAAACCAGCAAACAAATAAATAAAGCATGCCTCTATTAAAAAAAATAAATAAATAAATAAATAAATAAAAAGATTTATTTATTTATGCATTCAAGAGCTGGGGTACAGGCTGGGGTGTGGCGGGGTGAGAGAATTCACCAGAGACAGAGTGGAGAACAGAACAGGCAGATTGACTGAAATGCACTGCTGAGGGGAGCAGCGGGCGAGACAGGAGAGGTCTGCTGTGCCATGTGGGTAGCTCCCTGGGCAGGGATCAGATTAGTGCTGCAGTGGCTGCCAATAGCATCATAGGTTGCATCTTAACCCCTTGCGCCACCAGGGAGGCCCCATATATGAAAAGTCTCTGTACTACTTACTGCAACTTTTCTGTTATTCTAAAATCATTTCAAAGTAAAAAATAAAGAAGTGTTCCATCTACTTTCTTCAAAAAAAAAAAAAAAAGAGCACACAGAACAAAGAGTACAGTGCACACCCCTTGAGAGTTTTTTTTTCCTCAGGCTATTTTCTGAGTCATCAAGAATCAGCCTTTAGAAGATTGGCAACATTGAGTATCTGTTGTTTCTCCTTAGGGTCCATCTGGCCTGGGGGACCAGATGGTGAAATGCTGAGCATAGGGAGTATGTTGGCAGTGCTTAGCTGGAGAGATATGATAATGAAGGGATGTGTCCAGTATTAATAATGATTTTAAAACTGCTAAAGCACAAGGTATTACTACTGGTAAAAAACAAAATGAGGCGCCGGTTCGATCCCCGGCTGCTCCCCGGCCCCGGAGGAGGATCCCACATGGTGTGCAGACCTCTCCTGCCGCCCGCTGCTCCCCTCAGCAGTGTACTTCGGTCCTTCTGCCTGCTCTGCTCCCCACTCTGGCTCTGGTGAATTCTCTCACCCTCCCGCGCTTCTGACTGTACCCAGTGCATGTATAAACAAAACAAACAAACAAATATAATAAATAAATAAATAAAAACATGCCTCTATAAAAAAAAAAACTATTAAAAAAAATTAAAAAAAAAATGAAAGGCAATTGAGTCAGAAGGAAGCAGGAACAGGGAAATTATACTTACCAAAAGATTAGATTAAATATGGCAAGTCACCTTCCTTTAGAGGACAGCAGGGGTCTATCAGGCAGATAACATAACTGGTGCTGATAAGCATTCCTGATTGACCCATTTAAGGTTCTATTTTGGGAGAGGCTGAGACTATAATTAACTTAAGTCTTGGTTGGTGATCAGGGTTTAGCATATGTGACTCCATTATGGCCTGTGTCTTGTTTTTAACACTAGCAGTCTTTAAGCTGAATGAGTCAGGTGTCTTGTATAAAATATAAGATGGACCACCATTTTGTTCTGTACAAGTAACTTCAACAGGTAGCATTTGCTTCACTGATAAGTATTGTGATGTTACCCCAAGCACTCTTAACGCATGTACATGTGAATTACATACAGAGTTAGGTCTGTAACTAAGATCATCTAAGATACTTTTAGCTCTATGAATTTTTATGTATAATTCCATATTCCTTTGGCCATGGTGGTGTGGCTCTTCTGTGTGTTCACTCATATCTGCTTTAGATTGTTCTCTCTTAGTGGACAAGCGCCTGATGGACCATCTCATTTGAATATCCTACAATGTCTAATGTAATGAATGATGTGTATTCAGGGAGCCACTATTAGAAAGTATTGCATTCTTTCACAATTTTCTATTTTCCTTAAATTATTTGAGATACAAAATAAAACAAAAACAAACAGACAATTATAAACCAGAGACATTGTGCAGAGGAGGAGAAGGGAGAGGGATCTGAGGGAGGGAGAGAGGAGCACAGGGGACTGTGGTGATGGTGCACGGGTGCCTTGGTGAAGGAAACCCTACGGGGACTACACCTGAGGGGGTTGGGGGAAGCAAATATTGTTTAAAAATGAACAATGATGTAAAAAATATATAAATAAAAAAATAATAAATTATTTGAAATAATTGGGCCACTTATATATAAGGAAAAATGACTTAAAATGTACAGAATTATAGGACTATTTGTGGATACTTAAGTATAAGAATAAATAGGGCCTCCCAGGTGGCGCAGCAGTTGAACGCTGGGTTGCAAAAGCTGCCTGCAGCCTCTGCAGCGCAGGTTCCATCCCCGGCTGCTGGGCGAGGGTTCCACATGGCGCACAGACCTCTCCTGCCACCCGCTGCTCCCCTCAGCAGTGTACTTCGTCAGTCTGCCTGCTCTGCTCTCCCTCTGGCTCTGGTGAATTCTCTCACCCTCCCGCGCTTCTGACTGTACCCAGTGCTTGTATAAATAAATAAATCTTTAAAAAAAAAAGAATAAATATAAGAACCGCCCCTGCCCCCCAAGAAAAAAGTGAGATCCTAACTAATAGGACAATAAAACTTTTAAGTTGCTATTAAAATTTCATTCTAAGAGACCATAAGAGAAATTTAAGGATTATTTTAGAAAAATTTAAGCTGCCAACTCTGATATTCTTATTTATTTATTTATCTATTTATCTATTTATTTATTTATTTATTTATTTATTTATTTATTTTGTGTGGTAGAACTGGGGTGTAGGCCTGAGGTACAGGGGGTGAGAGGATACACCAGAAACAGAGTGGGGAGCAGAACAGGCAAATTTGCTGAAATACACTGCTGAGGGGAGCAGCGGGCAAGACAGGAGAGGTCTGCTATGCCATAGGTGGGTTAGCTCCCTCAACTGGGTTTCAAACTTAGGCCATAGTGGTAATAGCTCTGAGACTTAACCCCTAGCCCAATATGGGGGGGCGGGGGCTCTCTAATTTAATCTCTAATTGTACTTTCTGAAATTGCTGTTACAGTAAGGTTTTTGGCTTTGGTGGGGATTTTTTTCATATTTTTTTTTCCTTTCTAAATACAAATACTATATATTTGGCCCAAGCAGCAATAAACCAAACCCCAGAAATCTGACTATAGAATTGAGGCTTTGGGAAAAAACCATGGGGAGGGTGCCCAAGGGGCTATGGTAGAGGACAGTGGGAGCTTTGGAGGTACATGTGGTGTGGTGAAATATATGTGAGGAGGTGTGATCCTGTGCCTCTGAATCATATATAGTGTGTTAAAACAATCAATAAAAAAGTAATACTGAATGAGCATTGTCATATAAATAGATGTTAGGTACCTAACAGGTTTTTACAGAATTTCTGACTTAAGCATTTTTCTTATGTGCAGTGTGAACATTTTTCTTCTGTTTGCATTAGATCATTCTGAGTGTACATATCTTGTGAATTTTGTACTTCATTGAAAGTACAAATTTTAATCAGTGCGCGGAAATCCATCCTTATCTTTGGAAAAGCAGTTTGGAAACATATCTAACTGGTAGCAGGGGAGGTGACATTCATGACAAGCTATTAAGATTGGGCCTCCCTGGTGGTGCAAGGGGTTAAGTCTCAGCACTATGAAGCTATCACCAGCCACTGCAACACGAGTTCATCCCTGGCCAGGGAGCTAACCCACATGGCGCAGCAGACCTCTCCTGTCTCGCTGTCTGCTCCCCTCAGCAGTGTATTTTAGTCAGTCAGCCTGTTCTGTTCCCCACTCAGTCTCTGGTGAATCCTCTCACCTCTACTCCCCCACCCCGCACTCCTGGCCTACACCCCAACTCTTATATGCATAAATAAATAATACAAATCTTTTTTAAAAAGAGAAATTAAGACATTCATTCACATTTCAGTAATGTGGTTATTACACTTTACAGAACTGAGGCCACACTTTAGCCTCGCATCTGAGAGTGATACTGCTGACCAGGAAGACTTGGATATAGAAGAAGATCATGAGGAACGGCCTTCAAATCAAACTGTCCGAAGGCCTCACCCCGTCATTGAAGATGCTGTGGCAACCTCAGGGGTGAGCACGCTCAGTTCTACTGTATCCCACGATTCCCAGAGTGCTCACCGGTCACTGAATGTACAGCTTGGAAGGATGAAAATAGAAACTAATAGGTAAGTCCAGTTCTGACGTGAGTGGCCTTCTTTTCCTTTTTACTTTTATAAAAGCGCATGTATTTGGGGGCTACTTTGACATTGGGTCCGAGAAAATGTAAAATCTCATCTCTTTCATGGAAATTTGGTTCACTGGTTTTCATCATAACACAAGAGAGATTCATCTGGGGCCTCCCCAGTGGTGCAGTGGGTTGAGCGCCACACTGTGAAGCTGTCTCCAGCCTCTGCAGCATGGGTTCGATTCCCAGCCAGCCAGGGAGATACCCACAAGGTGTGGCAGACCTCTACTATATCACCCATTGCTCCCCTCAGCAGTGTATTTCGGTCCTGCCTGTTCTTCTCCCTGCTCTGTCTCTGGTGAATCCTCTCACCCTCCTGTGCCTCTGGCCTGTACCCCAGCTCTTGTATAAAAATAAATAAATCTTTTTAAAAAAGAGAGAGAGATTCATCTTAATCTCTTTAGTCAAATACATTTTCTGCTTCTACAATTTAGTTCTCCTTCAGTGGCATTTCTCTGATCACTACTTGATCTCCAAGTGTACTGAGATTTTCAGAGTAGTTTATCTTAAACTCCAGGCTGTGCCTTGGATACAGATTCATAGCAGCGGCACCATCTGATAGATAAACTAAAAGACAGAAAGCCTTTTAGTTTTCCTGAAAGCCCCTGATTTGGAATATCAAGTTCTTTCAAGAGAGCAAGAGCTCTTTCCTTGAGATGATAGAAACTAACAGAGTAACTAACGCTTGGCATTTTAGGATCTTGAAAAGATGATCAGTTGAGCGCATTTAGGGTTCTGTTTCATTTCTTAATATGCTGTGTCATGTCAGGAGTTGAAATTTTCTTTGAGAACTTGGTAGCACCGATCCCACATGGTCAGGTTATTAAGTGAACGGTAAATATTTCCTGTTCTTTGCAGATGTTGGCACAGTTCAAGGTCTGAATCTTTATGATTTACAGCTTCCTGTGCAGGCTGCCGTTGGCATGTGAGCAACTGACTGTGCTGTGGGTTTGCAGTGAAAATTCTTTCTTTGGAGTGAATCAATAAAGTTTTACCCAACTATTTAGAAACTTTGGTTAAAAATTCCAGTAATTCACCAGGGACATAAAACATACTGTGCTTCTAATCATAAGATTAGGATTTTATTTTTTTTAAAGAGTTATTTATTTATGCATACAAGAACAGGGTACAGACCAGAGGTGTGTGTGTGGGGGGGGGTAGGGTGAGAGGATTCACCAGAGACAGAGTGGGGGACAGAACAGGCATATTGACTGAAATACACTGCTGCGGGGAGCAGCGGGGGAGTCAGGAGAGGTCTGCTGCGCCATGTGGGTAGCTCCCTGGCCAGGGATCGAACTCGTGCTGCAGAGGGTGCAGATAGCTTCAGAGGTTGCATCTTAACCCCTTGTGCCACCAGGGAGGCCCTTAAGATTAGGATTTTAAAGTGAAGTTTGACTATCAAGTGTATGAATAATACCAAGCTCTCCAGTATTCAGAAACAAGAATTCTGGCTGCATGATGAAGTAAATCCATACATATCTTCTCTAATCTGCATAGTAAAATGTTTCTGAAAAGAGAAGTGGCTTTCTGACTTCCATATCCCACTCTTGTCCTCTGAAACCCACATCTTGTTTACCATCTCTACTACTGAATGGAAGAGGCTTTGAATCTTTTCTCCTCTGGTCCATTGAAATCTTGTTGTCCCCCATTTCTCAAGCAATAGCCCAGTTGTGACTCGGTCAGTCAGAGTACATGTTAACTTGATTCACTTCTCTTCAGCTCACTCTCTGCCACGCAGTCCTGAATGGAGTTATTTTCCACGTGCTTCTCTCATCTCTGGAGAGTCAGTTCACTCAGCTGCTCTGGTCTAACCCCCTGCCCTCCTCACAGCTTCCAGTTATAAGAGTAAAGCTCCTTTCTTTACTAATGAGTGGGTATATTCGCTTCTCCTTCTGTCTACATTCCCTGGCTATGTTACTAGAACCTGCCTCTTAATGCATCCCTTTCTCTCCTTGGGCCATTTAAGTGCTTACCACCCTGTCCCTGTTGTCCTCATGCTTATGCCATCAATCCCCAAGGACTGCTTCTGTCTACTCCTTTCTCCACGTCTTCTTAACTGCCCATCTCTGTTGAAAATACTAGAACTTGCCACATTTCTTTATTACAGTAGTACAAGTTGCATTTTTCATAACAGCCTACACATTTATATTTTCTCTCTACATATTTATATTTGACCCTTTGAAATCTACCAGATTATTAGGCCTCTTTTTTTTCTTTCTAGTACTATCTCCCATAGTTCCTCCATCAACCACAGAAAAGTGAGATGAACATGAGAATAGAAGGCAGCTGCTTTACAATGAGTACTGAGCAGTGGAAAAAAGGAGTTGGTCGGGTGTTTATTTGCCCTTGTCATTTTCAGCTGAATATTACTTGCCATATAGAAGTAAATAAATTGCAAAACAAACTTAAGAGAAAATATTAGTGTTTTAGGATAGGTTGCCATTCTCATATAAAAAACCTTTTTTTTTTTCCAAAGATTTATTTTATTTATTTATGCATACAAGAGCTGGGGTATAGGCCAGAGGGGCAGAGGGTGGGAGTTGCGGGGTAAGAGGATTCACCAGAGACAAAGTAGGAAGCAGAACAGGTGGAGTGACTGAAATACACTGCTAAGGGGAGCAGCAGGCAAGATAGGAGAGGTCTGCTGCACCATGTGGGTCAGCTCCCTGGCCAGGGATCGAACTCGTGCTGCAGTGGCTGCCAATAGCTTCGTAGTGCTCAGACTTAACCCCTTGTGCCTCCAGGGAGGTCCCTCATATAAAAAATCTTAAGCTGATTTTTAGGATGATTGCTGATATAGGTAACTTAGGTGTATCCAGTTCTTGATTATCACACCATCAGCATAAAATAATAACATGGCTTTAGAATGTATGTCTTACTTATATGTAAGTATATGCTTTCATAAATGTTGCTGAAATATTGTACTTCTCACAAGAAATTGGGTCATTAATGAAGGGACATGATTAAAATGTAACTCAGGCAGAACTGACTGGTTATCTTATTTCCCTTTCCTGAAATTCTGGAATTACCCACCATCCTGCCTCCCTACCCACACCCTGCAAAGTGAAAAAATTGACCTCATGACAGATCCTTGTTAAACTTTTCTTGAACAGAAAGTCAGGCAACTGCCTTGGTTTTGAAGGATTTTCCTACTAACTTAAAACAAAGTAAAAATAAAACTGGTGTATTGGATTTATCCTCAAGATAAATAATTCTGAAAGCTGGATTTGGAATAAATTAGGTGTCCTCCCATTACTTAGCTTCCAATTTAAGGTCTGACTTTTAAAGAGAAAAAGGAAACATATAGTCCAGATAAAGAAATGTTAAATTCTAGAGAACTTCACTATTTGAGAAAACAGTAAGATTGTGTTATCATTATTTCATACATGAGGGCCTCCATGGTGGTATATGGGGTTAGGTCTCAGCACTATGAAGCTATCAGCAGCCACTGCAGCATGAGTTCAATTCCCAGCCAGGCAGCTGGCCTACATGGCGTAGCAGACCTCTCCTGTCTCGCCTGCTGCTCCCCTCAGCAGTGTATTTCAGTAGATCTGCCTGTTCTGCTCCCCACTCTGTCTCTGGTGAATCTTCTCAACACCTCCACCCCTGCACCTCTGGAATAGACCCCAGTTCTTGTGGGTATAAATAAATAAAATATTTTTTTAATATATTTCATACATGAAAACTAGCAAGGAAGACAAAAATATATACCAGATTTAAAAAGTTCCCAACTTTAAAGATTCATACTGAGCCATTTCTTTAAATATAATTCCTGTTGAAGTATATAAAAGTCTCCTAATCCTCTGCTTCCTTCTTTCTGGCTTTCAGTTCCTATTGCATAACCCACCTGAGTATGCACTGCTTACTCTGCAGGTGTCTTTAAATAACCTGTCTTCCCAGACCCCTTTCTCTGGCTGCCTCTTGTGTTTTCTTCTTGTGCCACCACTTCCCTGAATCTTTCTTCTATTTAAGGATCCCACATCACTATGTTCCTGTGGATAAGGGGTGGACATGGGGGTCAGGGAAGATATCCCTACTGGGCTCTGGGAAAACTCTTTTCCAGGACCTCCAGAGATTGCAATAGAGAACAGAATCACTCTTATTAAAGGTCAGGCACTGTGCTTGGCACTTTATATGTGTTGTCTCATTTAACGCTGACAGTAAACCTTTCGGGAAGTTTTACTTTTCCTTTTTATAAATGAGGAAACTGAAGCTCTGAGGTGTTAAGTAATTTGTTAGAGTAAACACAGGAAGTGCATGGCTGACCGGGAGGCAAGCCAAGGGCCTCTCTCAGTTGCACCATGCTGCTGCCTTCAGAACAGCTCAACTGAGGAGGAAACAGACTTTTGGACTGGAATCTGGTCCAGAATTAAATCCACTAATACCCAGAAAATGAAACAAACACTGCTTGTTAAGAGCTGTAGGATATGCAAATTTGTCTTGATAATTTTATTAATAATTATGTCACATTATAATTTTGAATACAAGTTACTTAGAAATAATTTTCTAAAAAGTCAGAACATCTCTCCTCATAACTTGGAATATTTCTTAGAGAAAGTGTCAGTAATGGCGAGTAGGTTACCAGCTGGCTCCCAGTTGTATAGTGAGCCTTTTATTGGGGTTCAGATGATGGCGTTCCATGTGTGGGGTTCTTGGGTCCATTTGAGAAAGAATTCAGCATTATGTTCCCACTCTCTAGCACACGGCAAGTTTATTAAGGAAAAGAGAGAAGGAAAAAGAAAGGCCCGCATAGAAACAGGTGGGCAGTCTTAAAAGACAAGAAGTGTTCTTTTATAGTGTTCTTTATTGGGAATTTTTGTGGAAATTATCACCTTGGGGTCAGGTTGGATTTGTCTTCCAGAATTGATAATCTTCTCTGCCCCACCTCTGCTGATAATCTTTTCTGACTCCACCTCAGATTCCTGGAAACTTCCATAGCCAAATTTAAAGATTTATTAACTGTCCCTACCCACACCCTCTGATGTTTGTCCTTATGAGACCTTTCATCCTGAATTTTTCTATTCTCAGCTTCTATCATTTTCATGGGTAAGAACTATGGTATAAATAATATCTTAGTTTTTCCTTTTTCTTTGTAAAATGCATCCAATAATAAATAGGAAATGAGTGTATCACGACCACAGCTAGCCTTTTATCCACTCCAGCCACACTTGGAAGGGAGAAGAATAAACACAACAATCCAGTCTACCAACAACCATTAATATTTGAGCGCAGGTTATTTTACTGGAACTATAGACAACCTTGCCCATAGTTATTTCTCAATTTTTCTCTTTAAATTTTGTTATTAACATTGCATTATAACATTACGTATGTTTAAGGTGTGTATTATTAAAAATCAGCATCCCTGGGGCCTCCCCGGTGGCACAGCAGTTGAGCGCTGGGTTGCAAAGCTGCCCACGGCCTCTGCGGCGCCGGTTCGATCCCTGGCTGCTCCCAGGCCACCAGAGGAGGGTCCCGCATGGCGCGCAGACCTCTCCTGCCGCCCGCTGCTCCCCTCAGCAGTGTACTTCGGTCCTTCTGCCTGCTCTGCTCCCCGCTCTGGCTCTGGTGAATTCTCTCACCCTCCCACGCTTCTGACTGTACCCAGTGCATGTATAAACAAAAAAACAAACAAACAAATTAATGAATAAATAAATAAAACATGCCTCTATTAAAAAAAAAATCAGCATCCGTATATATACTACCTTAAGTTCACCACTGAAGTCCAATTCTGTCCTTCACCATACAGTTGACACCTGTTACCCAATATATCCACATTCCCTCCTTTGTTACCTTCTGGTAACCACCAATTAGTTTTATAGACTAAAGGGTTCTTTTTTTATTTTTCATTTGCTTGGTTTTGCTATATACCACATGTGAGTGAAATTATTCGCTAGTTTTAAAAAAATTACTACCTTTCTACTTTGTATTACAATACCCATATTGATTGACCAGACCTATTTTGATAAAGGGTCAAACATGGAAATGCCATTTAAGGTCATAAAAAGAAACAAAGGAACAGTATCTCTGAAAAGTTTGCAGGTAATTGGGATGGAAATTTTGTCTTTTGTCTGGAAGCATGATGTCTTCTAGAACTTCACTACTCAATGTTTATGTCTATGGACCAACACCGGACTATCACCTGGAGCTCAATAGCAAGGCAGACTCTCCGCCCTCCCTGCAGAGCTATAGACCAGAAGCTGCATTTCATTAAAATCCCTGGTGTCCATGCTTCTTTATCGCTTCAGAAGCCCACATCAGAAGGTCACTTGGTGTCAGTTCCAGCTTTATTACCCTGTCAACCAATGTAATCTTCTTCCGCAGATTACTGGAAGAATTGGTTCGTAAAGAGAAAGAACTACAAGCACTCCTTCATCAAGCTATTGAAGAAAAAGACCAAGAAATTAAACACCTGAAGCTTAAGTCCCAACCAATAGGTGAATAGTAGTATATGTTAAAGTCATATTGTTTAAACAGGCTGCCCGGGAACGGGGAAAGCTGGCAGGCAGTTTTATTTCATGGCTTAATCATCATATGTCACTTGTACCACAGCCACAAGTAGAGAGTGTTTTTTAAAAAAATCCTATTCTTAATTGTAGCAAAGTGCAGTAAAAATGAGATGACTCAGTCATCTTTTTGTAAGGCATATATTTTTGAGAAAATAGAGCTTTCCAAGTATTTTGTCTTTATTTCCTTTTTAAAATTACTAGACTAAAATAATACTTTTTTTTATTTGTATTCTATTTATTCTAGTTTTATTCTAGTTTTTTTCCTCTTATAATTTGACAATGCCTAAATAGAATAGAGTAATAAAAGTCATAAATGGATACACTAAAAACTAATACAATGTGATATATCAATTAGAGCTCAATTTTTTAAGTCAGAGATCAGAACTTTGATGAAATCTATTCTGTTAGAAGTTGGGGGTGAAGATAATCATTAGAAATTTTTATTTTGCCAGTTTAGAGGAAAATATAATTCAGTTTACATTCAGACATATGGTTTTTCCGTATTATTACCAGTAGTGGGAAAAATTATAATTATACAGTTTTGTCCTACTTATGCTCATCTTTCCATGTACAATTTTTGTGCACAAAGTAGTCTAAGAAACTATAAAATTATATAAAGTATGAAATGGGAATATCACTGCATTATTTCTTGACTCTCCATTTATTAGTTGGTTAACTAGTCTTTAAGAGTTATTTATAGTGTCACTTATTCTGCCTTTCTCAATTGTTTCTATTTTTTTCTGATAAAATATTTTAATGTATCAATACATTTCTTTTGACTGGAAGAGTCTCAGATAACCAGTTTCAAATGAAGCTAAGCATACCACCCACCCCAATTCTGTCTTAGATATTCCTGGATTGTCTGTAAGTCACCTAAATTCTTCTGGCACAAATACTGAAGATTCTGAACTTACTGACTGGTTGAGAGGAAATGGAGCTGATGAAGACACTATAAGTCGGGTAAAGATAACTAACTATCTGTGGGATAAGCACTTTCACTTCATTTCATATTGTTGAGTGCCTACTATGCTCTGGGCACACTGGTAACCAACATAATCCCAGCCCTTCCTTCCTACAAACTAGGGTAAGAGAACAGTAAAATCATTCCACAGGTAAAAGTACAATTATACCTGGATAAATCCTGTGCTGGAAAGGTTATCAGAAAGGTTATGAGATGGAGGGAGAGGAGGGAGGTTCTCTGAGAAGGTAATGGATTGGCTGAGGCTTAAGGGAATCCATCAGAATAAACAGGCCATCTGTATGTAGTTTGGTGGGCATGCAGATAGGCAGGGGGAAATCACTCGGGTGGGAGTGCAGAGTGTGCAGAGGCAGTGAAGCAGCCAAAAACTATGTGGTCTAGAAAGGACCTAAGGATTTTCATGTTTTTGAATTGAAAATAAGGAACAGTGGGAAAAATCAAGATGAAACTAAAAGATAATCTTCTATTTTTAATTTTCTTTTGTTTGCTTAAAATTTTTCATTTTAAAATATCATTATTAAGCAACATTTTGAGATGCTACAGGGAAGCACCTACTTATTGCTACATAATAAAATAGATCTAATCGTGAATTTATGTCAGATACAACCCATATTACATCTATAATAACCTAATTCCTCTGAAGTCCTGATAGATTTTTGTTATTGGTATAATGGCATTATTTTATGTTTTAAGACTACATGTATGTTTGCACATATAGGCATAGAAGTTATCTATTAATTTATAGAAAAGGCCTCTTAATACATTGATTTCAGTTTTATATTTAAATTTTTAAGACTAAAGTTGTCTTTTCAACTGAATTCATCATTTATTAGGCCACTAATTAAAATTTAGCATTTCCTTAGAAATCTACATTTAATAAGTTACTGCTCCATAAATTTAAACAACTTTCTTGCCTGTGGAAAATAATACACCCAAACTCGATCAAATTCTCCAAAATATATATTTCTCTTAGATGTAAATCACAGCTACTGACTCATCGCTCTTTTTATTAGATTAAAACATAAAAACTTCAGTTTACATTCAGGATTCTGATTTTGTAGTCATTTTATTAGCCATCAAAAATAAGTTCAAGTATTAAGTGTAGGCAATATCTTTCCAAGAACACTTTTTATCCACTTGCAAAAAATAAAACTACACAGTACCAAATCTCTTAATACAGATATTGTCTTAAGAACAGTAAAATTAAAAAATTAAAAATTAAAATTAAAATTTAAAATTAAAATTAAAACAGATGTAATTGCAAGTGAATCTTATCTATTCATTAGAAACCCATTCAGAAATTCTGTGTTGCTTATAATCTTTACACATTTGGAAGTCATGCATATAGTTCCTTGTAATTATTTTATAATGGGAAAGACTTTCCCTTAATAATTCCAGAAGTTTGTGTTAGTGAATTTCCTTTTATTTGCAATTTTAATTATTGCCAAAGTTAACATAATAGACAGAGTTTGCTTTTTGAAAGGCAAATAAACCATCTTAATTTTGTGCATATTTTACTTTCTCCACAGTTTTTGGCTGAGAATTATTCACTGATGGATGTTCTCTGCTATGTTACACGAGATGATTTAAAATGCCTGAGACTAAGGTACCACTTTGCTTACTGCTTATTTGTCATCATGGAAAGAGCACTGGCTGAGATCAAGAAGTCTGGGCTCCTGTTCTGGCTGGGTACCTAACTAGCTCTAAATCCAGGACAGAGCTGTTTGGTTCTTAATTGCTCTGAGTACACTGAGTTAGTAGGACCAGGCTGTTACTGGGTGCTCTAAAAACCAATATTTCTATATTAAAAATGCAAATCCCTCCCGGGTGGCGCAGTGGTTGAGTGCTGGGCTGCGAAGCTGCCCTCAGCCTCTGCACCACCGGTTCAATCCCTGGCGCCGGGCGAGGGTCCCACATGGCGCGCAGTCCTCTCCTGCTGCCTGCTGCTCCCCTCAGCAGTGTACTTCGGTCCTTCTGCCTGCTCTGCTCCCCGCTCTGGCTCTGGTGAATTCTCTCACCCTCCCGTGCTTCTGACTGTACCCAGTGCTTGTATAAATCAATAAATCAATAAATAAATCAATCTTTTAAGAAAAAAGAAAAAAATGCAAATCAACTGGAAGAATGACAGCCTAAGATCATGCAGATATTCTAATGCCATCTTAAATGCTCAAATGTAGCTCATGACTGAGGCACATGTAGAAATATGAGGTACTGATTTACCTTCCAAATACTTGGCTTACTCTGATGCAGTTTCTTATGATAAATAGTTTTTCCATTAGGCCAAGCATATATGCATGTAAATGACACCCACCTCTATAAAGGCACATTTCAAAAATGCTGAAAATCAAAAATAGTGCTTTGGGATCTGGTAGTTTGTGGGAGTGGACAGGAAAGACATGGAGGGTTGGTAAGGAAAAACATACAAAAAGGCTACATAATGACTGATAAGAATTTGGGATCCTCAAGGTTCTGATCAGAGTAGCAGAGTGCTAAGAAGTCACGTTTCTATTTCAAGGGCAATGTTTTTGAAGACACATTCTCTTCATCCTGTTCTTGTGTCTTTCAACAGGGGCGGGATGCTCTGTACACTGTGGAAGGCCATCACTGACTTTCGAGACAAACAGACTTGACGGTCCCCCATTTGTTTCCAGCTTTCCATGGAGGTTCTAAAAACAAACACCGAACTGATCTTCTTAGGATTCAGAGAATCGAAGGGAGAGGAGAAAGAAGCTGCACTTTAAATCCAGTATTTGTTTACTCATGTTAAAAAAAAAAATAGACAAAAATACACTGAAATTTCCTAACTGCTCCTATTTCTATAATTCATAAGAACTATCAAAATAATCCTAAACATTATCATGTTTAGGATTATTTTAGCCTAAACATTTTAATGGAAATATTTTTATCCCAGCAGCAATTGTACTTCAGCCAAATGTTTATTTCACACAAAATGGATATGACATTTCATGTGATTGTGCATCACTGGAACAAAAACAAAATGTGACCATAACTTTTTAGGCTTATGTGTGCTTGTAATATGCTCTGGTAATCTGAGTAGAAATGCATAATTTCAATTATTGTATAAATTTTATGTTTTTTAAATGTGCAGTATCTGAAAGTAATGGTTTTTATCTACTTATCTGTACTAATTGTAATATTGACTATATTTTGTAACTTAAGTTTCTGGCCCATAGTACATTCATTTGAGTTGTTTATGTACTACTGAACTGTACCAGTTGCACATGCCTGAATCCTAGTAATGTTAGCTTGTTCTAAAGCTATCGTTGTGTCATACTTCCCCTAAAAAGTAAAAAGACTCTCAACATACTGCTTTGATAAATTCTCAAGAATTCTTATTTTGTTTTGACAAACTAGATAAACTCCTTTGTCAAATTCTAGTTGTTTCTTCAGCTATATCTTTCAATAGGATCTGTCTTCTAGTCAAGTCATCAAAGCACAGCTGATATCCGGGTTGTTCCTCAGGACGTCAGGGTAAGAAAGAAGGTGGAGAAAAAGAGTAAAAGAAAGCAAGTGTGTTTTCTTTAAGCCCCAAGTTACCGTGAATGATTATTGTGTGTCTCAAAGGTCTGCAATGGCATCCCATAGAGAACACTACACTTTCTATTATCTTAAGTTTTCCTTTTGCCAGGAAATATTTTTATTTTAACCTGAATATTATATTTGATAAGACTACCCAACTAATAGGATGAAGTCTACAGCTCCTAGATGGATAAATGAGATAAATAAATTCCTAAATATACAGGACCTGTTTATTATGCAGAATAGAAATAAAACAGAGCTGTTTATGTATCATGACTTGATCCATATATAGTAGTCTTTGATAAAACAGAAGTCATCTTTCGTTCTATGTAAACATCAAGGTAAATATCTTTTACATTATATTAGCATATACAAAAAAGTCTCACCATTATTTTCTCATTTGATACTTGCAACAATATAGCTGCATTTTTTTCCCCTTCCATTCCTGAGGACAAATAGTTATCTCTCGTATCCTTTCGGGGGAATTTCAAAGGTGGTGAAGTGTGAATTATGATACTCATATTGAAACACTAGGTATCCTCTTGACTAAGCCAGTTCTCTCTTCAATTCTATGGTTTAGGGCTTCTTTTAGACCCTCCATAGGATCAAGCTACCCATCTTCAACCGGCTCTTTTTTTTTTTAATTCAGGATTTTTTTTTAAATTTTCTTTTTATTCTTTTATATATATATATATTCTTTATATCATTGTTCATGCAACCGACTCTTTAATGATAAAGACTTTCCTTGTGCTCCTCCTCCTCCCTTATGTTCATGGGCAGAATGTTCCTGTGTCCCTCTCTGCTTATAACACATTCCCAGACAAGCATCATTAAACTTTTTTCTCACAATGTTGAATCTTAGTCACAAAATTAGGCAGTTCCATAATGGCTCAAAGTTCATGAAAGTTTTGTACTTGAAAGTTCTTTGGCATAAATGTAGACCTGTAATTCTTTTTTAAAGATTTATTTATTTATTTTTACATAGAAGAACTGGGGTGTAGGCCAGAGGTGCAGGGGTAAGAGGATTCACCAGAGACAGAGTGGGGAGCAGAACAGACAGATAGACTGAAATGCACTGCTGAGAAGAGCAGTAGACCAGACAGGAGAAATCTGCTGCACCATGTGGGTCAGCTCCCAGGCTGGGGATAGCTTCATAATGCTGAGACTTAACCCCTTGTGCCACCAGGGAGACTCCAGACCAATAATTCTTTTTTTTATATATGATTTTTTTTAATAGAGGCCTGTTTTATTTGTTTGCTTATTTGTTTGTTTGTTTATACAAGCACTGGGCACAGTCAGAAGCGCGGGAGGGTGAGAGAATTCACCAGAGCCAGAGCGGGGAGCAGAGCAGGCAGAAGGACCAAAGTACACTGCTGAGGGGAGCAGCGGGCGGCAGGAGAGGTCTGCGCGCCATGTGGGATCCTCCTCCGGTGGCCGGGGGGCAGCCGGGGATCGAACCGGCGCCTCAGAGGCTGCGGGCAGCTTCGCAACCCAGCGCTCAACCGCTGCGCCACCGGGGAGGCCCCAGACCAATAATTCTTAACCCAGCTTTACATTAAAGTGAATTGTTTGATTTTTTTTTTTTAAGATTTTGTTTTTATTTATTTATACAAGCACTGGGTACAGTCAGAAGCGCAGGACGGTGAGAGAATTCACCAGAGCCAGAGCGGGGAGCAGAGCAGGCAGACGGACGAAATACACTACTGAGGGGAGCAGCGGCGTCAGGAGAGGTCTGCGCGCCATGTGGGACCCTCGCCGGTGGCCGGGGATCGAACCGGCGCTGCAGAGTTTCCGCAGCCCAGCGCTCAACCGCTGCGCCACCAGGGGAGGCCCTGAATTGTTTGATTTTTTAAAAAATACTGATGCCATCACCTCAGAATCTGTATTGGTCTAGGGTGAGTCCCAGAGATCCTTTTAAAAAGCTCCACAACACAGAAGCAATCTAAATGCCCATGATAGGTGAGTAGATCAAGAAGATGTGAAGTGGATACTACATAGCCATAGGGAAAAGTGAAATGCTCCCATTTACAGAAAAATGGAATGAGTTTGAGGGGATCATGTGCATTAAAGCAAGTCACAATGATAGACATTCGCATGAAAAACGACTGGGAAAAACAAAATCCTTGCAAAAAACTAGTGAACATTAATAAAATGGCATTTCTGGGATTAAGAGTTGGGGGGGCGCCTCCCTGGTGGTGCAGTGGTTGAGTGCTGGGCTGCAAAGCTGCCTGAAGCCTCTGCAGCGCTGGGTTCGATTCCCGGCTGCAGGGCGAGAGTCCCACCTGAGCGCAGACCTCTCCTGCCGCCTGCTGCTCCCCTCAGCAGTGTACTAGTATATTGGGTCAGTCTGCCTGTTCTGCTCCCCTCTCTGGCTCTGGTGGATTCTCTCACCCTCCTGTGCTTCTGACTGTACCCAGTGCTTATATAAATAAATAAATAAATCTTTTAAAAAAAAAAAGCGAGTGGAAGAAGAAAGGGACAAGGAGATAGGGGGGTTGAAGAGAAGACAGATCTTTCCACCGTAGAATGAATAGCAGATACAGAGGTTCTGAGGAACAGAAAGATGACATAGGACCAAATACAGTTATCAAAAAAAAAAAAAAAAGACAGGAAGAGGAAGACTTGAGATCTCAGCTTAGGCAGCAGGACTGTAGGAGCTGGTATAAGGAAATGGTTGTGAGATGAGTCCCCAAGTGGCTGGCTTGTATGAGAGTTTTTTTTTTTTTTAAGATTTATTTATGCATACAAGAACTCGGGTGTAATCAGAGGTGAGGGGAGGTGAGAGGATTCACCAGAGACAGAGTGGGGAGCAGAACTGGCAGATTTACTGAAATATACTGCTGAGGGGAGCAGCGGGCAAGTCAGGTGAGATCTGCTGTGTCATTTGGATTGTTCCCTGGCCCAGGATCGAACTCTTGCTGCAGTGGCTGGCGATAGCTTGATAGCGCTGTCTTTAACCCCTGCTCCACCAGGGAGGCCCTTGTGTGACAATTGTTTGAGGGAGTGGGACACTGATGTCAAGGGATGGAGCCTTCAGTGAGTGTTTCATGTGAATGTTCTCATTTAGTCCCACAACACCCCTATGGAATAGGTTCTAAATCCCCATCTTTCACGTGGAAACAGAAGCTTTGTGAGTTCAGTAATCTGAGGTCATGCCACTGGGGGGCTATAAAAATTACAATTTCACACTCAAGTCCCACCTCCTTATCCCAAGTGACACCTGGAGAATACCTCCCCTTTGAGGTGGTAGTAAGATTCATTGTTCATTTAGTGTAGCAAGAGTCTACTCACATTGGCCTAGAGTAAAACTGTCACATACCTTTTGACCTTGGGCAAATTCAGCATTCCAAGTCTTTACTGTCTGAGATGATAGCAACGTTATGCCTTCCTCAGAGAATTGCTGCAGGATTTCAGTGGAAGAATGCAAGGGAGGTGCTTAATGCATGCTGAGCAGATAGTAAGCACTGAGCTTGCTCCATGCGATTATTATCATTCATTCAAGTTATTTGTTAAATCATTACTAGGTCATGAACAAGACACAGTTCTTGTGCCGAGAAGTTCAGCATTAGAGGTGGGATCAAAATAAAGCAGAAACAACAGAAATGTACAGTACATGCTACAGTAAATGTACAGTAAATGTACCGTAAATGCTATACTGCCAGCAGGGGTCAAGAAAAGCTTTCCAGAGCAGACATGACCTAGAAGTTAGCCTGGAAAATAACTGTAATTGAACAGTTATGCAGGGATGGTGGAGACAGTCTTTTAACAGTAACAAAACAGGAATCTGCTGGGTAAAGTAAATCCGGTGTCTCCTTTTAACCACATTTGATCATTTCTCAAAATTCTGTCATTGCGTTTTTGCTTTAATCCCTCCTAGGGTACCACATAAAACACTTTGACAATAAGTAATTATGATTAACCTACTGGAACGCCTACCACGGGCAAGGCACTGTAGCAGCAGGAAAGATAAACACCACGCCCATCAAGTTCAGAATGCAGATAACACATTATGTCATTAAGAGCAGCTGAAATTTGTAAACAAATAATTGATGGCTCAGACTTTTATGAACACTCTATGCAGAAATAGAAGACAAAGGCCCTGCCACCAAGTATCCATATCAGAGGGAAGAGACAACCTTACAATAATAAGGCACACCTCGTCTGTGTTAAGGCTGGATGAGGGGCTAGCCTGGAAACCCCGCGAGAAGTTCGGAGGAGGCTTGTGAAAGCCAGGCAGCTGGAATACACTTCACTAGGATGATGAACCTCAGCCGAAGCCTTGGAGAGACTTATTTTTAAATAAGTCAGAGTCAAGAAAGACACTTTGGGCAGAGAGCAACAAAAGCAAAGGCAGAAAGCTGTGATCGGGAAGGTGTTCTTGAGAGGGAGGACACGTTGTATAGAGCACACAGAAAGTGTAGCTCCTATTTGGCTGCAAAATATGGAATATAGAGATGAGAAGTGGAAAATGGGGTAGGGGAGAGCTCGGGGTAAGATTGGGTGGGTAAAGGGCAGCTAGTATTTAGTTATGTAGAAATGAGGAATCTATTGAAGGTTTTTGAGCAAGAGCAGGGTGTATGTAAGTAGTTGTATATGGGGAGTTTGACCTGGTGAAGTTGTGTCAGGCAAGTTAGAGGGGACAGAAACTGGACAGAGCTGTTCAGAGACTATTTCAGATGTGAATGAGGGTCTAGTTGGAGTTAGAGCAATAGGAATTGACGGGGTAGAATTAATGAGTTGATACCGTCTATACACTGATTTGAGCAGTGATATGGGAAAAGGTAGATATTGAGCCTCTGTGAGTAAGAGAAGTAGGCAAATAGGCAAGTTTTGGAGGGGGAGCTGTTTGTGACTTGTTAAATTAATGGCAGGGCATCATGATAGAAATGTGCCAAGATCACTGAATTGGTGATGGAAGTCAGCACTGAGGTCAGGGGAGTTATATTCTGGATTAGGAGTCATCTGGATTGACAGAAAAATAAATAAGGACTGTGAGGACTAGAGGAGAGATAGAAAACGTTATAGCCTAACATTTTGCGAGGAGGAAGTTTTGGGGAGTAGGAAGAATTTAAGTCTGCAAAGTAGACTAAATAACCACCAAGCTAGTGGGGTAAACCAAGAGGAAGACTTGATCAAGTACTGCAGAGAATCTAGGGGAAACATGAATTAAAAAATAATAACAGGCAATTTGATTTCATGACTTGGAAAGTTTTGATAAACAGGAAGAAAGGTTACAATTGATTAAGAAATGTTAAGACCAAAAGGGCATTTGAGTCCACACTTTTTTTTAACCTTTGGTGAACAAATTGTATGACAATAGATTTGGAAGTGTGGAAAGTTAAAAGAACAAATATTCAAAGTGAGGAGTCCAGAATGTTTGGGGATAGAACTGCTGAATGGAGAGGCATTTGGGGAGTAGGGTGAGATAAGAATGAAGTTGCAAAGGAGTCAAGGGGGGTGGGGAGGTGTTGGGAGTTCCAACTCCCCTGGGAAGGGGAACCACAATGTTTCTGAGAGATTCTGAGAGGGATGTGGGAGCTCAAGACAGATGGCTTTCGTGTTCTAAGTAAAGTACACACAAAGTACGTGATGGTGTGCGACATTTAGCAGATGTCATCCATTCCCGCATATTCATGAAACAGCCCACTCTGTTACAGACACCACATTAAGTTTGGAAGGAATAGTGAAGTGCAGGATTTCACTGTGTTTCTTATTGCTCTTATTTTTGTGTAACTTCATGACAGACTGAATTGAAGCAGAATTTGGTAAAAGAATGGGACAAGGGATAAGCACACTGCTCTTCTCCCCCCCCACTCCCCGGCAAAAAAAATCTCCTCCCCCAAAACCCACATAAAAAATATAAACGCCAATAAATCTTGAGTTTTTTGTGGGGGTGGTTAAAGGAGAAAACTCATTGGTTTACTTTAAGTAGGTAGTAAATCAAAAAGTTGAAAACTTGCAAATTTCCTCCTGAGTATTCAACTTTTTAAATTCAGCAAAGAGAGTCTTTCTGATGTCCCTATGAAAGTGTTTAAGATCTGATGACTTGGGCCTCCCCGGTGGCGCAGCGGTTGAGCGCTGGGTTGCGAAGCTGCCCGCAGCCTCTGCAGCGCCGGTTCGATCCCCGGCTGCTCCCCGGCCACCAGAGGAGGGTCCCACATGGCGCGCAGACCTCTCCTGCCGCCCGCTGCTCCCCTCAGCAGTGTACTTCGGTCCTTCTGCCTGCTCTGCTCCCCGATCTGGCCCTGGTGAATTCTCTCACCCACCCACACTTCTGACTGTACCCAGTGCTTGTATAAATAAATAAATAAATCTTTAAAAAAAAAAAATCTGATGACTTAATGAAGTGTGTGTGTGTGTGTCTCCAAGCCGATGTATAAAACTATCTCCACCAACCATGTGCTTTATTTTTATTGAATGGAATGCTGATAAAATAATTTGAATAAAATTTAGGAAGATAACATTGCTCAACAATCAGTTTGCCTAATTTGTTATAGAAACGGCACTAAGGGGGAAAGTCATAACTACAAAACATAAAAGTGTCCCTCAGACAAAACCTCTATCCAGTCACTCAGAAAACTAGTAAGCCAAGCAGAAACAGTCCAATCAGCTCAGCATGGCAGGTTTTTCATGTAACAATGGTGAGGATTATACTAGTAAGATTCTGCTAAAGTCCTTGGGAGGGTGTCAAACTGTAGGGAGATTGCTAGGTACGTGGGAGTGCTTTTCTGTGTAACTAGAACTGTTTGTTACTCCATTTTGTTCCTTATGTTTCCATTTATGTATGCTACATTTTTTTCCCTCAGCATTTTTTTGTTGCTTAACCTTTATTTGCCTGTTAGAGAAAAAATTGGTTTCTTCTCAGCTAGTAATATCGTGTGTATATATAGTGCGTATATATATATAATATTGTGTATATATTGTGTTCATATATGTATATATATGTATACACACACTATATATATAGTTGAATATATATATATATATAGAGAGAGAGAGAGAGAGAGAGAGAGAAAGAGAGAGAGAGAGAGAGTTGCCTATTGCTTTTTTTCCCCTGGTCTTCCCAAGCAAGCCAGAAGTCCCAAGACAGTTACTAATCCGCAGCCAAGAGTAGGAAAAGCAACCACACTGGCATGAGTTTCATTAAGTGGCGAGCTCCGGGGCTTATCAGATAGAAAGGCCCGCCGTAAAGACAAGTAACAGCCGTGACGTCTGCCCGAAAACGCAGGTGGAGACCGGAACTCAGCGTGGAATCCAGCCCGTGTACTTCGGCTTTCCACGTGGCATCATCTCTGTTGCGGCTGTCACCGTGAACTCCAGCCCCAGCGAAGTCAAAACTGACCTGGCTGCTTCAGAGTTCAGAGCGGAATAGAGCGTCCCGGACGCATCGTCGGCACGTCCCGGTCACTGGCCCTGGCGCCACGGGGCATCGCGACCAGCGTCCAGACCTCGAGGAGTGGGTAGCCGCGGCCCGACGCTCAGGGTCCAGGTGCTGGGCTTCGCCGGCTCCTCGCGCCCCCAAGACCCAGCAGCCGGAGTCGCCGCGGCTGCCACGCCGCACCTGCCCGCGAGGGGGCGCGCCCGCGCTCGGAGCCTGGCGGCTCCGCCTGGCCGCGCTCGCGCTCCTCCTCCCGCCCCGCCCCTGTCCCTCCGCCCTCCCTGACGGCGCTCACCTGTCTGGGCGGCGGGCCCCGGAGGCTGGGGCCCGGCGGGAGCTGAGCCGGGGAAGAGGGCGGAGCGGCTCTCGGGGCGCGTCATCGGAGCACCATGGCGGAGCTGGGAGCTGGCGGCGACAGCCACAGGGGCGGCGACGGTGCGGCGGAGAGTGAAACAGGTGACTTCGCGGCGCCGTCCGGCGGGCTCCGGCGGGAGCGGGCGGGTGGGGGGCTGCGAGCCGGGTGGGGGGCTCGCGCCGGGCTCCGGCGGTCCCCTCCCTGGCCCGCGCGGCCATGGCCCGGCACCCCCGGCCGGGCACCCCGGGGTGCGCCGCGCCTCCGGGCTCGCAGTGCGTTTGCCCTTCGCCCTCCAGCTCGGCCTCCCCGGCGCGCGGCCCCGGTCCCGGGCGCCCCTTTTGCCCTCCACCTCGATTCTCCCACAACAGGTGGAAACACGCCAGGGAGCGCGGGCGGGAGGAGGAAATGGAGAAACACTGGCGGCTGCTCCCCTCCCACCTGCCCGCCTGGGCTAATTCAGTTGAATCTGGAAATCGTATCCCCCCCCCCCCCCAGACCTTACAGCCGTGCGGAAAATCCTCGGGCAGGTGCCACAGGCAGGGTTAGCTGTTTCTGGGCACCCCCTCCGCCTGCCCGGGTTGTCCTGCCCGGGGTGCCCGGTGGCCCATGTCGGTGGCGCAGCCCGGCGCGTGGGCTCGAGGGTCGCGCGGTCGGGGGTGCCAGCCCGGCTCCCGGCTCTCCCAGTGATCACATGCTCCTGAGCTAAGTGTGGTCGCGAGCGCTGGCACTGGTTGCAGAATGCTGGGGGTCTGCGCGTGCGGCAAGATGGACTCAGTCATTTACTAGAAAGAACCCCAGGCTGCTTGTTTTCAGTCGATGCACCAATCCGAGATAGGAACGTTGACTTAGCTCGTCAGGCCTATATGTTGAGGGCTCCCTTATCCCTCCTTATCGACCTTGCACGCTTACAGACACACCCAGGACAGGCAGCCCCATCGCCAAAACAGGCAGCCCCCCTTCCCCCCAACACCCCATTTTATACCAAGGTAATATCCGTCCCCTCCCACCCCCACCCTGTAGTTTTTTGTTGGTTGTGTTTTTTTTTTGTTTTTTGTTTTGTTTTGAGAAACTGTCTTGCAAAACCACCCCTCCCTCCTAGTCCCCTTTTCTATTTTTAGCTTGTAAAGTCTTTCTGGTACCTTCCTACACTTGGGGTGGGGGCGGTGAGCTGTTATTTATTTGAAAAAGAAAGTCAAATTGCAGACTACCCAATTGCAGTCTATTTCCTGCTTACATACACATATAATCAGAAACAATTGTTTCGTAAATGTAAGAATGTCAGCCACCTCAAAAACAAGCAAAAAAAATTCATTTAGGTGGTGTGCTTATTTTAAAATGAAAGGTGCAGAAAGGCTATAACAGTATTTGCAAATAATGTGTTTGCACTGCCTAGAAGAGATTGGGTACCTAAAATCAAATGACTTAATCCCTTTAGCCAAAATACCTGAGGTTAAGTCCTCTGAGGTATCTTAAACTTGTTTACTTTGAAGTCACGTTCCTTCCTGTGGAGTGGTTTCTTTTGTCTTAATGGGTTGGAAAGATTGTTCATCATTATTTTGGTTTGGGGTGGGGAAGGGGTGGCTGAGAGGAGATGCCTTTGTGATTGCTTTGGCAACCTGAGGAACTGGGTGCCAGGGTTGGGCTTCCCCAAATAAGGGCATCAGGAGGGCAGTATCCTCAGTTGTGAATGTCAGTGGTTTGGTGCCTAATCCACACAGAGTAACTGCTTCTGAAACAAAATTTTTCAGTGAGTTAGTACACACCAATTTATGTTCAAGAAAACACTTTCTAGAATCTGCACAGGAGTAGCTTATTCAGATACCTGAACTACAAACTAGTCTAGACAGTGCCTGACCATGTTAGCTTAGGAGTTGGTCATGCATCTAACACACACTAGTCAACCAGGAGAGTGTCAGTGACATATTTTCTTGTATGAAGAGGGGAATTTAGTTGGCTGCCATCATTTTCATAGAAAACAATTCTTAGACTCCTTTGCCTAGAAACTTCCATTTTCAAAAAGTGGATTTTATATATGATCTTTTGAATAACTGTACTTTATCACTTAACCGAAACTTAATTCTGGCCCACATCTTTTTCCTATTTTTCTAGCCCTGCGCCACTACTAACGTTCTCGGTGCTCATCAGCACTTTATATGAGTAGGAGCCCAAAAAAGGTGAAAATTTACTTTTTTAAATCTGGGTAACAATATTTTCAGCAAACGGTGAGGATTGTTTGCATTTTTAACTATTTAAGAATTGTCCCATATATATATAATGTGACCTATGTCTGAACATAGGAATTTAAATATACTAGTCTATTCTCATGGACATATTTCACATTATACACATCCAGATGCCCCAAGTCATTATTTTTAAACAATCAGGTAGGGTTTTTTCAGGAGAGATGTGGATTTCTGTCTTTCATTACCACCAAGAGGTGAAAATTCCCATCTCAAGTGGCAACATTTATTGAGGGATTCATTTTTCAAATTTAACCTTTTAAAACTTGGTTAAGAGGTACATTCTTACATTTGTCTTTCAGTTTTTGTGTCGCTGTGTGGAGACCGTGGTCTAATTTTATGGCAATTTAGATTAGCATCTCAGATGATTATAAAAATAACACCTGTAATGTGTTCATAATTATATACATGTGTTTGTGTATATATCAAAGAGGGACTGGTATTGTGCTGCATATGAAACAAGATGTTTATTGAGAATATTGAGGCCTGGCTGTCGCCGAATGTCCTGAAATTGGAACGTTACAGAGAACATTAGCTTGGCCTCTGTGTGAGCTGGATATGGAGATTCGTGAAGTGTTCTGTATTTAAATATATGCATATATGTTGGAAGGTACTATATAAATCCAACATTTAAAAATCATATGTCTGTCAGCATCTTTTCTCTTCTCTGAACAGATAGTGAAGTCCCATTCCTTGTGGTGAAAGTTTTATTTTTCTTAAGGATGAACGGTTCTTTCATTGCATTTTTCAGTATCCAACGATAAACAAGAACTGTAAAAAAAAAAAATGATGTGGAAACAAATTATCTATTTCGCCACTAGAGGACATTAAGTCCTTTTTCGGGCCCTTGTTTTGAGGAATCACTTATAATGATAGTCACAAAACTGTCTCTGCCCAAGCTTTATATATTTAATTTGATGCTCCTGTTCAAAAGCTGTGGAAGTGAGTGTGATCAATTAGGTTCCCAATCTGATCACTTATTTTATAAAATCTTACTGAATAAAGACCAGATTTAAAATTGCTTTTAACTAATTGGTGAGACAGCATAAACAGGAAATCAATCAATACCTGTAATTTGTGAATTCTGCTGTTCCTTTGAGGGAAATGACTGAGAGCATGTGTTTGGGATTTTTCTGTCCTTACCAGTCTATGTGGTGAATAACAAGGACTTCGTGATCTTGGTCATGATACATCACTACATTTTTCCAAATTAATAAATGATCTGTAGGTCTCACTTAGTTCTTAGGGTCTACAGAAATATTTTAAATAAAAAATTGTAAGATAGGGACCAGACTACAGTTTGGTATTGGACTCACCCCATTTGAAATTCGGTTGTAAAGCTGGTAATGCTTCACTGAGGCAGCTAGCTTACACTTTCCCCATTGTGTTGTGGCTAGCACTTATTTTACGTCTTCTGGATGGTAGGAAGTATTATTATTATTAGATTAGATAGTTGTGCTCAGGAGCATGCATTTATTTAATACCATTACTTCGACATGCGTGAAAACACTCCTTTATATTGGCACATTCGCTATAAAAACTCTATAACACCCTGCCTCTTAGTGTGTGGGAAATAATCATTTGTAAGGATTTTTTTTTTTTAATCCTTAAGTCTCATATTGATGTAAGATTTGAAAATATTGAGGCTTAGAATAATTCAACCCAGAAATGCGCACCTTCTATGTATTAAGTAATATAGTGGCTGGAATGTTGATGAAGACATAATCCTAGATCTAGCAAGGAAAACAAAACCCCAGAATAATTGCAGATTATAAGAAGCTTGGCGAAGAAGGAATTAACTTTGGCTGTACCCATTGGGGAATACATACTGGCTGTAGGAATTAACTTAAACTTAAAAAAAAAAATAGGTATTCTGTAAAGCTGGATGGAGGAAAGGTAGGTTAAGGTGCGGATATGGAAAAGAACACATTTTCAGTCATATTAACTCACATGTGAGACTGAACATGAAAGAATCCTGGAAGATTAGTTAGGGATGATGGTACATTAAGGTTAAGTTGTGGACTGGTTGAATGTCAAGCTAAGAGTCAACTACAGTATTTTGTGGGCAGGAGGGAAGTGTTGCTGATTCTTGAGAATAACATACCTTGATTAAACATAATAAAGCAATTCAGTGTCCATGATCCTTGGGAGCCCATTTGCAGGGCTAGCAGGAAAGCTCAGCTGTGCCTTTAACAAAGCATGCTCCCCCCACCCCCATCTAGGGAAGCCATTCTCTTCAGTGATTTTTGCTGCTTTAGGAAGGGCCGCTGGGGGGTGCTGATTGGGTGTTTCAGATCAGCCAATCTCCGGAGGTCAATGAAGTACTAAATATTCTGCCCATCTGGTCCTCATTTTAAGAGTGGCAGCGTAGGCTAGAGGATGATTTAAGAAGAAAGAGTTCAGCGGCCAACTTCAAGTTTCCTGCAGAAATCTAGACAGGCATTGGGTCTGCACTGTGGCAGGGAGGTGTGGCTGGCATGAGGATAATGAGTTCAAGTTCTGCAGAGCATATTTCAAAGGATGCAGGTAAAAAGGTGGCATATAATATTAGACTCCCATTTTGAGAGTGGCATGAAAATATTCATGCAGGAGGACCCAGCTTTAGTGGGAGAAATAGAAATATATCTACATTACTCATGGAGATATGGGGTACAAGAAAAACATGTAGGTAGAAAGGTCTTGTGGGCAGCTGGAAGTATGGGAATAAAGGAGAACAATAGAGGTGTGGACTCTGGGATTCAGTCCTAAAGGGAATAGAGATTGAAGCCATGGGAGTGAGGAGAGCTCAGAAAGAAAAACTAGAAAGGGGTGAGAAAATATTTAAAGAATAGAAGGAGGAAGAGAGCAAAAAAAAAAAAAAAGCCAGAAAGAGAGAAAACAGCATAATTGAGCAGTGGCATCTCTGTCTGCTGAGTGAGCAACAACAGGTTCAAGAATTCAAAGACTAAACAGTAAAATAAAAAGCCATTGGTATGGTTATCAGGTGGTTACTGATCTCCCCCAGAAGAGGAATTTTAGCTGTTGTGCAGAAATGGGAGATGTATCAGATTATAGTGATAGATGGGCAGTTGCAAAAATAGCCATATCAAAGACCCACCACCACTCCCATAAAGAGTGGTGGTGAAAGGAAAAATTACAAATCATTGAACAGGCAGTGCTTTTTTTCTATTTTTAAAATCTACTTTTTAATTTGCATACAAAAACTTTCCTAGTTTTGGAGTGTAGAGTTCATTGTTTTGTCCAATGTATAGTCCTGTAACCACCACTGTAATGATCCAGAAGAGATCTCACCCCAAAGAAGTCCTTTGTTCTGTGATAAGGCAGCTCTTGCTCTTCACACTCAGTTTGCCATCCTTCTAGTTTTGCTTTTTCCAGAATATCGTGAAAGTAGAATCATATACTGTATAATCTTTTGTGTCTAAATTTTTTCACTTTTGCCTAAGCATTTGAATTCACGGGCATTGCGCGTATCAACAGTTATTGATGAATAGTGATGATTTGCCATTGTAAAGAAATATCACAGATTACTGCAGCTACCCATTGAGGGACCGTGGGTTATTTCCAGTTATGAAGAATCCACTGTAAACATTATGTACATGTTTTCTCACTTGTCTATGGGAAATTCCAGGATTGCTGAGTCATGTGAGTATGTGCTTACATGTAACTGCCAAACTTTTCCGGATTGGCATCCAGTATTATGTTCCTACAGCAATGTATGTGAATACTGCTTCCTCCGAATCCTTGCCAAAGCTTGATGGTGTTAGGTTTGGTTTGGTTTTTAATTTTAGTCATGCCACCAACACTAATCACCTCAAGAGTGCCTTCCTGGATGCTGATGAATTGAGAAACCTGTGGAGGTCATGTCACTTCAGAGCCCACGTGTAATGTGGGGTTGTTATTTGGTGCTCATGTCATTGGCTTTGTTATTCTTTTGTGTCATAATGTTTATTTCCTAGGGAGTCTGCATTGGGCAGTTGATTATACACAGATATGCATTTATCTAGCACATCCCAGGCCTGTCCAAGATCTCTTCTCCCCCATAATGTTTGTCTTCTAATCCCTTGAGCTATGACCTTCCAGAATTTGGAAATAACCTGTTGTTTCAGTTAGAAAGATGAAAAGATTGGTCATATAACTTACTTTATGGTCCTGATGATTAATTCCTTGTTGGCACAATTTGTATTGTCGCCCAGAATACTTTATCAATCCTCAGGTACTCAGTGTACTTACCATGCTTTGTAAAAATCCAGATAATCTACTTTTGGAGATTGAGTCACTGAGCATGGGCTAAGGTTCTGTGTGCTAAATGTGTGTGGAAACTGGCTTTTTTCTGGGAAACCTGTTTTAAAGTTTGTCTAGCTCTTCAGTAGGTGTTTTCTGCTTCTTTACTATCTCAGCTCTTGCAATGCCAAATGATACTTGGATATTTTTTCTTTATTATTCTCAGCATCATTTTTATTTGAGAAAGAATTTGTGAGACTTAGTGACATTCCGAATTTTTTATTTGGAGAGACTATATTTTTGCAACCATTATTCACTGCATTCAACAGTTCCTTCTCCTTGAAGCTCCTACAGAAGTGGTTATAAAAGGAAAAATTATGAGAAAATGCCTTGGAGAATGAACACCCCTACCAGACACTGCTGATGAATGTAGGGATACAAAGCTAAGCAGAAAGGAAGCCGAGAGAAATGCATCTGGTATGTGTGAACTAGACTTTGCAAGCACTGTTAGTAAAAATGATGTTTATTTAAGTTTAGAGTATTGAAATTTGGGTAATCTTAATATTCTATAGCTTTTTTTTAATACAATGAACACCTCCTTTTTGTTGTTGGTTTTCTGGTAAAAGAGCATCTTTTACCATGCCATGATCTACCACATTTAAAGCCTATGTCACTGACACTCTTGATAGTAAAAAAAGCTGTCTTCTATTATAAGTTTAAAGTACAAGGAAAAATTCTAGAAAGGACCCCCGCTTTTTCCTTAAAGGGCCATTTCTTAGTATCCAGAATCCTCAATCCAAGACCTGCTGGGTGACAGTAACAGGCATAACAAGTGGCTCTAGCAAAAATACTTGGCTACTTGTTAAGACTAATCCAGGCTTCTTGTTCTTGGAAGCTCCTGACTTGACTCTTTAGCATGGCAGACACACCAAACAGGGCCTGGGTTGACTGCTTCCTGCATTCCAGCTAGATTGGTTTCTATTCATGCTAGATGTTCTGAATTAGTACAACACCCATAACCACAACCTTGCTGGGCTCATTTAAATATACCTCACTCCTCAGGCATAAGGTTATGTTGTTGAAATATTGACCTCACGTGCTGGGAGCTGCACTGGTTCCAATCACTGTTTCTCAGTCTCAGCAGTGAGTTAAAATCACCTGAAGACTTTTCAAATCCTGATGCTCAGGCCACACTCCAGGCAGTTACCTGAGAATCTCTAGGGGTGGGAGCTAGGTGGAAGTATTTTTTAGAATTCCCCAAGTGTTTCCCATGTGCAGTCAAGGTTGAGGACTGGTTTGGATCCATGTCCTACTTTAAGTGCTCTTCTACTTAACTGCCTTAGGAGGTTTAGTTTGGAGGTGTCAAGTGTACCTTGTTTGTGGAAACCACCTGGAAAATCATAACACAAATAGTTTATTCATTTTATCCATTACCCTGCCCCAGTAATTTTGAAAGGAAATATAGACATGAATGTGGGTATGCGCACACTTGGATATTGCTTTGCACACATATCTTCGTTTACCTGCTCATGCACTATTATGTGGGAATTTATGCAGTGAGACAGACTGTTAGGCAGTCAGCTTTCTGTCTCTGTTTTGCTTAGCTGCTCCACTACTTTCCTCTCCCACGTCCCCCTCAAAACGAGGGAAGGTCAGTTTCTGGTAGATAATAAAAGATTTGTAGAAAATCGTATCTTTCCCTGAGATTTTTTTGTTCACCCATGAACTCCAATTGCCAGATCCCTGGCTCTAGAGAGTCACCCTTGTTTATAGCCACTCTTGTTTGTTCTGTCTGTAAATACTTGGCATAAGAATGGCCTCTGTGACGACCTGAAGCTAATATCCTGTGAGCTAATCTTCCTCTCCTTATTCTTTCTCCTCTTTAGCTTTTGTTCTACCCAAGACTCTGCCCACTATTACCCCTGTTCTCTTCACATTGCATTTTTTCTCATCAGTATCATTCAGCTCACAGTATCTCTAACCCTACGTATTGAAGAGCTGCTAGAAGTTCTGAGTTGCATTTGTGTATGCTTGTGAGCCTTTGTGGTGTCATTGATTTGGTGCATCAATTGTGATTTGAAGCTTTTTCAGTGAGGGCTTATCTTTGGCAGAACTGATTTCCTGTTTTCCTTTCTTCCCCTCGCAGCTGGCGTCTGCACAACCATAAAATCCAGAATCGGATTGATAACAGTAGAGGATATTGAATGGGATTGATTTCTGAGGAAGGAAATATCTTTGCTTTTTTTCCTGAGCATGTGTGAAGCGATGTGGTCTTTCACTCAAAATTAAGACCCAGTTCTTTAGGGACAACATTAAAATATTACTTTGTGCAGGGACTTTGGGGTCTGGTTGCCCTGGTTTTGACCTCAGCTCCATCACTCACTACTTGAAATCTTGGGCAAGTCATTTGACCATTCTCTTCCTTGGTGTCATCTTCTTTAAAACGGCAATAGTAATAATAGCTTCATAGGATGAGGATTAAATGAGTTTATACGTGTAAAGTACTCAGAACAGTGTCTGACACAGCTTAATCATGAAGTACAGTTGTAATAATTGTGGTCGTAGTTATTCAGGATTGGTACTGCATCACTATGGAAATATAGACCTATCCTGTAGTACTAAATTTGTCCGTTAAGCAAGTTTTTATTTTTTATTTTTTAAATTTTATTTCATATATTTTTTACATCATTTTTCATTTTTACACAATATACATTTTCATTTTGGTTATACTCCCCATACAGTTCCCACCCCCCCGTGTTTTGATCTTACTCCTTCCCCCGCCCCTCCCCATAGTGTGTCTCTGGTTTATAGTTTCTTGTTGATTTTGATTTTTACTTCATTATAATTAGTCCTTTTCCTGGTGCCTTATTTAGGTTTTCTAAATTCCTGCTATGAGTGAGACCATCTGGTATTTTTCTTTTTCTTTCTGGCTTATTTCACTCAGCATGATCCCTTCCAGCTCCATCCATGTTGCTGCAAATTACATGAGTTTATCTTTTTTGATTGCTGAGTAATATTCCATCGTGTATATGTACCACATCTTCTTGATCTAGTCATCTGTTTTTGGGCATCTGGGTTGTCTCCATACCTTAGCTATTGTAAATAGTGCAGCTATAAACATAGGGGTGCAGGTGCCCTTTTGAATTAATGTTTCTGTGTCCTTTGGGTAAATACCTAGGAGTGGAATTGCTGGATCATATGGAAGCTCCATCTTTAGCAAGTTGAGGAATCTCCACATAGCTTTCCATAGTGGTTGGACCAGTTAGCAAGTTTTTATAATTGTAGAGTGTCCATAATGAGAGAATCAGAGCAGAATGCTGATTCAGACCTAATTGCAGACATGTGATTCCATTGCCATTGGCTTGGCCCAGGGTAAGAAGCATCAAAGCATATTGTGTGGTGCTTTTTACCTTCACAGTGAAGCACGAAGTGTTCCCATAAACATACTGGCCTGTAAGATGCTTATATACTGTTGTAGTTTAGTTACAAGGCCTAGCAAGCCCTTCTTGGGTTGTTAATGTTTCATTTTTTGGTATCTAAAAGTATTTCTGTTACTCTTATCATAGTCCATTTGTTTTGTGTTGGACATTTCCCTGAAGACTCTTTTGTCATTATAACCCTTCCTCTGTTACTGATCGAAAATTTACATGAATTTTAAGTCAAGGTTAAGAGCATGGATATTAAAGGTGAAAGGGTTTTAGAGATGAGGTTTGGGGTGCTCTAAGTGTGTTTACCATCCTTCTTAGATTTTATTTCTACACAGAGTTCCCTAAAATTTTGAGGACTTAGGCCAGGCAATAATAAGAGCAAATGTATTTATCAGAAAACATACCAGGTTGCTTTGTAATATATACTTTGTGGAAATTAGTGCTTGGTATTTTTTAAAGCAATCACTGCTGCATTGGGATTTTTTTTTTTTTTTTTTTTTTTTTGCTGCTTAGCACTTGTACATTTTAAAAGCATCTGGAATTGTTATTTAATCTTAAGTATACTTGTCTCTTATCTGTATAATTTGGCTTAAGCCTTTTTTGTTTTTGAAGATTTATTTATGCATACAAGAATAGGGGTACAGGCCAGAGGTGTGAGGGATGAGAGGGTTCACCAGAGACAGAGGGGAACAGAACAGGCAAATTGACTGAAGTACCCTGAGGGGAGCAGCGGGTGAGTCACGAGAGGTCTGCTGTGCCTTGTGGGTTGCTCCCTGGCCGGGAATCGAACTCATACTGCAGTGGCTGCAGTAAGCTTCATAGGTTGCATCTTAACCCCTTGAGCCACCAGGGAGGCCCTAATTTAAGGCTTTTGATGTTCTGATTGGTTGCAGACAATTATAGTGAATGTGCTAATCTTTTCCAGTGTGGACCTAAATGAATGAAAATGACCAAAGCTTAAATTTAATACCCACTGTGATTATATAATTTAACATTTCTATTAGGCAGTTCTCCGAGGTTGATTTCAGAACTATACCAGAGAATTACATATATTTTTCCCTTTGTCAGTTGATTCTATTTTGCACATAAACCAATAAATAACTATAAAGTTTTGTACCTTAAACCTACATGTTATCTTCTCATGAAAAAGATGTCTTATCCAGTACCACCCCCAACACATATTAACATACTTTAGTTTTATCTGATTGAGACAATGAGGTTACTTCATGACAACAGACAAACCTATATATCTCTACTTTCTAAAAGCATTTGATGTTTTTTGATTTTCTAAAGCCATTAAATATTGTGACCCCCAGATCACTTAGTTCTTACAGTGATAAAAAAGATTTGACAATACTTTGAAGCTGGCCTGTCTTAGAGTTTTGATGAGAGAACATTAATGAAAATAAAGGGGGATTTAGTTTTTTGGGATGTTCTGACGTTATATGAATATTATTTTAATAGAACATTGCAGTATTGGACTGTGATTTGAGTAAATAGCTTCCCACTTATTCCGGAGGATTATCATCATTGATACAAAGTCCTTCAACTTTTGAATGGCTTGCTTTCATTTGCAGCATGTTGAGTTTAGTGTGGGAATGAGTATCTTCATCTCTCTGGGGTCACTGACCATGACGGTTAATTTTCTGTGTCAGCTTGGCCAGGCTGCAGTGTCCAGTTGTTTGGTCAAACATTGGCTTAGATACTGTGAAGGTAGAGATATTTTGTAGATATGATAAACATTGTAGTCAGTTGACTTCAACATGATTACTCTCTGCTATGGAAAGGGCCTCATCCAATCAGCTGACAGTCTTATGAGTAAAAAATGAGGTTTCCTGGAGAAGAAGGAATTTAGCCCCAAGGCTATAACATAAAAGTCCGGCCTAAGTTTCCAGCCAGCTGACCTGACTTCCAGAATTTGGATTTGTCAGCCTTCAAATTGCAGCAGTCATTATTCCTTAAAGAGAGAGAGAGAGAGAGAGAGAGAGAATGTGTGTGTGTGTGTGTGTAATTTCTGTATTACATTTTTCTCCAGAGAGGTAAAATCAAAAATACTTTTAACTTCTGTTTCTTTGGAGAACCCTCTGAAAGAAAATCAATGGTGCTCCCCCAAGAATTATACAAAACATTTTGATTACTTTTTAAGAGGTTAGCATTTTTAATATTAAAGTGAAAACAGATTATTTAAAACATTACAAAGTAAAAAAATTCTTAATTGCTGTCAGTTTTAACTTCAGGGAGTTTTAGGAGAAAGAACTGGAAGGAGCAGCAAAGTAACAAAGGACGGGAATGGTGGGGGATGTCTCAGTACATTCTGAGGTGAATATTGAACACACTGCTCTTGACCTCAAACTTACTGGCCTAAAGAGTTAGGACTGTTACTCTCCTTAAAATGCCAATAAAGGTTGGGCCTCCCCTGGAGGCACAGTGGTTGAACGCTGGGCTGCGAAGCTGCCTGCAGTCTCTGCAGCGCCAGTTCGATCCCTGGCCACCCAGCCACCGGCGAGGGTCCCACACGGCGCGCAGACCTCCCCTGCCACCCACTGCTCCCCTCAGCATTGTATTTAGTCAGTCTGCCTGTTTTGCTCCCCACTTTGGCTCTGGTAAATTCTCACCCTCCCGTGCTTCTGACTGTACCCAGTGCTTGTATAAATAAATAAATAAATCTTTTTTAAAAAATGCCAATAAAGGAATAAACAATAAGTAGACATCCTTCCATGTTAGACTTTAATTCAATCATTTTATTCCTCCAGAGCCTTATCTTCTTTTCTCCAGAGAAAATGTACCTCTTTCCAAATTTCCTCCTATGCCAAGCCCTAGAATCTTGTGATAGGTTTAGGTTGCTCTCCTCTGAATGTGTTCTGATTTATCACCCCTTTAGAAATACCTAGCTCAGACCAGGTGATCTCAGATCAGAAGGCTGTCCCCCTTATTCATTGTGCTGGGTGCCTGCTATACTACTACCCATAACACTGTTGGGACTTCCTGTCTTGTTACTGATGTGTTGTGAGCTCATGGTCCTAGGGTCTTCCTCCCTTATAGCTCCTAAAACCTGGGCAGGTCTTCATTCTATATTGTTGCAGTTGTACTTTTTCAATATAAGAATAATTTAAGCAGAAGTGTTCATGTCTGTTACTACCAAATTAATCTTTTTTAGCTATTGCCCATTATTTTGATCTGCTGAAATCATTCTAAACCTGATTCAGCTGTCTGTCAGCTTTGTTTTATCTTCAGAGATAAGCCCTGGTCTCACGTAAATTCTTAATTCACTACCTTTCCATTGCCCACAGGTCCAGCTTTCATTATTGGAGGAACGTGGTGTCCTTGCTCACCCCTGAAATAAGTCTTCACACTGCTGAAGGGGGCTTGTTAAAACAGCACATATGAGCGATCCTCTTGTTCCTGTCTTTGTCACCTATCCCCACAGCCACCCCTTGAGGTCTTTTTTCTTCACCTGGACAAAGTAGTTATGTGACTGGTTTCACTGCTTGAGTCTTGCTCCTTATTCCTCTGCCCATGCCAGACCGACTTCTCTGGAGCATGCATTTTGTCATGTTTGGTGGAAGAACATTATGATTTGACTGCTGCCTCCCCCAATGTCATCTCCCTCAGCAGTTCAGCTTGCATCCTTGACGTTAGTCCACCGCTTCTAAAGCCAGGCAAGGAAAAGTTTCTTAGTTATCTTTCCAGTGGTATAGTTAAAAGGTGAACTAAACACATTAGTGCTCACAGACTAGTGCTGAACTAGGTAACTTTTAGAAATGGGATTCTGGGCATCTATCTCTTTTGTTGAACTCAGCAATTGATTTCTTTACCTCATTTTGAATCTGTTGCATTTCTGACATAATAATGATGTTACTACTGGAGGGGAGGACCTTCCATGCTCATTTTAACTTTTATCCAGAATTCCTGTAATGTACATAGAGTGTTATCAATGAGCATAATGAACAGCCAAACAGGAGGGCTGGAGGGCCCTCTAGCACATGTTACTGGGTTAAAGTTTAATGAGGTATTTTATGATATTTGCAGCTCAGCTAATGATACTTTAAGAAAGGGTTTTTAAAAAAAGCTTAGGGTCCACACCTTAGATTCCGATAAATTAATCCTTGGTGTTTAAGAGCCGTTTATAGTGCAGCAGACATGGCAAAATGGGCCCTACCAGCATCACGAAGTGCTCACCATGCAGCAAAAATTTATAGAAATGTTATAAATAGCACAACAGGGACACAAACTTCTTAGTTAATGGCACGTCACCACTAGAGTAGTCTTTACTGTTTGCCTTACTTGCCTATTAACAAAAGGTGGTAAAACAAAGATCAAAGCAACCCTGCTTTTTATTTTCCTTTCAAAGGTCAGTCTGTCCGTATGCAGTATTTGTCATGAAATAAAAACTTAGGAAGCATAAATGTGAACAGCCTGAAAGGGGTTGTGTGTGTGTGTGTGTGGGGTGTGTGTGTCTGTGTATTTAGAGTTTCATGTAACATTTCAGGGATAGGCTCATATCAGCAGTGTTGATCCACCTCATGAATTGGAGCCAGGCCAACAGTGCCAGATAGCCAGGGTAGAAGGACAAACAGACATACATTCTTTGTGTACTAAGGGAGTGGGTTTTGGGGAGGGGGTGGGTGAGAGCAACGAATGCTTAAAAGGCCTGTTGGCCTGTTTAATTTATAGTGGATGGGTGGTACCATTTTTCTCTGTGGTTGTGAATATATTTTATGACTATACTGGATTATTTTCTTTGCATATTTGCAAAGGAAACAGTCTAGTTGTAAAAGCTACCTTTTTGCACTAAGCAGCATCTCATTTTTCTTGTTTGTAAAGTGTCTGTTCATACAACATTTATTATTGGAGCAATTTAAACAAAACGTTTGCAAAATCAAATTGACTCTTGGACATCTACATGCCCCAGCTCCTATTGGGGCTGAATCTGTTACAGGGCAGGGAGAGGGGTGCCCCAGAACCCCCACACCTGCCTGCTCTAAATAGGTTCTGCCATCTACCACATCATAACAAGATATAAAAGATCTTTAATGGAAAGGAGCTTTAATGCAATTAGTGAACAATACAAAAAAAGACAAAGAATATAGTTTCTAAATCAAGCACCCAAGTTAACCATCCCCTTGTGGGTAAAAGTCCACCCAAACAGGATTGGCCCAAAAACAAGGCCTGAAAGTCTGTCACAAGTCTAAAGTTCCTTCCAGTGGGACCCATAGAAAAGGGTCAGAAACAGACAAATATGGGAGGAAAAGAGCAAAATCAAAATCAAAGCTGCCATTGTTAACATTTCCATTGGTCTCTCACCCACATCTGTTTCAACCAGTCCAGGACCAAGAAACAAGCACAGTTTCTTCATATGTCTGTCTGCTCCATGTCCCTCCTCCAGGTCTCTTTCTTGCCCTCCATCCTGCTTCCTTCCTTCTTCAGTCTCCTCTCCCTGCTCAGCTCCACCCTCATTTGGTTGTGGCAGGGAACCTGGAACCTCCCCTCTTCCTGGGGTCCACCCTGTGACAAATTCAGAGTGTCAGCGTGCAGATAGCATGCAAGGACAGTTGTGCCACATCAAATGAAAAACATTTATTAGTGCTGGGGAAGAGTTTCATGTTGAGAATAGCCCTTTACATTGGGGGCTGTTTAAATTCAAGTTCTGGCCATCCCCTTTCCACATTTGCTTTTGTTTTGGATGTGAGTGTAAAAGGCCCCATGCATCTACAGGGGTCAAGCCCAGTATTCCTGTCTTATATATAGTTAACTCCTATATTCATTAGAGAATAGGTTTGAACCTTTAGGAAACTGATCACATATGTACTTTGTCTTAAATAAGGTGAAAAATATGTACTTTGGGCAATCGAGAAATCCTTTATTATTTGGTCTTAGATTGTTTATGTCCCTGTGACTGGGCACAGCAGTGATGGGATGCAGCTTCTGGTGCTGAGTCAGAAGAGACCAGGCAGCCTGAGGAAAGCATCATGGCGTTAATGCCTGTGGTTATGTCCTCAGTGCCCCAGGAATTAGTTCTAAGTATAACTTGTATTCTTTCTTTTCCAAAAAGTCATTTGGGGGAATTTCATATTTTGAATCAAATCAGAATTCTCCCCGAGACCTCGCAGCTGGAGCGTGAAGATTCCCATTCTTGTCATTGTCATTAAGGTTGACTGAGAGGAGAGCTGTTGATCACTGGGCTTGGGTGAAGAGTCTGGGGCAATTCTGATGCCCTTGTCCCAGAGGAGCTGTTCTGTGATCTCTCTTCCCTGTTACCTTCACTCTGCTGGGTGTCTTGTGTGCAACCATTGACCTGAAATCCATAATCTTAACTTCACATTTTTGCCTTGATTTTACATTTCTCATGTAAAACACTTGAGGCCATCCTTAAAGGTAATGGAATGTACATATTCTGCAGAAGTCATTTGCATTTCAGCTCTCTCTTTGCTTTTAAAAACAAGTTGATGGATAGAGTATATTGGTAGGTGTCATAGGGTGAAAAAGTAATGGGTTGAGGCGGTCAAAAGTAAAAAGAAAAAAATCATTCCCAGAGTTATTTATCTACCTAATGGCAATATTTCCTATAAAAAGCTACTCTGCACTGATTTACGTCTTAGTGGCATGCTAGTAATAGCAATTTATCAAGCACTTTAAATGTGCCAGGCACTGTGCTCAAAGCTTTGCACACATTGTTTATTTTAATCCTCTCACAACTCTATTAAGTGGATGCTATATTTATATCCACTTATACCCAAGGAGGAAACCCATATCTAAAGGGATTAGATAGCATGCCCAGGTTTATACAGAGCAAAGACTGGTATCTCTCCATTTCTATATTCTACATCCTCTCCAAACATTAAAAAAAAAAAACACTTTTATAAAGATTTTTCATTTTCCTCCTAGGACACCTCATAAAATGTTGTCATCTCATTTTTACATTTGGAAAGTGGTGGAAAGATCGCTATATTTTTTACCTTGACCTCTTTCAATAATAATTCAGGAAAATTCAGTGAAGATAATCAGAAGCTATTAGCTTATTTTGGGTGAGGAACATTTCTAAATGAAATTTATCATTTCCTAGGCAGGTTTTCATTTTCTCTACTCAAAAGTAGTCTCAACTATACTTTTTTTAAAATTTATTTATGCATACAAGAACTGGGCACAGGTCAGAGCTGTGGGGGGCAAGAGGATTCACCAGAGACAGAGTGGGGAACAGAACAGGCAGATTAACTGAAAATGCACTGCTGAGGGGAGCAGCAGGCGAAACAGGAGAGGTCTGCTGTGCCATGTGGGTAGCTCCCTGGCAGGGGATCAAACTCATACTACAGTGGCTGCGAATAGCTTTGTAGGTTGCGTCTTCATCCCTTGTGCCACCAGGGAGGCCCCGCAACAATACTTATTTTGTGTGTAGTTTGCCATCTTGAATACTAACCTGGTTCTCTAGAAGTAGAAGAAAGAAAGTCACATTTTTTACCTCATTTAAGCAATACGTTTGAGATAGTTTCCTAAATACTTGAACCCAGTCTTCAATGGATTTAGGGGTTTGAAACAAGATTCCTTCTACTTCCACATCTAACCATCTATCTCCATAGAAAGTGGACAGAGGGTTCTAGAATTCTAAGCGACAGACCAAATACTTGTCATAGGAGAAGCACTGAGGAAGCACCAGGAAGATCTTAAGGTTAATTGTAGACCTGCTGCCAACTAACAGTTGACTTGAGCCAGGAATTTTACTTCATTGCCTCAGTTTCCTTGAAGGTAGGTAAAGTGATGCTGATACAGGTGTTTTCTCAGTCCTATGGAGTATTCTATTTTATTCCAAATACCTATTACAGAGTTAAACTTTATCTGAAATTTCCTGAATTTCTTCAAGCCATAGATCTAAACACATGTTAATTAAATCCCCAAGCCTTTAGAGGGAGAGATTTCAGAAGATTAATTTTTTCAGCACGGATTTGCTAACCATTTAGTACATCTCCAATGCTGGGCCTGGCAATATGAATAGATTAAAAAAATAGAAGTTTTCCTTGTTAGAGTTGATAGTTGAACTGTAAACAGCTTGAAAATATTTACACACCAAAAATGGACTAGTTACAACAAATGTTTTATAAAATGTAATAAAGCAGCTGATGTTTATTAAGCACTTCTTACTGCTGGCAAGACACGCATATTTAATCCTTGTCCTTAATCCTTTAAGGTAAATGATGTCGTTGCCCCAATTTTACCAAGAAAACTGATGCACTGAGAGAAGTCAAGTGAATTGTCTGGAGTTACTCATCCACACAGGGATTTAGAAAGGACATTTTGCTCAGAGTCCCTGGGTTTCCCACTTGAATAAGTAGGTTTAAGTTTTGAAAAATAAGAGTGTTCAGTGGAGGGAGGATGGGATTGCCTTTGACTAGATTTTGATTAAGTGTAGAAAACAACAAAAATTATAAATTTGGCAGCTAACATTTTAAAAAATCATTTGCTGTAAATTTCTTTTTTCTGCATATAGCATAAATCTTAGGCAACCTAGAAGCAGTTTTAATGTGAGAAGGTTTATTTCAGGAGAAAACAATAATCACATAATTGTGTGCTTTGGAGAAAACAGTCCAAAAAAGAACTTAAATTGGGTCAAGTCTTGAGAATTGCTGGGCACTGCTGGTAGTGACTTGCCCAGAACAGTGGGGGGTTGGGGAGAACTCTCTGGATGGAATCGAGGCAGTCTTTTTCCTCTTTGGTGGATTGTAGTAGCTCATTTCTGTTCTTTTGACTTGCAGAAAGGGTGACCCCATAGTGATATAATTCATGTTCTGTGAGAATAGGCATAATTCTCCCTACCTGTCTTTACTGCAGGGTGGAGGTGTATGGCTGTGCTGTTTATACAGACTCTGGGAAAGAAAGCCAGGAAAGCAGGCAGGTGTTCCTGAGTGCAAAGTGGGGGTATCAGCCATGCCTCTTTTCATCCAGGAATTTGCAAATTTTGTTAAGATAGAAAACCTGGCCCCCAAAAGAAAAAAAAAATCCTTCTTGCCTTGAACAACTTTGCCTGTACTGGAACATCTGCTGCTACTTATGCAAGTAATACTACATTTCTCCTCCCATCCTGCCGCTCCTGCCTCCGAGAGGAAGAGGGAGCTGCCCAGTGAGCAGACGGCTGCGCGCCTCACCCTGTAACCCTCTGCTGGTGAGTTCCCAGGAGCTGCATCCCACAGGCTGCAGCTTCTCATGCTGGATGGAGCCGCTCCCTGTCCTTCTTGGTTAGGATATGTCAGGTTGTCAGGACAACTGTTAATGGCAGCTTATCCTATTTTCCCTGTGCTGTGCGGTGTATGTTTTACTGGGCAGTAGCAGGAAGAAGATTGGGAAAAGGTGCCGCAGCAGGACGAGACGCTGGGATCTGATTGATTGAACAGGTTAGGCAGTGGAAGGAGACTGCTGAACCTGAACGTCTTTGAAAGGGTTTTTGTGCAGAGGGGGAGAGAGAGAGGGAGAATGTGTGTGTGTGTGCTCCAGCCAGCACACGTGCTTGTGGGGAGTGGGAGGGGGCTTGAAGGGGGGGCTTGCTGCTAGGTGAAGGGGGAACAGCAGGGCCTCAGTTGCCAAGTGGCTGGTAGTATCTGTCAGCTGTTTGCACACTGTTTACCCATAAGGGATCTATTACAAGTGCTCAAATGAACCGGCGGCATAGGAACTAGCAGCTTCCTGGGAGCTGCAATTACATAGCATATATTTTTAATACAATAATAATTAAAAAGCAAGTAGCAGCAGTATGCCTGGATCAGCTACAGCTATCCGACAAGAGAGACTGAAGAAGACCAATTCAAGGCCAATTCCTCTTGGTTTATTCACCATTAATGAGGAAGATGAACAGCAAAAGAATGGAAATTCCAGAAGACCAAAAGGTATGCATTAGCTCTACCCTTTGGTCGGAGCGGGATCCAGCCTGTTTCCCATACTGCCCGTAGTACATTTTCTGTGACCTCCCTGCAGTTTGCTCATGGTATTTACATGCTCTGTACCTCTGTGCTTGCATGCATTAGGGAACAGATTCTGCAGATTTGGTAGGTTTCAGGTCAGCTGCCTTTATGACCGGTGCTAATTTCTTGATCTAGACAGCTTTAATTTTCACATGTTCACTTATCCAATGACTCTGCTCAGCAGGAGGAGAAAATATGAGTTAACAAGGTTTCAACAAACATCTCTCCTCCTTCCTTAGGTGTCTCAGACAGTTTCTATTTACATTAATGAGGCAACTTTCTCCATGAAAGGGTTGCGTTAGATAAAGTAACTGAAGAGTGCCACATTTCCATGGGCAGAGGCTCAGGATTTTACTTGCTTTACTAGACTGAAATACTGGGTACCTGAAGAGGAAGAAAACATTCAGGATCACTATAAGGGCCAAGCCAGGACCAGGGAGACAGCCTTGAAGCTTTATAACTTCTGATGATAACTCCATTAGTAAGCATCTGTGTAGAGGTTACAATGTTCTGGGTAGAGAAGGAGGAGGTCTGGGCTGTTCTTTCCTAATGATGAAATGGAGCTGTTGGCTCCGCCAGCTTCTTGAGTCCCCATGAACTGCGTCCTCTTTAGCTTGTCATGGCCTCCCTCCCAGAGCTGCAATTATCCATCTGAGATGCCTACCGCGTGCATTTTTGAAAAGGGGCTTTAGAGCTTGCATTTTAATTTTTTTGGCATTCTAATTCTTGCAGTTTTCTTCCCCCAATATATAAACTGTTCTTCTCTTAGCCAATAGGTTATCAGTTTTGTTGTTTCTCTGTGCTGATTAAATTTTAGCTTGTATTCAAGTTCTTCTGTCGCTGAGTTATCAAATTCTCAGAGTGATGCAGAGCACTGGCATGGCAAAGCATAAGCAAATATTTAAGCAGTAGTAGAATGAGGGTCTAAATAGAATCCAGTGTCTGAAGACAATTGGCTTGTTTTTTATAGCTTCTTGAATCTTATTTATTCTTACTAAGCATAATTGAAACTGTTTTAAAACCAAAAGTACATGTTTATTTCAGGGAAGATCTAATAAGTAAAAAGTACTGTAGTTGATCATTATTTTACTGTCAGGTGTAACTTTTATCTGAGAACCAAATGACCTCAAGAATCTAACAATGCTATGAATGGAGGGTGACTTAGGGGATTCTTTTGTTTGTCCATTAATTAGGCAGGTGAACCAGAGAATGCTCTGGATCAAAATTCAATGTTTTAAACTGTTAGTAGCAAATTGGTCTCCTAGGAATTGGTAACTTTTAAAATTAATGTGAATTTATTAAAGTGTGTCCAGTGAGTATTTTTAGAAATTCTTGATTGGTGGCACTTTAGGATAGCCAGCTATTTTTGTTCTTAGTAATTTTCTTTAAATGCTATTCCTATCTTTCTCCTGTTTTATTTTCTTTAGTATTTTATTTAAAAAGAGGGGTGAAAGAAGCAGATGCTCAAGAAAGTCTATTTGTTTTCAGCAATATATACATCTTTTGGATAACAGAGACTTAATTGAAGTCTCTGTTACTATTTTTCTTTTCCTCTCTTTCCCCACACCACAGGAGGAAGGGAAAGAAAAAGACTAGGAACATAAATTCTGTGCTGACAAGGATGTGCAGAATCTCTGTATATCCCCAAATGCCTCTATTTATGGACAGATTCAATACAATAAGTTTGGGTGTCTTTAATGACTCTTGATGAATAAGATCATTGGCTTTGGTGTTTTAATTTCTCTTCAGGTCTATCTCAGCAATAGGAATATCCACTTTCTAGCCTAACTGTCTGTCAGTAGAACAGTGATGGAAATAGTCTGTGTCTACCCTGCCCAATGCCATAACACTAACCACACGTGACCAGAAGCACACAAAATATGACTACTGCGATGGAGAAACTGACTTTTAAATGTTATTTAACTTTAGTTAATTTAAACTTCAGTAGCCACATGTGGCAAGTGGTGACATTGTTGGACAACACAGTGCTAGTGTGACCTTCTGAATTTGCATCCTCTCGGCTTTGTTCATTCTTACTGCTTCCTGGTACCAGATAGGGTTGGGTCCTGAAATGAATGTGGTTATTATGAAGTCCATCATAGAGCAAACTGACCCTTCGCTGCAAGAAAGCATGGTGACCTGCATTTACAGACAATTTCATGTTTCTCTTTCCTCTTGAAATGTTATTGCCTGCTCAGAATATTATTATAGCCAGTTACTAGTTGCCTCTTTTGCCACTTTTAATGGACTCCATTTTCTAAATTATTATTTCTAAAATATCATAGCAAGATGACATGCAGGTTATCTTTTATATGTAACTATTAAGATAAGCATTCAGAAAATTTGTTTTCCGCCTACTCCATTGTCTAATCAGCCAAGTGTGCTTTCATGCTGAGTATCTTTGTTCTATCATTACCAGGAATAAAGAAGATTGCTATCTAAATTTAATAAGCTAAATGCTGCTGTCCAGGACTACCCTGGGTTAATGGTGAGTGGAATCTTTCTAGGGACTGGTACTATTAGGTGACCCTCATAATGAACTCAGTAGGAGTGAACGTGTCGCCTGCCATCTGGACTCCCAATGTGGCTTCAAAGTTACTTGGTGGGGTGAAACTGGAGTTTGGCTAGCTGGTGGCTAGGTATATTCTGGAATGAGCTATTACTCTGCCTTGTAATCAATAGGAATGTAAATGTTATACATGTCTTCCTATTTTTTAAAATATTTATTTATTTATTTATTTATTTATACAAGCACTGGGTACAGTCAAAAGTGCGGGAGGGTGAGAGAATTCACCAGAGCAGGGAACAGAACAGGTAGACCGATGAAATACACTGCTGAGGGGAGCAGTGGGCGCAGAAGGAGAGGCCTGTGTGCCATGTGGGACCCTCTCCGGTGGCCGGGGATCGAACCGGCGCTGTAGAGGCTGCCGGCAGCTTCGCAGCCCAGCGCTCAACTGCTGCACCACCAGGGGAGGCCCCTTCCTATTTTTGGTGTGTAACATTTAAATCATAATTGGTCATGCACTGGGCTTATGCTGCTGTTCAAATATCTGGAAACTGGGCTCCTTGGTGGCACAGGGGTTAAAGACACAGCACTATCAAGCTATGTTGCCAGCCACTGCAACATGAATTCAATCCCCAGCCAGGGAGCTAACCCACATGGCGCAGCAGACCTTTCCCGTCTTACCTGCTACTCCCCTCAGCAGTGTATTTCAGGAGATCTGCCTGTTCTGCTCCCCACTCTGTCTCAGGTGAATTCTTTCACCACCCACATACCTCTCTGGCCTATACCCCAGTTATGTATGCATAAATAAATAAATCTTAAAAAAAACAAACACAAATATCTGAAAACTCATGCCTCAATGTAATGCTGACCTCAATATTTAGGAGATTTTAATGCTGTAGTGGCTAAATTCCCCTGGATAGGATTTCAAGATGAACCTGTACTCTGATGAATTTTGCTGAGCACAGTGTGATTATTAAGTATTAAAACATTTTCTCCCCAAACTAACATTTGTTAAGTGCTCACCTGTACAGATGACTCTCCTGGGGCACTGTGGGAGTGATGCATAGATAACCGACCTGGATTCCTGTTCTCAGAAATGGTAACTGTCTAGTGGAAGAAGACAAATGCATACAAATAAAGCTAGAGTGTAAAGGACAATCAGGGCAGGAGCTGAGAGTGAAATGAAATTACCTGTGCACACAGCCAGGCCCTTCTAGATTATGGAAGTCCTTCTTAAGGGCCCAACTTCTCTTTATAAATTGCTTGCAAAGTGTGTGTAACATTTTTGAGCAGGGGTAAACTTAACATTGAAAATAAGTTCTCACAGGCTCTGAAGGTCTGTCATATGAATTCTAAGAAATGTGGATACTGTTAAAATCATCCTTCTAAGGCAACTAATTTGAATACTAAGTGTGGTTGTGTCTGATTTGTTAATTGTATTCCCTCTATCGCACAGCATTTATCTAATAGTATCTAAGCAGTGCTTCTAGTGTGTTTTATTGGTGCTTTCCCTCATCTTAGTCGTCATTTTCTTTGGAAAAAATGAAGGTGCATCTTTTCAAGGTGATATTGACTACTCTGTTAATATGGGTTAATGCCTTCACTCCTTTACATCAGCCCATTGCAGATTAGAATGTAAAGAAATACAATTTCTGCTTATCTACATAAAAGGTGGAATTTCTGCCAGTTAAGGTTTCCAAATGCAATCCAATCTGCCATTTACCACTTGTGTTTTTACTGGCTAGGGGGTGTTCCTGTCCAACTGTAATGTCCTCTCTGTAAGTCATGAGTCTTTTTCCTTAGAAAGAAGTGCAAATGCCATTCGAGAATCATTCTCACACATACTACTTTTTTCCTTTTCCTCTGTTGTTCTGTAAGACTGGGACTCTTGGCTCTTTCTGGTACCCTTGGCTCTTTCCAGTGTCCTTATTCGTGCCATGTCAGGACAAAGCAAAAGGACTTAGTAACTTTTATAGCTGGTGAGGCAAACGTCTGTTTCAGAAGAAAAATATCAAAGATACCCATTATGAGGAGATCTTAAAGGCAAATTGTTATTAACATGACTTTTTAAAAAAGATTTATTTGCTTTATGCATAGAAGAACTGGGGTGTAGGCCAGAGGTACAGGGGGTTAGAGTGGGGAGCAGAACAGGCAGATCTACTGAAATGCACTGCTGAGGGGAGAAGTGGTCTGTTCTTCCATGGTTAGCTCAGGCGGCAGCAGTGATAACATTGAGACTTAACCGCTATGCCACTCGGGAGGCCCTGATTGACATAACTTTTATTTGCTAAAAGGAACCTAAATATGTTTCACGCAAAGCATTTATATAAACATGAGAACAAGGGGTGCCAGGAACAACACCTAATGTGTGGCTTGGGTTGTCTGTAAATACCTGAGAGTCGATGAGTGTCACTGTCTCCCAGGCTTTCTGCTATAGAAGTAGAAGTTGCCATATATATCACTGGCTCGAGAGGAGCATGATCTAGCCTGCACACAACCAAAGTTTTTGAAGTGTGAGGGACTATCAGTAATGGAATTTACTTGCTTTATATGAAACTAAAAGATTTAGAGATTCTGTTTCTGTTTCCAGACTATAATGGATAGGGCTAAAATATTGATAGCTGACTGCTTTGGCCATAGAACCAAACATAACTAAACATTTATTAGCTAAGAGTCTCCCAGCTGATAAATCTTAGATTTATTTGTTGGAAAGTAAATTGAGTATCCATTTCCTCTAGCTTCATGTCTTAGCAACTTTAAATTTAATTTACTGTTACCGAAAAATTACCAGGTGACTTGCAGGCACTTGCACCAGGGCTTGCATTTGCAGAACTGAATAACTTCATACATAGCAACAAAGATGATGCACTGAGAGTCCATGATAATTCTCAGATCGTCTAGGTTTTTGGGGCACAATTTATGTTACTTTATGTGTTAGGCTTATGTTTTAGATTTGCCCACTTCAAAAGGCAAGTCAGACCCTGTTCTACCTTGGGTCCAGGTACAAAGACCCAAAGTGTATCAGAGATGGGACCTAGGACATTGTGTAAGAAGTATTTACCAGAGCACTGCAGGATGTTTTTTGCTCACTGTAAAATGTAAGTTCTGTTTTTTAGGTCATCTGCCCAGCAATGGTGTGTCAATAAGAAAATTCTAGTTGATTCTGTCCATTTCAAAGAACTTACTATCCCAGGTCCAGTATGGGTTGGACTTTAGGAGTATAGACCTTGGAAAATTATTTTCATCATTTTTGATCTTGAATATATATATGGTTATTGGTTCTAGATTCATCCTCAAGTTAAAGATGCAGGCAGGCCTAATCAAGCGTAGCAAGGTATCAAAATGATAGGCTTTATACTACCTGTCACCCTAAAACCATCATTGGGAACAATAGTACAATAGGTGCCACCTCTGTCCTTGTCACAGGATGACTTTCAAGCTGAGGAGTTGAGTGCATTGGTCAAGGAGTGGCTTGGAGTGGGCTAGCAGGTTGTCTCTGTCAGCCCTTTTTAAAATCTTCCCAAATATCTAGTAGCACAAAAACTAAGTAAATATGTAATGTTGAGCAAAATTTCCCCTGTGCAAACATACTGTTACCTCTGAGCCTCTGTATGAAGCTATAGAAGTTTGGTATCTTAGTGTCAGGCATGTCAATTCATATGGGGAAAAAGTTTAGCCAGGTTGACTGGTAGAGAGTGGTCACAATCCAAGTTTGCCAAAATGAATAGAAACTCAGGCTAAGTTTGGGATGAGAGATTGTGATGTGAGAAAAAGCACTGCAGACAGAATAGGCAGGTTACTGTTATTTCCATGCCTCAGGTTCTCAGCTGTGGAACAAAATTCATAAATTCCTGCTCACAGGTGGTAGTAGGGATCAGAGATAATATGAGTGCATTCTCTAGAAAATAATTGGGGCTCAATCAGTGCCAGTTATAAAAATGGTAATTTGTGACCAAATGCCCCACATTTTGTGATAACTTCTGTTGACATTCTCTCCATCTGTCCTAGCACCCTTGTTGGTGTCTTTATTGCAGAGTTTTGCCCTGGTCTGATCTCCTACCTTGTATCTTTTTGTGAATGAAAATCTCCAGGGTTCCCTCTTCTGGGAGGCCCTTTTCATGCCTGCCCCATGACAGGCATTTGTGACCATGTCCTTCCCCCTGTCTGTTCATGTGGATCAGAAGTCCTAGATGTCGGCAGGATTACGCATTGCGATACCCTGTAATTTGGCCCTATGAAGTGAACCTGCTTGTTTCAAATCCGATTAAGGGAGTGTACTTTTTATTCCTTAGGATTAATGGAAAACTTTCAGAGGTTTTAGTCTGCTTTACTCAGGGGGCAGTTGCTGTAGTCGTCTGCCATCTTGGAAACCAAAAAGAATTTTTTCCCTTAAAATTAGCATTTTATCTTATTTTCCTTCTAGGATGTGTGTATGTGTGTATGTGCATGTAAGTAAGTCACTTACTGGAATTGTCCAGACATGTGGACAGCTTTCTGCCAGTGTTTAGGTTATAGGCTCTCACATTTAAGTTCCAACTTTATGCAGGCTGTTTTCCTTTGCTCATGTGCTCATTTTCAGCACCAAGGCTTCTTGTCCTGGGTATGGTTAGCTTCTCTCTTTTATTTATTTCTCTGTGGAAGTCTTATTTCTCTCACTAGCCAGTCAGCAGGACATACAGCAAACATTTGGTGAAAGCACCATATTGGAAGTTTTGTGCTGCTGTTATAGGAGCTTCCTGCTGCTGCTTCGCCTCCTCATGAGGTAGAGAATCGTCCCAACCAGGGCTCTTTCTTCTACCTGGTGTCTCGTCCTCCTTCTACGTCACTATACCTGGTAAACTCCTACTTGTTCTTCTGTTTATTTTTTTTTAAAGTTTATTTATGCATACAAGAACTGGGGTGTAGGCCAGTTGGGGTGGTGGGGGATGTGTATGAAACAATTCACCAAAGACAGAGTGGGGAGAAGAACAGGCAGCTCTCCTGAAATACACTGCTGAAGGGAGCAGCAGGAGAGACGAGAGGTCTGCTGTGCCATGTGGTTTAGCTCCCTGGCCAGTCAGGGATCAAACTCATACTGCAGTGACTGGCAATAGCTTGATAGCACTGTCTTTAACCACTGAGCTACCAGGGAGGCCCCTTGTTCTTCTTTTTAAATGTCACTTATGACATTGCCCCCAGATCAGGCCAATTTCCATGTTTTCAGCTCTCATAACATCCTGCCCTTGTCTTTCCTTGCTCCAGCAAATTGTAGATTGTTTGGTGAGTAGTTAAGTGTCTCCCCACTATACTTAGCTCTGAGAGAGCAATGAGTGTTATGTCCGTGCTGTCCCTCACAGCTAACCTGGGGCCTAATGTGTAATTGAATCTCCCTAAATATTTGATGTGGGCTGATTAAGACAACATGCCAGCATTGCCAGAGAAAATGAGGGAGGCTTTTCCAGGCCTTGGAACATTCTGGAGTCTGGACTTTGTTCTGAATCTGGTAAAGGCCTGGAGATACCAGATCAATTGTCATCTTGCCTGGTGATATGAGGATGACTGTTGTATTAAAGACCTTTGTCCACTAGCCTTACTGCAGGGGTGCCATGATGGTGGTTTTCTGCTAGAATGGTAGGGCTGGGAGAGTCTGCAGACTCCGCAGTGCCTGACATGGTCCCAGTTCCAGTGCCAGACCATTCCAGAAGCACCTTCTACCATCATCTTTCCTTGAACTGCCAGAGTGCATTATGAAATGTTCATTTTGGAATTTGTAGTATATTCCCCACGTGGCCATAGTTTGAAGTATTATAAGCATTACCTCCTTTTTGATCAGTTGCAGTTCACTATCATGATTATAAAGCTTGAATTCCAAGCCAGCAGGAAATGACATAAGAGCCAGATCCTCATTGACTTAATTAAACCTTCTGTGATCTCTGCTGGGTAGTGTCTCCCACTCTTCACCTGCATGTAGGAGACAGAAGTAGAGCCACAGCTAGCTGAGCAGTCCAGTGTGTTCCTAGTCACGTTCCTGCTAGTTCCCCACCCATTCCAGTTCATCTCATTAAGCTACCCGCAGAAATTTTCTTTTATGCCTCTCATAATACTAGGCCCAGAAAAACAGGTTCTTTGTTGGGTAGATGGTTCCTGGTGCAGGCCTTTCAGTCAGCAGCTTGTAAAGATGCAAAGTAGCAACTGAAGCATTAGGATTCAAACCCTCACTCAGCACTCTGGGGTGATACACTAGGCTTTCTTTAGGAATCACCTTTTCTTTGTAGAGCTTGTTATCTCTGATTCTCCTGTGACTCTGCAGAAGTGCCTCCTTTTCTAATACTTACATGGTGTTGTTCATTATCTGATAACTTCCCCTGCCCATCCAGTACTTTAGGATATGGTTACATTAGCATTAGCATGAATTAGAAATGTAACTCCAAACTGACCAGTTAGGTCAGTCAATCTAGCAATGACTTCCATTGTCAATCAACTTTACAACCTGTTCTCACAACCCAGGTGACTTTGGAATCCTCTTCACAAGTTGCAGTGACTGACATCAACTTGGAGGCCCCATGGCCTTCTCTTCAACTCTGCTCAGCCAGCAATATGGGTCTGTGTTGGGACTTGCATCCACTCCTCCTATGATAGCATGCACTCAGAAATTCCCCGAGGCACCTGCAAATTTCAGATTCAGCAAATACTGATTTTGTGCCTATCCCATGCTAAACTGTGTGCTAGGTTAGTTCCTGATCTGAGAGCTCATCCTGGTACCTGCACCATAGCTGCACACCTCTGCATCCCTCACATTCTACAGGACCCCATGGCTCCTGAAAACTTTGTGTTTTCACATATTAGTCTTTGCCTTCTTTTTCAGTCCTGGAACTCATGGGTTACCATTTCTTTCTTTTTTTTTTTTTTTTAATAATTTTTTTTTAAAGATTTATTTATTTATTTATACAAGCACTGGGTACAGTCAGAAGCGCGGGAGGGTGAGAGAATTCACCAGAGCCAGAGCAGGGAGCAGAGCAGGCAGGAGGACCGAAGTACACTGCTGAAGGGAGCAGCGGGCAGCAGGAGAGGTCTGCGCGCAATGTGGGACCCTCCTCCGGTGGCCGGGGAGCAGCCGGGGATCGAACCAGCGCTGCAGAGGCTGCGGGCAGCTTTGCAACCCAGAGCTCAACTGCTGTACCACCGGGGAGGCCCAGTTACCATTTCTTTCATGCACTACAGCAATGCTTGGGCCTTCCTTGGGGGCTCTGAGTACCTCCCCCACTCAGGCCAACCCATTTCATATTGGGGTTGCCCTGTAACACCGCCACATCCTGTTCTTTACACTGCTGAGTGTCACTGTGAGAGTCCTAAAGTCAAGCTGCTTGTGTCTGTCCCTCTTTTATGCCCTCTCACCACCAGATGAGCCCTTACTGCTGCCAATCAGTTGTTTTAGTTCAACCCATCACAGCTAGTTCCTGCTCTGGTGTCTCATCCACTCTACCTCACTCTTAATGTCGGTCACTTTGGTGTCATTATTAAGAATGTATTAAATTAGGGCCTCCCTGGTGGCACAGGGGATAAAGACAGTGCTGTCAAGCATTGCTAGCCACTACAGCACGAGTTCAATCCCCAGCCAGCCAGGGAGCAACCCACATGGCGCAGCAGCCCTCTCCTGCCTTGCCCGCTGCTCCCCTCAGCAGTGTATTTCAGTAGATCTGCCTGTTCTGCTCCCCATTCTCTCTGGTGAATCCTCTTATACCCCGCAACTCTGGCTTACACCCCAGTTCTTGTATGCATAAATAAATCTTTAAAAAAAACAAAGACGGTATTAAATTAGCTTCTAGGTCTTAATTATTCTCTTGAATAGAGGGAAAAAATAGGTGTGAAAGACACAACCTATATTGTTTTTTTTTTTAATTTTGTTGTTTTTATTTTTTAAGATTTATTTATTTATATTTTATTTATACAAGCACTGGGTACAGTCAGAAGCGCGGGAGGGCGAGAGAATTCACCAGAGCCAGAGCGGGGAGCAGAGCAGGCAGAAGGACCGAAGTACACTGCTGAGGGGAGCAGCGGGCGGCGGGAGAGGTCTGCGCGCCATGCGGGACCCTCCTCCGGTGGCCGGGGAGCAGCCGGGGATCGAACCGGCGCCGCAGAGGCCGCGAGCAGCCTCACAACCCAGCGCTCAACCGCTGCGCCACCGGGGAGGCCCACAACCTATATTATTGTAATCAAAGTTCAGCAACAGGAAAGAGAAGAATGAGGAACTCCTATTTTCATTCAATATGATTTTGAAGAAGGACGAGGGTATGATTTAAAAGGGGATGATTGGGCACAGTATTGGACTTAATGAAACCCCAGAGTGAAAGGATGATTGCAGTTACATGGCCAGAAATACTTTTCTCATGAAACTTAAAGATAAAAGAAAATGGAGTGTTCCATGTCCCGTGTGAGGATTTCTTGATCATTTTCCATGGATCATTACTGCTCTAGGGTGCTTCATGAGCAAGTTGACATAATTACTGATCTATATCTTCTTACTTCAAGGGAACAAGATGAAGAACAAGGCCATCCTATTTCAAGCGCTGTGTTAAAAAAAAGCAAAGCTTTAATTCAGGACTTTTAGTGTTTTCTTGAATTCCTTTCTTCAGACAGTGTTGTCACAATCACTACAGCGGAGGCCTGTCAGTCATACCCAGTGTCCCAGATTTGATTCCTTCGAAGAATAAGGACACTTTATTTTATTTTTTTAAAGATTTATTTATTTTTATACAAGAACCAGGGTACAGGCCAGAGGTGCAGGAGGGTGAGAGGACCCACCAGAGACAGAGCAGGGAGCAAAACAGGCAGACGACAGAAATACACTGCTGAGGGGAGCAGCAGGCATGACAGGAGAGATCTGCGGCACCATGTGGGATTCTCTCTGGCCGGCCACCTGGCCAGCCAGGATCGAGCCCACACTGCGGAGGCTGCGGACAACCTCACAGCGCGGCACCTAATCCTCTGCACCGCCGGGAAGGCCCAGGACACTTTATTTTTTTAAAGTTTATTTTTATTAGAACTGGGGTGTAGGCCAGAGATGTAGGGGGATTCACCAGAGACAGAGTGGGGAGCATAATAGGCAGAAATATACCTCTAAGGGGAGAAGCAGGCAAGACGAGAGGTCTGCTGGACCATATGTGGGTTGGCTCCTTGGCAGGTGATTGGATTCAAGCCATAGAGATGATAGCAGTGAGAACCCCTAAGCCACCAGGGAGGCCTGACACTTTAACAGCAAAGGTAATAGGACATTTTTTTTGTTTGTTTGAATATGTTACTATTGCATTTTTCCTTTAGCATGTTTGCTCTTAAGACTTTTTACTGTGATTTTGTGTGTGTGTAAGTTGAAGTAGAAAAAGGGGGGAAAACCCTCCTGGATGAGCCTATAGAGCTTTTGGCATTATCTGTTTTTAGTATCACCCTGAGACTGAGTTCATTCTTCTAAGATGCTGAAGAAGAGCAGGCCTCCCTGTTCAAAACCCTACCAGGGATACTGGATTGATACATAGCTTAGGACAACTAGGCAGAGTGTGCTCAAGTTCAGAATGCCTGGTATCTGATAGGTTAAGAGATTGAGGAAAAACTTTCTTTTCCCTGATGAGAAGATAGCCTTCCTAGAATCACAGTAATGCTCGGCATTCTTGTGATATGACTGCTCTTTGCTAGTGTACTCTAGAGTGTCAACCAAATTTTTGGATTGGTAAAATGAACAAGTCAGGTCTTAATGTCCTAGGAGCATGTCTGAAGTGTAAAATTGGGGATTGTATGTTAAAATATTGAGTTGCAGTTGCTCACACCTAAGCAGTGTCATCATAGTATCGTGGAGGCAGTGGTATAGGTGTTAAGAACTTGAACTCTGTAGCCAATTTTGTCAATTCAATAAAGGTACTGAATACATCTCTGTCTGCTTGCTAAATCTTCAAGTCAGGGGTGATGGGCAACTTCTCATAGGTTGTTAAGGCTTAGGTGGGATAACAAGTAAAACAATGCTTGAAACTCTGTACTGCACACTAAGCTAGTGCAGAGTGAATGTAAGTTGTAATGAATGTTACTTGGAAAATTTTTTAATTCAATGGCTTAGTAGTTCTGAGAAACCAGCACTTCTGAGAAGACTTCTACATTTTGGGAGACTTGAAACATTAAAAGAAAGGTGTTCCTACTGTATGAGAATTAAAGATTATTTTGCTTCTCCTTTGACATTTTTTTTTTCACTTGAAAATAACCTCAGATACCTAGTGACCACGTACCTGTAACACATTATTGGAACTCGTTATCCTTGACATCTACATTGTGAGTCAAACAGCACTTTCTATCAAGCACTTGTAAGTAAGACACTAAAATGTGTTTGAAATTATGTCATTGTGTTCTGAAGAAAGAATTCAGGAAAGATGTTGTTACTTCATGACTGGATAACTCATTTTCACCTTGTTGTAAGGTTATAGAATTGTTCACTATTTTATCCCTAGCTTTGGCTTTAAAAAGAGTTTATAATTTATAATATTTTGAAAATAATCATTTTAAGAAAAAAAAAAACAAAAAGTAGACCTAACATAATGAATATCCATATACCTACGACCCAGGCCATTTAAAAAAAAACTTTTAAATATAGTAAAATGTCTACAGGAAATGAAATACTGTGGCTAATGTCAGTTTCTTGTGTCTCCTTCCATTGTTTCCTCCATTTCCCTTCCCCAGGACTTCCTGTATTTCTTGAATTCCTTTCTACAGTTTGTTTTTGTGCTTTTATTACTTGTATATATCTATAAATAATATCATCTCTGTGCTTACATTTATATAAATTATATTAACATCTCAGTTTGAAATTCTGTACTTTTCTCCTCACCCATGTGTTGAAATATCTTTCCAAAGTGACCAACAGAGTTTGTCTGAATGGTCGCCTTAGAATTCTGTTCATGTGACTTTATGACAGTTTCTTTCTTTAATACAATTTTACTGGAGTTTATTTACTATTCCCCAGTTGATGGAAATGTTGATGACAGTTTTGTTTTGCCTTTTTGCTATCAGAAGACACACCACAAAAACCCTTTATAGACTTGTCCTTGGGCAGATGTGCAGGTGTCCGTGTGTGCATTCTTAGAAGTGGTATGTGCAGCACAGGCCAAATCACTTCCAAAATAGCTTTATCAGCATCTTACCACCAGCAGTGCAGGAGGGTCCACATTTCTCTATATCCTCGTTTAGATCAGATTTAGTATGACTCTTTGATTTTTGCCAATTGGATGGGTATGAAATGCTATTTGGTTTTAATTAGCAAAATTGGATGCTGGCTAATGCAGTTTTCAAACCAGAGCAGTTGTGTAGGTGTTTTCCCCCCTAGGGAAGGGCAGGGAAACTGCTGCATCAATAATCTGGTTTAAAGATCATTGCTCCTGGCAGGTAGGCAGAGTCACTGGGGGAAGAAACAGATGGCAGCAGCGCTGTGCAGATCTGAAGGTAGGGCAGTTGTCTTCTCCATTGATGGGGGGTGGGAGGCTTCTCTTTGCCTTTTCAAGCACCTGGATCATGGGTCTCAGCTTTTTGGCTTCCCCTTCTATCCCTTTTGGTCATTCAGCATCACTCTATACTACTTGGTAGCCAGAAAAAAAGCAAAGTATATAAAAGTTAAGTTGGTCTCTTGATAAAACAGATTGCACTAAGGTTTCAGGATGAAGAATACTGGTGGAGGGGAGGGGAGAAGCATTGTTTGTGGAAGATTTCTAGGGAGCGCATGTGTTGAAAACATTGCTTAAAATCAGATTTAATAATTGTTTGTGGCTTTCCATTATTCATGTAATCCTTGAGCCTGATTAGCATTTGTAAAGTATAAACTCTACAAATGCAAGGCATTAGCATGAATAATTAAAAGGTAGGGAGTTAGCTATAGGAGACTGTGGGTTTTCTTTTATTATGGTGGAGGCTATTTTTGCAACAAGAGGAAACTAAGACTTGTGGACTGCTAGTCTAGAGACTTCAGTAAAGCTCTCAGCTCAGCCACATGTCATGATACATTGTATGGTTGCCTTGTTTTCCGGGAAAAGTAAAGTTACTTTGCTGGGGAAAAAAATTAGCCTCTTTATCAATTATATGGGTATAATCTGAATTCCCAAGAGGAGAGCTCTACTGCTCATTAGCATATCAAGCTAAGCATAATTGTTATTGTACTTATTCTTTGAAGTTACCTTGCTCATTGCTCTAACTCATTGATTGAGGGCCCATAAGCCCCCACAGAATACCTTCCCCAAATTTTGGGCATTTCTCTGGGAATATCTGAGATGCCCCCTCCATCCCAAAGGCACCTTCCCTGCTGGTGTCTGCAATGCACTGCCTCCACCACTTATGCTATAAAGTCACTTTTCCCAAACTGGTGTTCTCCAGGTCACACCTTCTGCAGGGTATGCTAGCAAGGGTGAATCTAATTCAGATAAATTTGGAGAATACATTACTTTGATCCAGGACTTGTAAGAGCATTTGATGGGCTATTATGAATCATAAGAAAAGAATTTATTTGACTTATTTGGCCAGAAGATAATTTTGTGTGGGGTATGTGCATATCTATTACACAGAGCACACACCTCATTAGGAAATTCTGTCTTGTGTGTTTGCAAACATGCAAAGTACAATTTAGGGTATTCTTCATTTGCTCCCACATGGTGCCAAAGTTGTGAACTGGTCTGTTGCAAATAGTTGAGTTAGATTTCTAAAAAAAATAAAAGAAAAATGGCTTCTGGTAGATTGTCTAATAAACCCTGGTGTATGAATTTCCAATAAAGTCAAACTTGGACCTTTGTGACATAACAAAATCCTATGAACTGAGCTTAATTGCTAGTGAAAGATGCGCCAAAAAAAAAAAAAAAAAAGATATCTCAGCACTTACTGGATTTGCTGTGGAAGCTGGAAGCTGATACTACCTCAGTGAATGCCAGATTCTGGTTCATGACCATGACTGTCTCTGGCCCTCAGAATTCATGGGAAGGATTGTTCTTTCTTCTGCAATTTCTCATACTGAGCTTATGGTCCTCTATTCAGATATCCCATGCAGTAGAGGAGGGAAAATTTGTGATGGTAACTTAACTGATTCTACTGGAGCTTTATCAGGGGGCTACTTTGTAAGCAAGTCATGGATCTGTTTATTTTCTGTATTCTAAGTAGAAGTGCAACAAAATCTAAATCAGACTGTACTTTGACCATCTTTAATCTACTTCTTTAACATATATATAATAAAAGACATTTGGATAAATAACTGGAATAAAATAAATGATATGTAAGATTAAAGGGAAAGGAATGAAAAAGAAGATTGGAATTTTTCCATTTCCAGCTTTGTAGTATTCAGTAACAGAAATGAGAACCAACTCTCTGAATGGCACATTCACTGTGCAAGAGGTCCTGAGGGAGCTTCTCCATGTGTTCTCATTTAATTCTCACAGCCTTTCCTTAAGGGAGATACTTAACCCCATTTTACACAATAAAATACTGACACCCCTGGGTGAAGTAAGTAGCCAAAAATAACACAGCTCGTAAACAGTGGACCAGCATTCAGACCCCTCTGTCAGACTCGGACTCCAAGCTGTCTGCATGCTATGATGGAATGAAAGTACCAAAAGGGAATGACTCTTTGAATTCACATCCAGTGTAGTGTACAAGAGAAATTGAGACTAAGCCAGGTCAAGTGCCCAAAGCCTTAGTGTGTCATGTCGGCTATTCTGGTCCTTTTGGCACTGAATTATTAGTCAGATGTGGTAAACTATTTCATTATGCAAAGGAATAAGGGAACATTTTTAGTTTATCATGCAGTTTGGAAATATTTATTTTTTAATACCAAGACTCTTATGATTATTTATAGAAAATTGCTATAATACAAAATTTGTTAGAGACCAAAGTCCACGATAATCAAATCATTCTGATAAAATCACTTAGATATGGGATTATTCCTCTCTTTTTCTGATTTGGAAAGAAGGCGTTCCACTTTAAAATCTCCTAGTGGCTATACCACCTGAGATGTGCCTTAACATATTCTTAAATTTATGTTATGTGACTGTGCCAGGGAATGTTTCTCTTATGCTTTATAAAAGAGCAACTTACACTCTTATTAAAACAAACACTTATTATTTAAGACTGGAGCTTGTGGTTGCTAAATAAACCACAACAGATTTTGGAATACCTGCTTTTCAAGGGTCTGTTAGGTCAGAAACTTGTTTCTTTGCTTTTCAAACTCCTCTAGGAGCGGCTGGAAGCCCTTAGATACATAACCACCAGTATAGCACTTTGCTACCTCAGCATTCCTATGCTTAAAGGAAGATAGTATCTCGAAGACTGCTTTCAACCCCACAAGAATTTATTTGGAGTTAATTCCAGAGTAATGCAAGATCATTAAAAGGAATTTTACTAAAGTTGATTCAACTCTAGGCAACAGTTAGACAGATCCTCCACAAATGCATTTGAATGGTAGGATTCATTGAAAAACAAATCAAATATTAACAGTATGTTCCATAAAGAAGAAATTAAGTAGGAAAATACCATTCAAAGATACCAGGTAGAAATTGAGTAACAGTTTTCCTGGCCTGGAGTCCCTCTGAAATCTGTGGAATTTGAAACTTTTATTGGAATAATTATTTAACAATTGCCAATATTTATTGATCATTTGCTATGTGCCAGGGTCTTTGCATAGATAATTTTATTTTAATCTTCATAATAATCCTATGAAGGAATGAGGTAACTGTTAAAATCTGATGACTGAAGTGATACTCAGTGGTCAACTTGCTCAGGATCACACAGCTAAGAAGGACTAGATTCTGAATTTGAATCTAGATCTGTCTGACTCTAGAGTACACATTCTCAAATATTGCTCTTGGTAGGTTGCAACAATGGCCTGATTTTATAAGTGTCTGTTTTTTCTTTCCGTGGATCATTTTCATTGTCTGTGTTTCAGTTGCATGTCATGCCCTTCTAATGCTCCAGGCAAGATCCTAATCAAGTTTTTTGGAAAAGATGCCGGCTTACGTAGTCTGTGCTTCCATAGACCAGTATTAGGTGATTGGTATTAGGCTCCAATAAAAACAGCTGGGCCTGTCTTTGGAGGATTCTTTAGCCTTTGGATGTCTTTGTCTTATCTTTTGAGTTCTAGCACATTTTAACCACTTGCTAGACTTCTAGATTCTGAAAACGGTTCTGGGGGTGAACTTATCCTTTAATACTCCCATTCCTCAGGTTTTCCCTGTTTTCTGAAAGTAGAATGTTCCTATTAGGTAGGTTTTTTTGGGGGGTGGGGAGTGTTATTGCCATTTGTTTATATGGGAAATATTTTAAGCATTCCCAGACCCCAAAAATAACCCACCAAATCATACCCAAAAGTTAAGGGGGGCGGGGAAGAGACCTATAAAAAAATAATAATCAATAACCCTGAATGTAGACTTCTTATCTTCAGCACATGACAGAGTGACCTCAAGGCTTTCTTCCTTTCCCTGCTAATAACAGTCCTTGCAGGTAGAGTCGGCCACATGATTTTGCCCCTGAGAGGAGAGTGTGTTCTTTCTTCCCCAAGTCTGGAGGAGCCCACGGGGCTGGAAGGCCCCATAGCTGCCCTTGCTCTCTCCATCACTTTTTTCATATGACAGACCTTTGATTGCATTTCAGAACTTCCCTATAAGGTTACAATTTATTTGCCAAATCAACGCAACCTGTGGCTATTCTGTATTTCTCAAAGAAGTAGCTTTCTGCAATGCAGAGAATGGCAAACTATATCCTATCGCCAGATCTGGCCTGTTTTTGTTAAGAATGGCTTTTTATATTTTTCTTTATTGAGGTAAGATATAAAATTTACATTTTTAATCATTGATAAGTGTACAATTGAGTGGCACTCAGTACATTTGGTTTTTTACATGTTACAAGATTGCAATCACATCATCTGAAAGTCTACAACATTTACTGCTTCACCTTTTAACAAAAAAGGTTTGTTGATCCTTTTGCCTGTGGAAATCTGATTGTCTTGATCAAACGAGCCATCTGTGGGCTTGAAGAGCTCCAAGTTTACTCTTTTACTATTATCAACTGTATAACTTTAGGCAAATTACTTCATCTGTAAGCCTTGCTTTTCTTAAACCCTGTAAAATGGTGGTAATAACAGTATTTACAGTTATCTTAAGAGTGGCAGATATGAAGCACAATCTTCAGATACTTGAACAGGGAATGAGCTGTATTAGCTTTTGTTTATGCCTTGTCCAGAGAAGGCTGCTGAACCCTCTTTCTCTGCGAGGTGAAGCACTGATGGAGCCTAAGAGCTGCTGTCCACCTTCTCCCATAATGAAGGCCAGCCTAAGGCCAAAGCTAGGCTGATGAGGAATCCAGGGCTAAAAAGCTAAACAAAACAAAAAATCAGAAATGGAAGCACTATCCTGGTGACTTACTGAATTTTCATATCAAACTGAAGCCTTTTTTTTTCTCTGGACCTGTCAGTTATGAATGCCCTTTACTGTTTAAGTCAACTTGAGTTTATTGCTGCTTAAGTTAGACATGGTCTACATTAGCCTGCTGGGACTATTCTAAGAAAACATCACAGATTGGTGCCTTAAATAACAGAAATCCATTTCCTTCCAGTTCTAGAGATTAAGAACCCAAGATCAAGATGCTGGCAGGGCTGGCTTTTTATGAGGGTCAGTCTCCTGGACTTGTAGATGGCTCCTCTCTCTGCATCCTCAGATGACCCTCCCTTTGTTCCTGTGTTTCCTAATCGCCTAAGGATTCCAGGCCTGTCAGATTAGGGCCCATCCATATGACCTCACTAACTAGCTTACCTTTTTAAAGGTCTCCATATACAGTCACATTCTGAGATTTTGGGCTTAGGACTTTGGCATGTGACCGGGGTGAAGGTGTTTGGGAGGGAGCACAGTTCAGCCAGTACATAGTCTAATTGATTTTTACAATATTCTGCATGTATTAACTACTCCTGAAAGTGTTATGGTGCAAAGAGAATGGGAGTAAATTGTTTGATTTGGGTCAGTCTACCCCTCCATGGACCTGGGTAGGGATGATCCCATATGGCAAAAGGAGAGTGTTTGGGGGACCACAATGTCCTCTACAGTGTTCAGCTCAATTGCTTACACAGAATAAGCATTCATGATCTGTCAGCTTGTTAGTGCTGTTATTATTGTCGAGAAGTGTAAGCTGTTTTTAGAAGGAAATTTTGCAATTTATCTTCATGTTCAAGCTCCAGAATCATTAGTAAAAGATTTGTGTAGATTTTTTTAACCTTCTCTAAAATTTGTTATATCATTTTTTAAAAAGTGAATTTGCTTTTAGAATGGCAAGTCCAGGAAGACTCAAATGGTTATGTGTGTATTTCTGAACCTCCAATAGTCATGATATTTAAACCAGCCCAAAGGGTGGGATAATGCACCTAGAAGACTCTGGGACCTCCCAGTGTGCCATCACCAAGGTTAAGCTGACAGTTCTTAATACAGTTTTTTAATGTGATCCTGGCAGTCAAATTCTGCTAAATATTAGAGAATCAGTTAACTATTTGTATTCAGCAAACCATTCTAAGACTTATCTTAAAACAACAGCACTTTATTACTTTTGATGATTCTGTGGGCTAGTTTGCCCACTGGGTTTTCTCAGGTTCCTCCTGGACAACACTGAGTTAGAGGGTCAGTGGGAAGGCCTGTGATTGTTTCACTCTCTTGCCTGATTGACCATGGTGACTGCCCCAGGGCACCTGATTTCTCCATCTGGCTCCTCGTCTCCAAGTAGGCTAGTTCTGTTTAGTGAATCTCAGACAAGCCAAAGCAGAAGCCACAGGGCCTCTTCAGGCCTGGCCTTGGAAGTTACACAAGGTCACTTCTGCCTTGTACAGAACATGGTCAAAGCATATCACAAGACCAGCTCAGAAGCAAGGAACAGGAGAGATCCTCCTCCTGGGATGAGAGAGAAAAGTTGAAGGAGCCTTGACTCAAGGTTGTTCACCAGGGTTATTATTTGGACGGTCTGCCTGCAGCTGCTAATGTTCATTGACCCCAAATGCATCTCTGTGATTGTGATTTGTGTCGGTTACAGATGGGAAGGTAGTTCAGGCTTGTATGCAAGTGTATATCTATATTTTTTCCCTCAGAGTATGCTTTTAAGTGTGCTTATGTGTATATTACTTTTGAAAATGTACTACATGACAGGTTTGTATTTTAGTTTTGCGCCCACTTGGTATAATTATAGCCAACTTAGGTTCTCCAACTGGGCTGTACAAATAAATGCCTGAAAAGATTAATATGAATATTTGCCAGAAGTTGCAAAATGCATCTCTCCTAAATTGATTTGATAAATCTTTGATATTCTAGATGATTTCAAGATGCACACATACAGATACAGTGTACACACTTGCATAATTATGAACAATTCTGGATTTCAGAGGCATTTGTGTATTATATAAGGCATTTATGTTTTAAGTATATCATCATATGTATTTGACATGTAAAACATTTAAAGATACACAGATACATACATAGTGAATATATATGCATTGACTCATAGGTGCAACCACCCAAGCCAAGTGACCAGATGGTTTGTGGGATCTCTCTGCACAAACAGTTACATCTCTTGCATAACCCACCCATTCCCCCTACCTCTTGTCTAGGACTCTGTTTTCTAGTTCCACTTCCAAACATTCTCCATCCATTTCCTCTGGACGAACACACTGACATAGCTATAGATGATTGTGAGCATCCTGAGACACACAAAGCCTTCTGGGTTTCATTTCATTCTAGAATAGAACCAGTGTATATATTATTCTGAAATCACTGAAAGAAAATTGGAACTGTTGCTTTCCCATCTCCCTGTTCCTGCAGCAGAAGGTCCCAGGGCTTCCTGTGTCCCTAGGACAGCATCTGTTGTCCCTACATACAGGCCCTGTGTGTCCTCTCCACCTATCACCATGCTGGTGGCGAGTTCTGTAGCCTTGGGTGTTCTCTCAACAGATGGATTTCAGGTTACAGTATAAGAATCTAAATGCAGATTTCTTTCTTGGTTAAATAGTAGCTTAAGAGGGACTCCTTAAAATGGCTGAAATCCACAAGATTCATCAATCTCTGAAATTATATGCGAAGTATGTATATGTCCTTTTGTGCATTTTTTTAATATTTCTTTGTTTATTTATGCATACAAGAACTGGGATATAAGCCAGAGGTAGGTGGGTGAGAGGATTCACCATGAGAGTAGGGAGCAGAACAGGAGGATCGACTGAAATACACTGCTGAGAGGAGCAGCAGGCGAGGCAAAAGTCTGCTGTGCCATGAGGGTTGCTCCCTGGCAGGCAGGGGATGGAATTCCTGCTGCAGTGGCTGGTGAGAGCTTGATAGTGCTGTCTTTAACTTCTGCGCCACTAGGGAGTTTCCCTTTTGTGCATTTTTTTCTGAGTAGAAAGTCTCTAGATTTCAGCAGATTTCCAAGATGACATGTGACCTAAGGAAAAGGTGAAAGGGCATAGGAGAAAAAAATTATAAATGATTTCACTTTGTATCACTGGGTCTCCTGTGCTTACTTCTAGCACATGGCCCAAGAGTAGAGAAGAGGCCAGGAAGAAAAGAAAGGCTTGCTACCAATAGACCGGGGTCATGCTCCCAATCCCAGCAAAGGAAGAAAAGGGAAATAGTGAGCACCTTCCATGTGCCAAAATTTGGGCTAATGCTCTAATTTTTCGTTTTCTCTTCTCCCATACTTAAGGGCTGATGCAAAGGTCTAGTGATGAATAACTGGATCCAGATTTGAATATTGGCTCTCAATAGTGGCTTATTTACTAAATTCCCATGAAGATTAGGGATTAGTTGTAGAAATCTCAACATTCAGTAAATGGTCGCTGTTATTATTTTATAGATAAGGTATTGATACATGGCCATTGGTTGTGAGACCAGAAAGGGGTTGACCCTGAGATAGGTTCCCCAGGGCTCTAGCCAAGATGATCAGCCCCTGTGTTTCCACCAACTTTCCTTCCAGGAGCCAGAACCTCCCTTCTTACTCCCTAGGTTCCTGCAGCCATAGCTGTTGCTTTGGAAGTGGAGAAAGCTCTGTCTTCCTACAGCATGGGGAAGCTATGTCCTTGTCAGCTAAGTTTGAAACTCTGGCCCATAAGAAATACTGCTGTGTGGTTGCACAGAAGACAGTACTTGATTTAGATTGTGAGTCAAATAGGCTTTAGTGGGCTAATATAGTGGGTTAGTCTAGAAGTTGAGTTAGAATAACGCATGTATATTATATGATGTTTCTGTGGTGGGAACTATTTTCTGAATTCCAGTTAAATGTCCTGTATCATATCCTGGGGACCATTTTTATATGAAAGTTAAGGTCTTGAAGAATTGTTTTCTCAGGCAAAAAGGAAAAGAGACTCAGAGAAGCTTAATGTTGAAAAATATTGATAATTTTTTCCCATTGTTGAATGTTAGTTCCATGTGGCTTGGATGTGAAACTTGTCCTACTTGTGTTTTAGTTGCATGACATATGGAATGAAGGACACAGAAGAGGCTGCTTATTATTGTCTCTACTTTCACTACCACTCAGCTTCTTTTCTAACCAGAGCTAATTAGGAGCTGCTACTATGAGTGAACTTAAGTAATCCCTGGGCCACCATGGCATGAGTTGTGAAGCCCATCTTGCACATGTTTTCTTCTTTTGAGGGAAGAAACTTTTTCATGAGCCATTTATTTCCTTTTGACCCCAGCTCTGGAGTAGGGAAAGATAGATCCAGTGTGTTTATGTGACAAAGAAGTATGTCACTAATACATAGTTTGGGGACGTCAGGTTATCCTTTATAATTTGTAACATAAGAAGCATTGAAACTATTATAGCTTATTATTTTAATTGTTCCTGAAACCACAACATGTCTTACAAATTGAGCCCTCAATAAGACAGCAATTTTTAAACTGCTTTTATTTTCAGAGGCTTTTTAATAAATTATCTTAGCTTCCTATCTTTTCTTTTTCTAGTGTTCAATTCCTTTTTGTTTTGATCTGTATAAATAACATTCAAAGGAAAAATTCAGACCTGATCCTTAAAGAGATTACAATATAAATTTGAAAATGTTATGTTCCTTGCCAATGGATGGTGTTGATTTTTGCAGGATATAGCCAAGTGCCTATGCTTTTACACACTGGGACTTGTGGGCCTATAAATATTTCAGTAGACAAAACCTTTTAAAGAAAGGTTGATGTACCTATTTTGAAGACATTTATTTTTTTAAAGATTTATTTATGCATACAAGAGCTGGGGTGTAGGCCAGAGGTGTGGGGGGTAAGAGGATTCACCAGAGACAGAGTGGGGAGCAAAGCAGGCAGATTTACTGAAATACACTGCTGAGAGTAGCAGCGGGCCAGACAGGAGAGGTCTGCGAAACCATGTGGGTCACCTCCAAGGCCGGGGATCGAACTCATGCTACAGTGTCTGCCAATAGCGTGATAGTGCTGAGACTTAACCCCTTGCACCACGAGGGAGGCCTTGGGAAGACATTTTAAAGAGCCAAGTATACATATACATGGTGCATGCATATTTAATAATATGTATATATCTCAGTCCATATCTTACTGGTCATGAGAATAAGCCTATGAACTTAAACCCAGGATGTGGCAGAATAGAGTTCAAGAATGTTCTTATTGGGGGGATCAGGAAAAAAAGAGTAATTATAATAAATTAAAAATCAAAATCAACAGGCAACTGTAAATCAGACATTCTGCAGGGGAGGAGGAAGGAGAAGGATCAGAACAAGGGTGGGAAGAGCACAGGGACTACCTTGATGGTGCACGGGTGAATTGGTGGTAGGAATTTCATAGGGACTACACCTGAGAGGAAAAAGCATACTTTGTACGAAAATGAGGACTGATGTAAAATATATATATTAAAAAAATTAAAAAGGATAACATTTCACAAAAAAAAGAATGTTCTTATTGGGTGAACTGTAATCATGTTGGCATGGTCCTCACATGGTCATTTAGGTATGCCTTTGCTCAGAGAATTCAGAGCTTAGATTTCTTGGAGAAAACAATGACACAAACAGTTCATAAACCATTTTTCTAGAGTAAGTTAGGTTGTGGGCCTACATAATGTCTTTCTCCTTTCCCTGGAAGAATATTGCCTTTAATTTTCTACATGGTCAACCTTTTAGTGTTTTAGAGATTCAGAGAGGGTAGAAGAACTGGGTGTGTGGGCAGAGGATGAGCAACAGTGATGATGAATAGACAGTCTGTGCAATTTCCAGAGCTGTTGGAACAGCCTAATAGAGCTGTGGTTAGACCAGTGAGTCTGTTGGGTTTTCTTTCCCTTTTTTTTGAGTCTGTCAGTGCCACTGTCTATGAAGCTTCAGTGCTGACCTGGCTTTTATAAAATGAGCTGTCCTGCCCTTCTCGTGAACGCGCATGTGTATTTAATAAAAGGACTCTGAATTATTTGTAGTTTCAGTTTCCATAAAACCACTAGAGAGGATTGTGATTAAGGATTTTTAAAATATACATAACATAAAATTTACCATCTTAACCATTTTTAAGTGTATAGTTCAAAGGCATTAAGTATAATTACAATGTTGTACAACCATGGGGTTTTTCTTAACAATGGGCTTTTCTGTGCAAATATAATTTCTACTTTGCTTAGACTGAAAACCATCTCTTACCCCAAGGACAACCTAAGTAGAATGTGTGTACTAAAGTAACTGAGAGTATCAGTTTTTTATAATAAATAAAGCCCTCAATATTACAACTGCCACCAAATCTGTTGCTAAATCTGTCAAGATTCTAATTTAGCTCCTGCATATCACACCATGTGAAGGCAGCCTTTTTCTTGTGGCAAATCCTCCTGTTTCCCTTTTCTGTTTCCTAAGTAACAATCTGTTTCTAGGTAGCCTGCAAGACTGATGACACCTCCCCATCAACCCCCCCCCCCCCCGCTACACCCCCCAGCATGCTTGGTTCTACCAATTCAGACCAAGGATATTGATTATCTGCTATTCTAAAAATAGGCTCTCTCCAGTTGTCTTCAACATTATGGACTGCAACCTCTAATAAAGGAGAAGTAGTTTTATATCTTGTAAATAAAAAATGCAAATTAGTTATATATAATCTGAGAGCTAAGTACACCCATTTTCACACCCATTTTATGGATGTGAAATCTGAAACTTAATAATAGCCTCAGGTAGAACCCCAGTAGAAGTGGGGTTTCAATTTATTGGCTTTACTATGGAATGCCATATGGTGCTGGATATCTGGGAAGTGACATAATGCCATTCTTATATTTACAGGGAGGGTGGGGATCAGCGGGCTTCTGTAGCAAAGCACTTAACCGCATGTTCAGAGTTTGATAAAGTAATTGAACCCCATGAGAAAACTATGATGTTCTCAGTATGGGCTCTGAATAGGTTTCATGGAAATAACTTTGCAAAACTTTGAGGTAATTATTGTAGAATTGTAACCTTCAAGAGTGAAGGTTTTACCTACTGAAAGCCTCTAAATCTCATGCAAATATTTGCTTTTAAAAGATTTGCAGATAGAGATTGCATTCTGGGTGCTTCTTATATATTAAGAATAATAGTGTTAAACTTTGTGATTTTGTTCAAAAGACTTTTTTTTTAAAGGTTTAATATGCTTTTTGTTTTTTAATATTTATTTATTTATACAAGCACTGGGTACAGTCAGAAGCGCGGGAGGGTGAGAGAATTCACCAGAGCCAAAGCGGGAAGCAGAGCAGGCAGAAGGACTGAAGACACTGCTGAGGGGAGCAGCGGGTGGCAGGAGATGTCTGTGCGCCATGTGGGACCCTCCTCCCGTGGCCGGGGAGCAGCCGGGGATCGAACCGGTGCTGTAGAGGCTGCAGGCAGCTTCGCAACCCAGCGCTCAACTGCTGCGCCACCGGGGAGGCCCTCAAAAGACTTTTTTTTCAATCTTTAGCAGAGTATTTGGGGTCTAGAACATAAGATCCATGATTTTACATAACAAATTTTATGTAAATGTATATATACTACTTTTTCCAGTGGCGTTTCTTCCTTCTATATAGACATAACTGGAATTGAGACATTTGATGGTACTCAAGCTGGCTTTGACCTATAGCTTTTGCTACTGAGGATATTTTGAATAACATATCATCTGACATTTCTTCTTTATCTCCTTCTTAGGTTCATCTGGCAAAATTTAGATGATAAAAAGTTTAATTTTAATAATTTTTGCTGTATTATATTTTATACTTCTTGTTTAAAGATAATGCCCTTTATACTGTAATTGTGAAATGAATGTAATCTATTATTCATTTTGTGCTATCTTTTTTAATCATAATGATGTAGCTTAGTAATCAGAATGAATTCTCCATTTTTCCACATGAAAAAAACTCAGAGAAGTATACTTTAAAATCTTATGTACTCATTTGCAACAAACCATACTTATTTGAGAAAGTTTCCTATTTTTCTTCATCAGAAGATTGAAAGTTTCCAAGGGCTAGATGAATATATTCTTCAAGGTAAAGAATGCTTAGTAGTTTCAGTTAAAAACAGTAGGTGCAATTCCTGACTTAGAGATAATGTGTTTCATAGATAAGAAACTTAAGGAAATGATTGAATGTGTGTTATATTTACTAGCCATTTTATATAAATTCCACAATGCCTTGCAATATAGCTGTTTGTTTATATGTCCTAAGTACCTCCTTTTTGGAAGATAAATGTGTAGATAGGGAGCAAGACAGACAAGACACCTGTTTTCTTCCAGTTTCCCTAGCCGTTTAATTGAATGCTAGGAATGTAGATGATTGATAATGTAAAATAAATGGTGATTATTTATTGTGTAGAATGAATGCATTTACAGCACAATTACTCTGCTATTGTCCCATTAAAGCCATTCATTCAGATCAGAATGTGAAGCCAAATAGAACCAGATTACTGGAGCATCATTTTAATGTATTTGCCCTGTGGTTCATTTCAGCATTAAATCTAGGATTTCCATTCACTACAACCCACTAAGATTTGGATTATAAAGGTCATTTTGAAAAGAAAAGGAGAACATAAATCTCTACTTCTATCATGTTTTATTCTTCAGCCTTGTTCCTTGCTTATTGGTGATACTGACCTTGCACACAGAATACAGGGTTGGCTCACTACAGTTTTCTTCCTGTGTGCTGTTGGTGAGTAATGGCTGCCCACTGAGAAGTAGTAGTCATGATAACCTGGGCAATGCCCAGGTATGGGTTAATAGTGTGGGTTCACCTCCACAGGGTGTGAAGTCTAGGTACAGAGTCATCAACAGCCTTGTCCTAGTAACAAGTGGCTTGCTGATTGTCATCTGTCTTGTACAAATGTGTCATCTGACTCTTGAAATCGTGTCATAAATTGGGTCAGGTGTTAAGTCGAGTTGTATGGAATTGCCATATTTGATCATTGTTGCCTAAAATGACAATTACATGTTGTTTGGCTTAACACAGTGTATGATGAAAGAAATGTCTTTAAATTTTAAACTCTTACACTAACTTTTAAGCCTTTAATTAAAAAAAATACTGCTTGTTAAAAAAATACATTCACTCTTCTATGAGAATTTATTCAGTTGATACCTTTCACCTTCAGAAATACCATTGTCAATGGCAAAAATGACATAGGAGGGTAGAGATGGATCCTAGGACTTCAGAAAAGAATTAAATTTCAAAGTGTCACAGATCCAACTACAGTAAATGGCAGATGTATTGCACATAAAATATGATCAGAAGAGGTAGAGGATATTGGGAGAATAGTGGAGAGATGGTTATGAGTAAGGTGAGTGCTCCCGAGGGAGGGGTGGAGCAAGGTCTGCTCCCTATCCATGCAGCACAGGTCTGGAGAGAGAAACATCATGTGCATGAATTCAGATTCTCATCCTGAAAGATAATGCTGTTTGCTGCTGTCTAATAACACATCTCTAAAAGATGCTATTTTTGCTTAGCTATTAAAAAAGTAAAATACTAATATCTAAAAGAAGCAACCCATGTCATGCTTAATAATTGACTTGTAATCAGCTCAATAATTAAGGGTGGGAAAAATCCATCCGATCCTTCGATGTGGGGGAATTACTGAGAAAGGAAGGTACTGAATGTTTCAAAACAGGATGAAGAATGGGAGAGCAGTACAATGTACTTAGTTTCCATTTTTCTTGGAACTGGTCATGTTTGCTTTTGACAGTACACACTGGTAAAGTTTAATTAGTTGAGGTCATGCTGTACCTCAGTAGCCTTTAGCATACTTACATCATTGAAACAAAAGCTTAAGAATGATCAAATAATCAAAGTAGCTTTTCCTCGTGTCTTTTATTTCACACACCTAAATTATATTATTGGAATTTTTATCTAGCTGCTTAAGGAAATCTTCCTGATGACTTTCAAGTGAGTTGTTCTTGAATCTTCATAGTTATTTTTTATTCTTGACTCTTTAGGTTGCTTGTGTCACTTCTCTTTTGAAAGCAGAACCTAATAACTATGGAATTAATCATTACAGCATGTGATTGTTGAAGGCTAAATGGCTAGTGTACTCTGCTGTTTGTGACTTTGCATTTAGATATAGAAAAGTCTTTTACTCTGTACTAGCTCCCAAAGCCTTTCTTGGACCAGCTTATCAGAACAATTGCAGGTGGCAGTGTAATCATATGTCTTTGTGACTGTGTCCAGTTTAGAAGTGTCTTGTGGATCTCTGTGTTGTAATTGATGCTTTCACAAGTTGGGTTTCTTGAGCTTGCTGTGCTCATTCTTATAGAGGGCTGGATTGTCACCTTGGTCAGCTCTCTCTCCGATTAGGTTTTCACAACTGTCATATGGGAAGTAGATTTTAATTCTTCAGATTAGAAAACTTTCTCGGCAGAGGGAACTGCATTTCACCTGACTTTTGGTTAAGAACACACCATTTTAGTTGGGGATAGCAAATGTGAAATTCCTGAGATTTCAGGTTTGATTAATTTGCTACCATTTACTTTAATCACAGATCACCTTCTTTCTCTTGATATCCATAGCTTTCTTAACAATCCTATACATTCTTTAAGATGTGTTAGCATTTTTAATTTTCCTTCATCTCCAGATGATTTTTCCCACTACTACCCATTGCTTATTCTTTTCCTCATAATCTTCAACCACAAGGTGCTCAAAAAGTTCTGCTGGGAGGCCCATTCCTGGTCCGCCTTTGCTGGCAGGTTTTTTTGTTGTTGCTGTTTTTGTCTGTCTTTAATTGAAAAACCATTGGTTGACTTCCTCGTTAGTGTTTTGGAAGTACAGGATCTCCCCTTCAGATGTAGTCACTGTAGCCCACCCACCACCAAAGCACTCATACCTGTCAGTAAAACATGCCGCGGTTTCCCCTTTCTAATCCGCCACACTCGGGTGAGGGAGTAAATACTAAAATTTCATGAAAAATATAGTTTACTCTCAGAAGAAAATGGTCTTAATTTGAAAGTACTACCAGTTTTGACCAGGGAAGTTAGCACCTGCTAATGTCGCCGTTCTATCAAAATCAGTAATATGAAAAAGCAATGCAAAAAGATCGGGATGGTAAATAAGCAAGGTCAGTGTGAAAATTCACATAGGTCACCAACCCTACAATTTAAAAATTCCTAATTCTATATTGCACGTTTTCCTGTAATGTATTATTCTTTCTCATAACATATATACACTTAATTAAGCACCTAGTATGGCACACAACCAGAATCAATGACATTTGGTGCTTGACAGGAAGGACACTAGTGTTTAATATTTTAAAAACAAAGCAATAATTTGTCAGTGATAATCATTTTTTGATCACATCCTATTCAGAAAACAAAGTATTATATTACTTGTTTCCGCTACATTTGATGATAATAAAAACAAAAACTTTCCAAAAAGACTACGAAAATAGTGTCATCACTACCTTCAAACTTTAATACGTAGCATGTGGTTTTCCCCCAAACTAGAAAAGCTTATACAGGAATATTAATAGAAACTACTTAAAATTTTAAAAAGGGATTTTGAAAATAAAATCACAATTTTAGAGATTTTCATTTGTGAAATGTTATAATTTTCAAAAAATGAGCATAATGTATAAGTAAATGAAGTGTAAGTGGATTATCGCCCATGAACATTTTCTTGGAGAAGTTTTTTTGGGGAGGCCTCTTTCCCAAAGTAAATATTCCTCTTAGCAGGAATTCCAGCTCCCTACATTCGCATATGAAGTGAGTGCCCCATATTTGAGGTGATCCAACTTCAAACATCTTTTCTGCCATCATTAACAACTAGAGCACAGAAAATTATGAACAGAGATAGTCAACAGACATCTATCTCTTACTGATTGCTGCCAAAATACCTTAAATGTAACATACATTTTTCTGATTAGAAAGGTAATACATATTGTAAGACATTTAAAAAATGCAGAAAAGGATTAAAATTGTATTTAAACCTTCTGTTTTTAGTAATCCCACCATTTACATATAGCTAGCTGTGTTAACATTTTGGTACATATTATTCTGCCTTTGTAAACTCTACCTGTGTATATTGTGCAGACTTATGTCACTGCATATAATCTTACAACTTGTTTTTTCTTTCCACTTAGTGCCAGAAGTACTTTTGAAACATTCTTCTAAAACAGTTATGATAAATCTCTTATTTGAAATTTCTGCCTATTTAATGGGGAAAGAAATAATGGTGTATGGTTTTAATTTGCACTTTGATTTCTGATGGTGTTCAACATTTCTTATATGTCTGAGCACTTTCATGAATTACATGTTTATTTTGACATTTTCTTTTGGGGTATTTATGTTTTTATAAATAAGGGACCTTTTTTTTTTAAAAAAAAAGATTTGGGCCTCCCCGGTGGCGCAGCGGTTGAGCGCTGGGTTGCGAAGCTGCCCGCGGCCTCTGCGGCGCCGGTTCGATCCCCGGCTGCTCCCCGGCCACCGGAGGAGGGTCCCACATGGTGCGCAGACCTCTCCTGCCGCCCGCTGCTCCCCTCAGCAGTGTACTTCAGTCCTTCTGCCTGCTCTGCTCCCCGCTCTGGCTCTGGTGAATTCTCTCACCCTCCCGCGCTTCTGACTGTACCCAGTGCATGTATAGGCAAAACAAACAAACAAACAAATAAAACATGCCTCTATAAAAAAAATAAATAAATAAATAAATAAATAAATAAAAGATTTATTTATTTATGCAAGCACTGGGTACAGTCAGAAGTGCAGGAGGGTGAGCGAATTCACCAGAGCCAGAGCGGGGAGCAGAGCAGGCAGAAGGACCGAAGTACACTGCTGAGGGGAGCAGCGGGCGGCAGGAGAGGTCTGCGTGCCATGTGGGACCCTCCTCCGGTGGCCGGGGAGCAGCCGGTGATCGAACCGGAGCTGCAGAGGCCGCCGGCAGCTTCTCAAGCCAGCGCTCAACCGCTGCGCCACCGGGGAGGCCCAATAAGGGACCTTTTTCTGGTCACATGTATCATAGATACTTTCCCATTTTAGCATTTGTAATTTAATACTCTTTGAATTTTTATTTAAATATTGTTATATGGGGAATAGTGATTTCAGAAATAGCCCTATAGAGTTGATTTGGGATGACTGTACTAGGTGTCCAGCCACACACATACTAAAGTGGTTTCAGAAATGCAGTTGGGACTGAGCAACTATGAACTCATCAATGGTAAAGACTTGGTGAACTTGAGGCCTGAGCTCTGGGAACATGGCAGCCTCTGGGCTAGGCAGGATTAAGTCAGCTCAGCCACACTCAGCCCACTGCATCTAACTAGGTCAGTCTGCAGTAACTATGACACCATGGGGCTATTTTTGTCAGTGTTTCTTCTGCCTAAGAAAATTAGAATTGAGAAAAGCTACAGATGCTTCCCATATGGTTGCTACTAATGAAGTTATGGATGGCGGGCTTAATTCAAAAAAAAGCAGAGCAGGTACACTCAAAGATTTAGAGACTTAAAGGCTGAGAAGGGGCCCTCCAGCTATCACAAGGGCCGTGCCTCTGTTTACAGGGAGGCTGCTTCATCCTGCCAGTGGTGGCCTCTGTCCTTTCTTGTTCTTCCATGGAGGGGCCTTCTATTCTGGTGTTCATGGTTTTGTGTGACTCACAGTACAGTATTGTATGAAGGATTAGAATGTACTTATTTCCTTTTCCTCTCCCTTTCCCAAAGGATTTTTTTTTCCCAGTAGCTCTCCCCGAGACGTGTGCATGCTTCTGGGGATTTCCCACTGATGTTAGTGAACTGAGTAGATAGCTGTCCCAGTTTCTTGCCTAAGTCCAGAATTTAAAGAGAGAACTTTGATTTGCCATCAGTTGTGCTTGTTCTTACTGTGGCTTGCTTAGATACAGCAGTGAGCAGGCTGTGATGGTTTATCAAGCTAATTGATCCATTAGATGCACTTGATGTTTTGCAGAGTTCTACGTAGAGGAAGACATGTTCATCCATAGCAGACTTGTGGAGCCTACTAATGGAATTTAATATCTGTTTTAGCCATCTGTAAAAATGCATTATGGGTTCACATTTTAAAGAACTAAAGAAAAAACTTCAGTGGGATTGATCATTAAGTCATCAAATTTAGTTACCTTCTATTATAGGCAGTCAGGTGATCTCTAAATTGGATTTCCCCTCAATTTCAATCAATGTGTTTATCCCAGTACATGGAGCCTACAAAGAGAATTTACTTCCACGTTGTTTTCATTTTATGAGAAATGTCATGTTGAAACAATATCACTTAAGTGTCTTATAAACATACTGTAATGACATTTATAGAGTGTATCCCCAAACTATCCCAGGTTAATAAATATTGAAAACAAACAAAAAAACCCATGGTCAAGTAAATTTGGGGGACTTACTAAATTACTTACTTACTACAGGACTTCTTAAATACTATAATGAAATTGTGTGTGTGGTGATTATTCAAAGGAGGAGACAATTCATACCTTTTTCCAAATGCAATATCAGAACTCTTTGTAAGAAGCATCACATGGCACCTGCTCAGTAAATCCTGAACCATACATACATACATGCTTTTGCATAAGCGATTGAGTGTCATTGTGATTTATAGTTTAAGAATCAATGTGATTAGATTTTTTTTCATTTCCCAGTATTTATGTTTATACATAAACCATAACCTAACAGATTAAGAAAATGCCTTCTCAACCTAATTGTTTCTTTGTGCAGGTTTTGGTTAAAGAAAGCTGAGGACTCCAGTCTAAGACTTGATAATTTAGAGAAGATAGCATTGAATAAAGGCATATAATACTGGAACGACCATTTGGGGAAGAGATGGAAATGAGCAAAAAATGAGATTCTTTTCCACTACAAATTGTTCTGATAAGCACTACATGGTAAATTATGTGAGGGTCCAACTAAGGAAGCTTTGCTCCATAATTCAAAATCATGGCATTTTATTAATGAAAGAATATTTAGTTAAGTTTCATTTTACTTTAGGAAAAAAGAATGATTGGGTTTTTTTTTTTTTATTGTTGTTGGGGGTTTTTTTGGTGTGTTTAATAACAGTGATAATTTTAATTTGGTTTGAGCGCCAGATGTGCCAAACAACAAATTTGTTTTCTGTGGTTAATAGTAACTGGGTCTAGGAGGGAAATGCTACTAGGGATGGACCTTTTCAAGGCTTACCTTGAGCTAAGAACAAGAATCTTAGCTCTATGGAGACATGGCTTGGGGAGATTGCTTCCTGAAACTCCTTGAGCTCCCGCAGCTCAGATATAACAGATTCTATTTTCTTTTGCCTCACAGGGGCAACTAATTTTGCCCTCAATTTGTCGTTTGCTCAATTTTCATATTTATAGCATTTAAAATTAAGCATATGAAAATTATTTCCATATAGTCAAATCAAGTTTTTGTTTTTCCTTCTGAAAAAGAAAAGGTTAAAGAATCTGAAAATGTGCCATTATGTAAAGGGATGGATAGATTTTTATATTTCTTCTGCTATTTATCATAGGGCAATTGTAATAGGAGTGAAGAGAATACCTACTATCCTTCATTCCTGTTCCATCGTTCACTTTAAATATGTTAAGGTACATTTTTAGGAAAACTTTGTTTTTGTATTTTATATTCCCCCCCCCCATTTTAATTAATGTTTCTAGAAGGAAAGGAGTTGAGTACATGATTTTTTAAATATCAACAATGAATAGGATTCCAGTGGCATTAATTTTTTCTAATATTCATGTAGTATTAGACCTACAGAAAACTTAAAGATTCAAGAACACTACAAAGAATTTCAGGTGTCTCACCCGGATTCCCCAGATGTTAGCATTTTGAAAGATTTACTTTAAATTCTTTTTTTGTCCTTCTTAAAAAAAAATAATAATCTTTTATGTAACTATTACACTTACCGAGATGAAGCAATTACCATTGATAAAATCCTGCTGAGGATGAGACAGCATGATGTCCTTTAAAGCAAAGGAAAATCCAAGATCCTGCATTTTATTTAGTTACCGTGTCCTTTAATCTTTAATACTTCCTCTGAACCTTTCTTTGTAGTTCATGCTGTTGATATTTTTGAAGCATTTGGGGCAGTTATTTTGTAGGGTGCCTCTCAATTTGAATGTACCTGATGTCATATTTTATCCTAAATGTCAAATCAGAAGGCACATGTTGATTTGCCCAATCCTGTGATTCTCTCTCTCACTCTGTTAAGATGGTGTCAGGTGTCTCCACTTTTTAAGTTATGATTTTTTGCTTTGTAATTAATAAGTATCTTATGAAGAGAGATTTAGAAAGTATGGAAATACTCTGCTTTCTCTATATTCATCTTTGGTTTTAGCATCAATGATTCTTGCTTGAATCTGTAGGTATTACGTTAGTTTCTAAATAGTGGTGTTCTGATACATTATTCTCTCTCTGTTTACTAGTTGACTTTCTACTTTAAGGAAGAACTTTTCTTTCTCTCATTTGTTTGTTTATATCCCCTGGCCTCATGGACATTTATTTTTATTCTATGGATTATAATGCTTTTCTCTAGTTACTTATTTTGATGCTCAAGTTATCCCAACTTTGGCCACTGGGATCCCTTTCAAGTTGGCTCTTGTGTCCTTTTAACATGTCTCCATCTTTCTTTGAGCACATCCTTACTCTGGCACAAGGTGTCCCAGACTCATCTTGTACTTTGCTTGATCCAGTCTTGGAATCATTTATTCAAGGAGGCTGGTTCCTTTAAGTGGAGAATAGTTTAAATGCAAGACGTGGCTGCTAGCTTTTTCATTGCTACAGGAATATCATTGCCTCTAGCCTTCTCAACAGGCAGAGCTATGAAATGGGTACACACGTACCTGTGACTGGTATGTACATAATCAGTGGTCTTTGTTTTTTAATGTAACTAATTTCTATACCATGAAATAATACTGGAGTAGGAGTGGTGGATAAGCAATGTGGATTCTGATCCTGCTCAATATTCACAAGTCATAAGAACTTGGCCAAATATCTTATAGCCTTTATTTCAACTTTATGATAAAAATTAGAAAATAAATGAGGGCCTCCCTGGTGGCGCAGCAGTTGAGCGCTGGGTTGCGAAGCTGCCCGCAGCCTCTGCAGAGCCGGTTCGATCCCCGGCTGCCGGGTGAGGGTCCCACGTGGCGTGCAGACCTCTCCTGCCGCCCGCTGCTCCCCTCAGCAGTGTACTTTGTCAGTCTGCCTGCTCTGCTCCCCGCTCTGGTGAATTCACTCACACTCCCGCACTTCTGACTGTACCCAGTGCTTGTGTAAATAAATAAATCTTAAAAAAAGAAAAGAAAAGAAAAGATAGATGGTTTTAAAGTAACTTCCATTTCTGAAATTCTGTGAGTCTATGAATTTAAGTTTTTATGGATATACTGTTTTCATAAAATTTCATTTCAGGGAATCAGAAGAGTACGTTACAAAGAACTTTGAAGCCAGAAAATCATTAGAATTTAAATCTAGATGCTACTGTAAAAATTATATACTTCATTGTCTTCAGTTTACAGTAAGATAAACTAAAGCATCTACAGCAATAGAACCATGCATATCTACACTATCTAATATGGTAGCTGTTGGTCACATGAGGCTACTGAACACTTAAACTGTGGCTTGTGTTACTGAGGAACTGAATTTTTAATTTGATTTTGATTTAAATATTCACATGTGGCTAATGGTTACTAGTCAATATATTCTACAGTGCAGCTCTAGAGAATAAATGACTCTTTTACTCAGGTGCTAAGGACAGAAACAAAGTGGGATCCCCTCTGATAGTGAATTCCAGACTCTAACTAAGTCAACTTCATATACTTTTCATAGCAGCTAATTCAATTATTTGACACTATAATTTCTGCCACATTATTTAAATCCCAGGTACTTCTATCTGATGGTCTGTAGCAGTATATTTAGTATTATGTTTCAAAGAAAATGTAAAGACCAACAACAAATCTGTTTTCAGTAGCTAATAGTAACTGACAGTAATAGCTGTAATTTGAGTGCTTATTCTATTTAATTATTTTCAACAGAAATGCCTTTGTTAAAAAAGTCCAAAATGCTACTGGCAGCAATTTATATTAAAAATAGTGATACTAAAATAAAATGGCAGCAATTTATATTAAAAATAGTGATACTAAAATAAAATAAAATAAAATAAAAATAGTGATACTTTCTCCAAAAACTATGTAGGTTTCATTATATCAGTCATGTTTACAACCTTCTATAAATGTTATACAAGCTTTTTGTTTGCTTTTAATAAGAATTCACAGTGCTGTTAGATGGTAACCCTTGGAACAGAGTGGAGGAGAGAGGAAATTGGCAATACCTTTCAGTAATTTTTTTTTTTTTGGTGCTATTTATCAAAGTCTTAAAAATGTTCCTGACTTTGATCTAGTAATACCCCTTGAAAACTAATCTGCAGTTAAAGTGCTATGTAACAGTATTGTGAAAAATTGGAATAACTTGAATGTGCAAGAAGATGAAAATAACCAAGCACATTTCATACCTTTTTTTTTTTTTTTTTTTTTTTTTTTTCATTTTTTTATTTATTTATTTGTTTATTTGTTTATACATGCACTGGGCACAGTCAGAAGCGCGGGAGGGTGAGAGAACTCACCAGAGCCAGAGCAGGGAGCAGAGCAGGCAGAAGGACCGAAGTACACTGCTGAGGGGAGCAGCGGGCGGCAGGAGAGGTCTGCGCGCCACGTGGGACCCTCCTCCAGTGGCCAGGGAGCAGCGGGGGATCGAACCGGTGCCACAGAGGCCTCGGGCAGCTTCGCAACCCAGCGCTCAACCGCTGCGCCACCGGGGAGGCCCACATTTCATACCTTTAAGAAGAGCTTTTATGGATGTGGAAAGTAAGTGTTAGCTTAAAAGGCAGTATGGAAAGCAATAGATGCAGAACAGTTTAAACTAGATAAAATATAGAGAAATAGTGTGACAGGATCGCTGCTTATCACATTGTCAGATTTCATCTGTTGATGCATCTGCCTAATCACAAGACTAGATGCTATCCTTCAGCCTGGTCCTCAGGCAACTCTGTCTCAATAATTGTTCAGTGGAATTCTTAGGTGCCTTATTTGATTCATTCCTTTCTCTCTCTCCTTGAAGTCTAATCCATCCATAAGCCCTGTTGGCACTACCTCCAAGAGTATATCATATCTATCTGCATATGTCCCAAACCTGTTCCAAACCACATTGCTCTCTCCAGATTAGAACTTTAGTGACTGATTTTGTTTCAACACGTGGCCCTTCCTTGTACAGCTCCCCACTAATCTCTGCTCAGCAACCCATGACCTTTTAAAATTACAGATCAAGGGCCTCCCCAGTGGTGCAGTGGTAGAGCGCTGGGTTGCGAAGCTGCCCGCGGCCTCTGCGGCGCCGGTTCAATCCCCAGCTGCTCCCCGGCCACCGGAGGAGGGTCCCACATGGTGCGCAGACCTCTCCTGCGCCGCCCGCTGCTCCCCTCAGCAGTGTACTTCGGTCCTTCTGCCTGCTCTGCTCCCTGTTCTGGCTCTGGTGAATTCTCTCACTCTCCCGCGCTTCTGACTGTACCCAGTGCATGTATAAACAAAACAAACAAACAAATAAATAAATAAATAAAACATATCTCTATTTAAAAAAATAATAAAAATAAATAAATAAATAAAATTACAGATCAAATCCCGATACTTCTCTAATTAAAATTTTATCTTGCAACTGTTTTCCACTGGTTTTAGTATAAAATCCTTACTGTGCACTCCAAAATCTTGACTTTCTTCTTTCTCTCCACATATTAACCCAGTTGACTTTTTTTTTTTTTTTTTCAGTCTCTTAATACCCTGCTCACTCTGGCCTCAGGATTTTTGTACTTACTAACCTGTCTCTGAAACATTCTTTCCTTAGCTTTTGGAATGACTGAATGTTCCTCAATCTGCACTGCTACTTCCCTACCCTCCTCGCTCATGACCAAACAATCCCAGTATTATTTTGTTCACAACACTGATCTTATCTGTTAATCTGTTCTCTCATATAATATCTCTCCATTCCCTGGATAGAAGAGTTTCAAGGAACAGTGCTTCAATCTCACAGGGGACACTTGGCATATAGCAATTGAGGTAGGGAACAAATTGCTACTGTCAATGAGGATGCAGTTAAAGGCTGTCTTTGGCAAATTACTTCATTTAAAAATTTAACACATTTTAAAATGTCCTTCACCAAAGATTTAGCAACTCCACGGTAGGATTTATTTGTCAGACACTGATTAGATTCGTACCACTCTAGAGGCAGCCTTCTTGATAATACTGAACCATTTGAATTATTTAATTTGAAGTTAAATATTAAATTTGAATTATATAATATTGAAAATTTGAAACAACTAATTTAGAGTGCTCCTTTCAAGGGCTAGACAATTGAGTGTGATCTCTTGGTAATCTGCTGCATAAATTACTGCATTTCCTATAGTTCAGTTTTGTGCAGCCATTAATAAGGGTGGCTTATTATTTTTATTTTTTGTTTGTTAAAGATTTTTCATTTGTGTGTAGAAGAACTGGGGTGTAGGCCAGAGGTGCAGGAGTGAGAGGATTCGCCAGCGACAGAGAGAGGGGCAGAACAGGCAGATCTACTGAAATACAGTGGGCGAGGCAGAAGGGGTCTGCAGTACCATGTGGGTTAGCTCCCTAGCCAGGGATCGAACTCATGCTGCAGTGGCTGAAGATAGCTTCATAGTGCTGAGTCTTAACCCCTTGCACCACCAGGGAGGCCCAATAAGGGTGTTTTAGAAGCATATTTGCTGACCTGGAAAGATATCCAGAAACATGATTCCAAAATAGCATGACCTGAAGATCTCTTTTTATATTATACAGAGGTATATAGACTTTGAAGAAATATACAAGATAACAAAATATTTCAGTAGTATAAGTTTGAAGTTGCTGCTTATTTTAAAAAAATGTACTATTTATATTTTGTATGCTTAATTTTTAATGTCTAATTTTACACTCTTTTGAAATGTACATCCCAGTACCTTTGAAAATTGACCCACGTACTAAAGGATATGGGTCTCTATCCCATATTTTTGACTTAGTGTGTTCCTTTTACTATAGCTATGCTCAGAGCCTTTTAGAGGCTGGACAATGAGGTGATCTCTCTCCCCTCCTTTCGCAATGATGTTAGAGAAATATAATCAATGTAGCTTAGAAAAGGGCTAACACTTCTGTTCGGGAGACTCAAGATAGACTTTGTTAAGGAGGAGGACATTTGCCTTGGTTCTTGGAGCATTTGACAGAGGTTGTTAAAGAAAATTTCATGTGGAAAGAACAATGAGAGTAGAAGAAAGGAAAAGAAATCATAAGAAATTTTTAAGGAAAAGCAAATGCCTCCATTCTATAAAACCATGGGATATGTGGGGTAGCGGTAGGCTATAATTCTCAAAATTAGATGGAAACACATGCATTGGCTTTAATTTGCCATGTAATTGGGGTACATGAAAGGTATTTGAATAGAGAAGCTATGGGCACCTAGAGCTGGTTTTTAAAATACTAAGAAGTAATAGAAATTAAAGGGGAAAGACTGGGAGTGGTGATGCCAGTTCAGAGATCGATGGTGAAAGCAAAATTGTGATATTGGTTCGAACTTAGGTTATCTGCCCAATCTGTCGAGTAGAGTGCTAAGCCGTATTATATTTCAGAGGAGAAAACCCTGCAGCACTTGCATGCTCTTGTTTCCTAGTGACTCAGCACAGTGCCATAAATCTCTTCTACTCTGGTCATGCATGTAAATGAGGTTATAAGATAAGAATTTGTACTTGAGATATGTTACACTTGGCATTTGTACTTCCCTCTCTCCCAACTTGACTACTAGAGCATTGTACCTTCAACTCTCTAAGGACAAGGTAATAAATATCTAGCATTAGTAGAAGAGGGGAGGTTATAGCCAGTGACACACCAAAAGGGAAACATCAATTCATGGGTTTTATTAAGTCAAACGTGTGCAATGTTTTGCACATGAGTTTTTTATTTTTACATGTATGACTATGGATTTTAGTTCCCTATAATAACATTAACATGTTACCTCCAAATTCTAAAGGCAAATACCAAAAAAATGCATTGGTTTGGGTTGAGGAGATTAAAAAATGCCCCTTTTAGAACTAGGTCAAGTTCCTTATTTTAATTTCTGATCTAACGCAGAACTCCAGCTGTCAGACTCTCCCATTAATCCTCCATGTCAGTGAAATCCCCTCTGAAATGCACTGTAATTAACTTGCAGGAATTAACAACAAAAGATGGAGAATTCAGATAATATTTGGTTACAAATTTTCCATGTGGAAGTGGACATTTAAATCTTGGATAAATTATTTAAAAATGCTTGGAGAGATAGTATTTGGGCAGATATTTATTCCATTGAAAGAAGCAATTTCTAGCAGTTTCAGACCCAGCAATTTGACTTTGCTGAAATATTTGATAGGAACTGTTGCTCTAAGCATGAAGATTTTTGATAACTTCATTCTAAGTATCCCTAAACTGGTGTGAATCATAAGAAGTTACAGAAAAGCCAGTTTTTGCTGATGATAGGCCTATAGCGGGCTTGAAAGGAGATTGAGATGCTTTGGTTACCAGCATAGTAGAAATGGCACCAATGTTAGATAAGTCTCTCATTTGTTTGGTAAAAAGTATAGTTTGACCACCCCTGTGAAGTTTAGACATGAAGGAAAATTGTTTCTACCATTTGAGGTCAGCATGGAAGATTTCAGGATGGTATAAATATGGAATTTGAGAAACAGACAAGCATCTTTTACTTAGCTCCCTAAAGAATACAATTGTGTGTGGAGAGCATTTTTAAAGGAATTGAGTTTCTCTTACGTAATCAGCACTGCTAGCTTTTGTCATTGTCCAAGGAATTAAAAAATGGTGCTGAGAAAGCAGCATCTTCCTTTCCCAACATTTTAAATATTAGAGACTCTAGGATCTATCTAAAGGAAAAATAGGATAAAATAAGATAACTCTTGGGAAGGAAAGTAAAACAGGGTAAATGGTGTGTTGATGCATTGTAAAGGTCGTACCCCCCCCCCCAAACTACACTCACTGCTTTTTTTGAACATAGAGGAAATGGAAATATCAAAAATTAAAATTAATAAGGGGGTCTGGAACCTCCCTGGTGGCCCAGGGGTTAAGTGACAGAGCTATAAGCTATCTCCAGCCAGCAGTATGAGTTTGATCCCCAGCCAGGGAGCTAACCCACATGGTGCAGCAGACCTCTCCTGTCTCACCCACTGCTCCCCTCAGCAGTGTATTTCAGTCAGTCTGCCTGTTCTGCTCCCTACTTTGTCTGTAGTGAATCCTCTCACCCCCTGCCTCCCTCTGGCTTACACCCTAGTTCTTGTATACATAAACTAAAAAAATAAAAAAAGGGGGTTCTGGAGAAAGTGACATGTTGCAGTATTCCTAGGTTGACCTTATGATCAGGAGCAAGTTGCTGCAGGGATTTGAAACAGTTCATATTATTCAAGTCATACCCACTATGTCAAAACCAACGTGCAGCAGATAATAAATTAAATGAACTGGGTCTTTCTTTTTTTTATAATTAAATTTCTTTTCTTACATCATTGTTCTTTTTTAAATTTTATTTATTTATGCAAGCACTGGGTACAGTCAGGGACGCGGGAGGGTGGGGGGGTTGGGGGCAGGCAGGGCCCCCCCCCAGGTGCGCTGCTGGGGGGAGCGGTGGGGAGTCTGCACGCCATGTGGGACCCTCGCCGGTGGCCAGGGATCGAACTGGTGCTGCAGGGGCTGCGACAGCTTCGCAGCCCAGCGCTCAGCCACTGTGCCACCAGGGGAGGCCCCCTCATTGTTCGTTTTTATACAATATGTGATTTTTCCCCTCAGGTGCGGTCCCTGTAGTTCTGCTACCACCACAGCATCTGTGCTCTTTTCTCCCCTGTTTTGACCCCTTTTTTTCCTGACCCTTTGAATTGAGTCTTTTAATTAATTATATATACTACACCTGTATGTTTCTTAGCTTTTATAATCTTCAGTAAAAATCTGTCACTTTATAAAATGAATCTCTGCTTTTACTTTTCTGTAACTATCACATGCATGAAATCTATTTCTAAGCTGTTGCCTCTTAAAATAGCAATAGCCATGGTCCCAGAATTTTATATTAAACACTAAATTCCATCAAATACTAAGTGTTTAAACTCGACCACTTTGACAACTATGATAACCTAGCATATGTATAGGTCTTATTTTCCCAAAGAAAGTCATTAACATTGTTATAGGCAATGTAATACATCAAATGAAGCTATGCTCAGCCACAGCTGCGGGTGGATAAATCAGCATCAGACTAATTATTATTGTCACAGGTATGAAACTGGATCACCCCAAGTCTCTAACAGAACACTCAGAGTTGCTTTATAAAAACTAAATAAAATTAACACCCATTTTCTATTTTTTTTAAAAATTTATTTATGCATACAAGAGCTGGGGTACAGGCCAGAACTGAGGGGGGTGAGAGGATTCACCAGAGACAGAGTGGGGAACAGAACAGGCAGATTGACCGAAGTACACTGCTGAGGGGAGCATCAGATGAGTCAGGAGAGGTCTGCTGCCCCGTCTGGGTTGCTCGCTGGCCGGCCAGGGATCAAACTCATGCTGCAGAGACTGCAGACAGCTTATAGATAGCATCTTAACCCCTTGTGCCACCAGGGAGGCCCCCATTTTTCTATTTAAAAAAGTACCAGGCATGGGCCCTCCCTGGTGGTGCAAGGGATTAATCACGGCACTATGAAGCAATCCACAGCCTTAAAAAAGCAGAAACATTACCCAGTTATCTCTTAGTCTCATAATATTCTTGCAGCAGCTTGACAGTTCTGTTTTGACTCAAACCAGTAAACTCCATCAGAGTCTGACTGTAGGTTGAGGCCACCAGTGGAGAAATGTGGAGAGTGAGGTGTGGAGGGGCCCAGTGAACTATGGTGGAGGATGAAGGTGCCTTGGTGCTGAGTGTGGTGTGGTAACATGCATCTGAAGAGGTGCTACCTTATACCTCTGAATCAGGTATGGTAAACAAATGTAACTTCAATTTAAAAAGTAGAACAAAAATTCCTGTTTTATAAAAACAGGTTTGTCTTTCAGTTACTAAAAATAGAGGGATTAAGTGGAGACTTAGGTTTGCAAAAAGAGCTGATGAGTCATCCTATCACTGAGCAGTCTTAGGCCCACAAGACAGCAGGTGGGCAGCAAGTGAACAGTAGATGGGCCTGCAAAAGGGGACGTGAATTCCTTAGTTCCCCTGAAACTGCTGTGTAGTCCAGCTTACAATTCACCAACTCCCATGTTTACAAAATATTTGCCATGTTTTATACTTGTTAGGGATTATTATATAGTGTGGATTTAATAAACAAGTTCTTCCTATTAATTTCTCAGGGTGTATGGATTTGTTACTTTTTTGAACATTATTTTAAAAGTGATTTCCATTCCTTTAGATCTGAATTATAAACTGTGGGTTCAGCCTCCATTCATCCTGTTTTGATATAGTTCCCCTGTATTTTGAAAATGAAACCAAAGATGGCTTGAGAGGCTGAGGCCTTAATCTTGAGTAAATAACAGTAAGGACATGTGTCTTTAGTCATGTCCCTCCTTCTGGGGTAGTGGCTGCAGTTATAGTTTAAGAAGCTACGTCATCGATGGTACCCACCGCCCCACACACCGGGATGTAGACTTCTCTCCTGGAGCCATTTGTCATATAAAACCCCTTATTCTCTTTCCTCTTGTTAACATTCAGCTGTTTTTTCCTGGATGAATGCGCCCCCATTCAGTCACAGACTACTGTTCTGGGGGAAGGGTGCTGCACTGTCTCCACACAGTGCCATCTCCTGTCTCTCCCTGTCTCTCTCTTCGTGGTACCAGGCATTGCCCATCAGCAGACAGCTCTGACCTGATGCTTCCCGGGTGCTCGGAAGCCAGAGGCATGTAGGTAGGGGCAGATGCTGCCATGGAGCGTAGCGTGAGGTGAGGAGTCCGCCACTTAACAACTTCCACAAGTGATTTCACTGTGTGTCTGAGTTTCCCCATCTGTAAAATTGGTCACTGTAAGATTAGACCAGTTCACATGTCTGAATGCCTGAGAATAATAATAATGTCTTACATAATCGGTGAGCAATAAGTTTAAGCTGTTTTTTTGTTTTTGTTTTTCTTTAGTTCCCATGGCATAGGAGAAGGAATCAATACTTAAGAAGCCAGATTTTCCTTCCATTAGTACTTTCCTTTGTCATCTCTAAAGCTCAGAAATGCACACAGCTGATCCTTTTGGGGTGATGGGCTTGGCAGCAGGAGAAGGCACTGTGGGGACTTCTGAGATATAAAAAGCTTAATGGAATTAGTCTTCTCCCCTATAAAGCTTCCCCTATAAATGCTAAAGTTTTGGTTTTAGGGTTTGGGGTTTGTTTTGTTTTTGTTTTTAATAAAAGGGCTTTCTGTCCAGGGGCTTAGAGGGAAAACTGAGGAAAAGGGGATCATGTCAATTCCTTTCTGTGCCTTACAGATTTTAAAGTCATGTGACATGGGGGGTTGAATACTCAGATTCAAACCATCTAACTTAAACCTCAGGTAAATTGTGAAATTAAAGGTGAATATCGTGAACGTAATGTAAAATTGTGGTAGAAACATGCATTTCAAAGTTTCTAATGAAATTGTCCTTAGCTAAAAAGGAGAAATTCTCCAGACCGATACTTAATTTTACCTAGAAATAATTCCCCACACAAACATTTATAGTCCTTGTTCTTACTCTCCTCTTTGAACATCTTCAGAATTTTTCAAAACTTTCTTAAGCAAGTTGATCTTTTGGACCTTCTGACGAGCAACTAAACTGCATTTCATGCAGGGTTTCAGAGGCTCCATGTCTGTTCTCAATGAAGAAAGAAAAGAAAAAGAACAGAAGTGTCTCTGCTTGACTGATTCTGAATGATCGCCTTTTTTGATGCTTTTGGTATGGGAACAAAATCCGCCACAATCTTCAGGGTTTTAAAAGCCATTTTTAGCGCATCAGGAAACCTAGAAGCAGATTCTGGAAAAATTAGTAAATAATATATAGATGCTGGGAGAAACTCTTACATTTTCAAGATGTGTTTAATGCACACGCAGTTTGGTGCCCTGGATGAGTCTAAATCCCTGAGATTCAACTGAGGTTTTACAACCATTTTTAACCGACCAGGGCCTCCCTGCTCCCAGCCCACACCCCTGTGAGCTCCACTGGCTCCTTTGAACAGGCAGGCGCCTTCTTCAGTTTTGACTTGGTTCAGTGAACAAGGTTACTGTTTAAAAGCAGTGTCTGCTGCGTTGAACGTGTCCTCACCCTTTTGCCTTTCTCCTGAGTGTACGTCAAGCCGTGTGAGGGATAATCCTTAGGATGATTAAACGACCCCCTCACTGATTATTTGTGGTCTTTGCCTGGCTGAGCAACTCAAAGCAAGAAGGAGACATGCAGATATGATGCCGCCTGCTCAGGAAAGAAGGTTCTTAGAATGGAAGACACTAAACTGGACTGTAAGTTCTTGGGCTCAGAGTGTGCTTGTTAAGAAAATACAGGAATCAGGCCATCTTTGAAACCAGTTTTGACCAAATGAACGCTTTTTATAGGTGGAAGTGCAGGGCAGGAAAGCTTTAGTTTTTGAAAAAAGTGTTGGTTTTAATGCTCTTAGAAGTGGGAATTTTAATTAAATGAAATGATCTGTGTTATGGTCTATAGGTAATGGGTTTACTTATAGTTCTGTCTTTATGTATGATAGTTTCTACAAAAATGAAAGGCAAATCCCCAGTAGTCTCCTTTTTTCCATAGTATTGATTTTTTCCCTTTGAGTAGAAACAGGTGAAAACCCTGACAATTCCTAAGCTCTCCTTTTTAAAGAGAAGTGCTGGATCTAGCAAGCTCCACATGCAATTGTGTTGCTATCCAAAATTTTAGTGCACAGTTTGTTGATGGTTTTTCCATGCTCTTTCTATTTGTATCTGGATCAGATCAGGAGGACTTTTAAAACTGATTGTTTTTCAATTTAAAGATGTTGCTTTTTACTGGTTAAAAAGAAAGAACATACTTCTCTTGCCTACCTCTAGGTTTTATATTTAGTTGTTGTTTGCTTTATCAAGAGACATTGTCTGCAGTTTCTTCTTATATCTTTCCTCCCCAAATGCTTTCATTTTTATGTCTTATAAACAATGAACCACATATGGGCTATATATAGGAAACTACAAACTTTGGAATCTGCATTTTGGACATTTATTTTTATCACCTTATTTTTATCTCTATTAGTTTATGTAGATATTTCATCAAGTTTAACTTTTAAGAGTATTGAAGATGATTTAGTCCCTAAATTCTTTGTCCTTCTAGAATGTTATATATCTTATTTTCATAAATAATAATACTTACAAATTTCTTAACACATCTGATCTAGGAAAGAAATATGTGAGTATCCAGTAACTATTATGAGATTATGGTGTGAATGGTGGCTTGCTTTTAGCATTTTAAGATTATAAAATATGGAGTCAGAGTGACATATATTTATGTTTGAATGTCAGTTTGTCTTTTAGTTCTAAACAGTTCTGTGTGTACTCTACAACTGTGTCAGTATCATCATTGTTCGATGAGAATCACCTCTCATTTGCAGTATAATAAATACATTAAAGAAGAGGTAAAATACCTCTTCTAATCCCGGTTTCCCAGAAAGAAATTGGGATTGTAGTCATAAATATTTTTTCAGTTAATTTTCCAATTTGTTTGGTGCTTAATGAATCTATTTTATGACTGGAGGCATGTATCTTTCTATGCAGAAAATGTATTTACATATGCTACTCAAATATTAGGATAAAACATAGTTAATGCATAATAAATACTGGGTTTCATAATGAATTATTTAAATGTGGTCAAATAAGATCACTTGAATCAAATGAAATTTTGGTAAGAAAATTAGATAAGTATTCAGTAGATATATTTTAAATTGAGAAAGTATTTTTTTAAAGATTTCTTTATTTGTTTGTTTGTTTATTTGTTTGTTTGTTTATACGAGCACTGGGTACAGTCAGAAGCGCAGGAGGGTGAGAGAATTCACCAGAGCCAGAGCAGGGAGCAGAGCAGGCAGAAGGACCAAAGCACACTGCTGAGGGGAGCAGCGGGAGGCAGGAGAGGTCTGCGCGCCATGTGGGACCCTCCTCCGGTGGCCGGGGAGCAGCCGGGGATCAAACTGGCGCTGCAAAGGCTGCGGGCAGCTTTGCAACCCAGCGCTCAACCACTGTGCCACCAGGGAGGCCCGAGAAAGTATTTTTTTTAAGCTTAAGTGATTGGTCCCAAAAAATCCTAGCTAAGTGGTTTAAAAATACTAAATTTTTCTAAGTTGCTAGATTTTGGTATTTTTCAATTTCCATCTTTTAATATTGACTAAGCTTAGCAAAAGTAGAAAATATAGATACTTCATGTTTCCATAACCTAAAACTTCAGTGTACAAACTATAACTTTATTTGGGGTGGAGGTGAAGGGGGAGCTGTGTTGTATATGCTGTACATGGCACCTGCTGCTCCTGGATGTCTACACTGCTGTGGGAGCAGAACCTGTTTTCTACCATCAAGCTGTTCTAGGGTAACTGGAATATGATCTTAGTGACCCCCCCCCCCCCCAGTAAACAAAAATTGCTCTCTATTGCTATTTGATTTGTACTTGTTACTAACTGATGTTGTAATGTAATGCTTATTGTCTTCTTTTCCTACACTAAAATGTCCACTCAGTGAGGGCAGGATATTCTTTCTTGTTCACTGTTGTATCCCAAGTGCTTAAAACAGTGGCTGGCAACCAGTGGGCACTTGCTCAACATATCAGATGAATGAATCAGTATCTCATGTCTTCCACAAGGTGGCAAAGTAGGAAAGACCACTATCTTTATAATGGAAACAAGGATAGGGCTTTCTATAAAATCAAGCATCTCACTGCTAATTTTGTGGTAAGCAAAGCACTAATGGTTTGTTCCCATTTTGGGAAGAAGAAAAGAAAAAGTCAGCAGGAATGTTACAGATGATTAGCTATGTGCCAAGCAGAACAGAAAACCAAAAAGCTTACTTCCCTCATGGTAAATAAATTAAGTACTCTAGAAAAATAACTTCCTGATACAGGTCACAGGCCACATAAGCTCCTGCCCCCTGAGAACTGGGTGAGGTCCACGCTCTGCTGGGATGGGCAGGCCTTCATACACACCACACACCCTGGTGAATTCAGGCTCCTTTTCTGGGAAGTTTATGTTGGCACGTTTTTGAGAAGTTAAAGATCTTGTTAGATAAGGTGCTCACAAAACAATAGCCATTCTCAAACTTACACTGAATCACTGACTTTATGAAGAAGCCAAAATGATGTACTTTTAGGTCAAAAGACCAAATTTCAGCGGTTAGCTCTATACCATTTGGAGACCACAGGCAAATCCCATGTAACCTCTGAGCCCTTTCCCCTCCTAAAATAATCATACCTGGTAGAGTCAAGTTAAGATGACCATAAAGCAAATTATAGAGTGTTACTTGAATATATACTCAGAAATGGTACAATTTCTTTCCTTAAATGAGAATTTAAAATCTTTGACTTTATATATATCTATATATTTTTCAAAATATCATTAACTAGGAGGAAAAATCCACCAAAGCTATAAAAAGACTAAGGTACATTTTTTAATACCATCCTTGCAAAATAAATTGTTTCAGTTTTCGTTCTTAGTTTTATCTGCTTTTCTTTATTTCCAGTTAGTTTATTGAGGTAATGTTGATTAGCAGCACTGTATATATTTTAGGGGCATAAAGTCACACCTTTACAAATATGTTATTACACCACAGCCCCAATAATCTTCCACCACAGTCATACAGCCCTTCTCTTTGCTACTACTCTTCCCCTTCCTTTCTAGTAGCCTCAGTTCTGCAGTCAGATTACAGGAGTTTGTCAGTTTGGTTTTGGTCAATTTCTTTGTTTTTTTGGTGTTGCATACATAAGTGATACCATTCAGTTTTTCTTACTCCTTCTGGCTTACTTTGCTTAGCATAATCCCTGTAGCCACAGATGGCAGTTTTTCATCTTTTTTTTTTCTAGCAAGCAGTACATATATGCCACGTATTCCTTATTCACTCTTATGCTGTTGAGCACTTAGGTTGTCGCCATAACTTGGCTATTGGAAAGAACAATGCAATGAACAAAGGAGTGCATATATCTCTCTTCAAATTGATGTCTTTGTATTCTTCAGGTAGATACCTCATGAGAGATTGCTGGGTCATATGGTAGAACTATTTTTAATGTTTTGAGAAACCTCTATGCCATTTTCCATTGAGACTTGACTCATTTACATTCCCACCAATAATGTACTTAAAGCCTTAAAATACATAAAACACTCTGTGACACTGGTTTCAGTGATGACTTTGGGGACTCTACAACAATGGCAAGGAAAACAAAAGCAAAACAAACAACAAATGGCACCATATCAAATTAAAAATCTTCTGCACATGAAAAGAGACTCATTAAAGCAAAAAGATAACCTACCAAATGAGAAAAAAATTTGCATATCATTTATCCAACGAGGGGCTAATTTCTAAAATCTACAATGAAATCATACAACTCAACAAAAAGGAAAATAATCCAATCAATAAATGGGCAGAAGAGCTAAATAGACACTTCTCCAGAGAAAAAAAACTTTTAGAGAACACTATATACCATGGTGATTAACATACTAGGTTATAAAGTGAAATCGATATGAATTAGCTCCTATTCAAGATTTAGAGCCATTTATGTTAGATAAATTTCTTAAGTTTTTTGGGACTCACCTTCCATTCTTACAGTGTAAAGAGTATTTCCTAATATGTAGACTCATTATAAAGAATAAATTGAATGAGATAGTGTTTAATGCATCTAGTAGAGCCTGGAGCTCAATACATGTTCATAAATAGCAATCACATTTGTCATTAATAATTACATATTAATGCATACATGTCCAATACCATTGACTATTAATTGGACACTATTACTCTGAATAGCAATCTGGCAGAAATGTCCACAAAGCATCTGAGTCCATAACTTTCACTTCTCTGAGCATGATAATATTGAGAGTAGGTGGTCTTTAAAGCATGCATTAATACGATTAAAATATTCAAATATCATTATTCGCTCACCTAAATCTTCTGAGAACACAATATTAGGTTATTGATGTGGAAGAGCACAGATATCGATGTGGAAGAGCACTGGCAGGGGCAAATCAAGTGCGGAAGTTAAAAATTCTCTCTCAGAAGTGTGTGTTGCTAGTGAATCTTCTATGCTGTCCAGCCAGTGTTGCTCAGATTTAAAGATAAAATTCTGCTGGATATGTTCTAGAAATGAAATGGAATGAAAGAAGAGAAAAAACAAGCAAGGCATCAGGTAGCAACACACATTTGTCACATAAGAAGTCTAAGCTCCAACATTTGCTGCTTAAGATCTAAGATGCAAAACATATATTAAAAGTCACTAATCCTTCCTCAGAGGGTTTCACTGAGTCTTTGTCTGGTGAGTATTCTCTGAACTGAAATTTTAGCACTAAATTGCAAACCTTGGTGTACCATCTTGACAATATAATTTATTTTTCTCATAGGAACCTTAAGGTGATATGAGTACATAATTTTCAATTGGCCAATTTTAAACTTACAACTTTTTAACTTACGAATCATATCTCTATTTAAAGAGATAATGCTATAATCCATTTCTGGATCACAACTATTAGGTTATATAAATGAGTTCTTAATATCTTATCTCAGACAGAATAAAATAGCATTGCCTTAAGAGCAATTCACATGGGATGAAGGACCAAGAAGGTTAAAGTTAATATTTAAGCTTTCCACTTACTTGATCTATTATTAACAATGCAAAGTTATCATGTTTTTCTCTAACACAAGTTATAAAAGGACTGAGTCAAAGATTAACATTTTTATGTAACTTTTCATTAAACTTCTTGCTTCGAATATTTGAATTTGGTTCTGATAATTGAAATAAATGATTTAAAATAAGGAAACATTTATGTAGAGTATGTATTATTCAGTGCTGTCAATAGTCAACAATCATGATTGAGGTAGAAAAAAAAAGTGTCATTCAGGAATTTAAGTTGGATTCAAATAGGTGAAACCAAGAATTTAGCTATAGCAGTTTACATAGTGAAAGGGTACACTGGAAAGAAGTGAAATTCAAGTAATTGGTTAGATTGGGGGAGGTTTATGTACCATTTTAACAAAGGAAATGGGTTTGAGTTTCAAGGCAGGATAAATGTGCGTGAATAACGAGATGTGTAGGGAGAACTAATGAAAGATGAGAGTTAAAGAAACGTTTTATCTGCCTCTGAAAACAATAGCCCCTCTCTACTTTCTCATATGCAAGAGGGGTACCTTCCCAGTGAATATTTATACCCTGATTTTAGAGGAAAGTGAGGGGTAGGCACAGAGAAGTCTTCCTGCATCTGTTTATTCTCATTTGTCTTTAGCTCAAAATAGCACTTAATGTCAAACTGGCTTCGTGGATCCCCTTCATGGTACTCTAACTTTAATGTTCTTTACTTATGTTAGATTTTTCCCCATAAAACAGCACCTCTGTAAGTGGAATTGTGGACTCAACAATTTTTAACTTTTTAATGGCAATAGAAAAGTATTGCAAAATTCCATTCCCAGAAATATGCCAATATACTGTAATTCTATTTTTTGGGCTGCCCTATAACAACTTTAGTGCTTATTTCTGTTCTTTGTTTTCTCAGAGGAACATTTGGAAATATATATCTATTATACTTCTTCAGGTTACACACTAGATGAAAAATGGAAAATTGACCAAGGATCCAGAAAGGGATGTTCTAACCATGGGCAAAGTGAGTTCCCATACTAATGGTTATGTTCTGTACCTCTAAGAGTTAATGCAAACTGAAGCGAGTTCTTGCCTCCAGGTATACTTGCCAACCAGCTGAATTTAGCATCTTAAATAATCACAAGCAGATCTTTGGATGAGAGATAACTGAAGATATCTTTTAAATCACAATAGATCATGTAAGTGTGGTTAATCTTCATGAGCTACTCACCCCTAAATCCAAATTAGCATGTGATTGCCCTTGGGAGTACTAGGTCAAAATGATGAATTCTGATGGGTGGGGAGTGATTCAGCTTTTGAAGTTGGAGAGACACATACCTGTTGTTGGAGCTTCTGGCTGTATGGGAAGAACTTGGTGCTCTCCATGTGCCTGGGTGCACCTAGAGGGGACCAAGAGGCTGATAAGTCATGAAGATAAAGCATCAAAAAGGAATTTTCATGTTTTCCATAATTTCAAAATAAAAAACATACGAATATACATATAAACAAGAACAAACAACAGCAAAAACATTGGGAGAAAGACCAATTAATTTCTGTCGGTGAACACTCAATAAAATTAAATAGTCTGACTTGTTTGGTGTAAGTATCAATAATAAACAGTTTGAGCTGCATACTCTGACGCTCCTTTTTTTTAACTCAGTTGCTTATTTTTTAAAAGTTCGTGTTATTTTACCAAATTCCATCAAAATTTTAGACTCAGTAGCTTTATATGGACAGAAAGAATGAGAAAATGGTATTAATTCACATAAATTTATGCAAGAAAGAGATAGGACTCCTGATGACTAAAATAATCATAAAATCTCCTGTTTGTGGCTAATGGAAGAATATCTTTATTCCAAAAACATCTGTTCTAGTGGCAAAAAGCACCCCTCACCAATTATGGAAAGTAATTAGATGACCTCACCACTTCCAGGATCCTTGAACATTTACTAGATTTTTCAGAAGATAATTATGACATATGCAAATGAAGGCATTTTAGGACAGTCACCATTAGCTAATTACCATTGGGTAGAATCTTAAGCATGCTTTTGAAAAATCTGAAGCAGCTTTGATTTATTATAAATTAATAACAGGATGCTCATTAATTATTAAGCTCTCTTGAAATATGCTGAATGTTTTACACAGGTTTTACAGCCAATAGCTGTCATCAGAATGATTTGAAATTATACCCATGAGAAAAATAGAAAGGTTTTCACCTCTATGCATCTACAATTGCTTGTTAGTTTTGCAATAACCTTCAAAAAACAGGACATTGATTTATGTTGTTTAGACTCTCCTCTTCCCAGAAAATTTAACCACACTGCCAAAAAAGTGCTGTATATCTAAAAAAAAAAAAAACCAAAGCCCCTCTTAAAAAAAGACTTGAATACATCTAAGATACTGAATTTATATTGCAATATTAAATTCCTAATATTTTAGTCAGATAGGTAGAAGTATTCCATGATATGGGAACCACATTTCTCAAAAAATCTGTTCTTGTGATAGGGTGAGATTATTATTTAAAGCAATGAAGAAATTTCCTTTGAAAATTTGTATTCTAAGTTGTTGTTTGCTATATTTTTCTACCTAAAGTTATGTCCTTAATTATGCTGGTGGGGAAGGACAAAAGGCTTAACAGAAAACACATGAAATTTTAAATAGTGGCATTTATTCGAATCCTTTGTTAGAGTCCCCTGTAGAAATGTGTTCTTCCCTTTCAGAGCCCTAATCCGTTTATGATGTCACTTTCAGTGTGAACATCTGGCCAGTGCCTAAGTCCCTGTGTCACTTCCATGTGAGTGGGACTGTGCCAGCTCCCTGCCACCCCCACTCTGCCCCGCTTGGTGGTTGTCCCATTTTGCCCCATTGGATGTGGGTGCTCAGGGAGCAGTGGACAACATTGAATGGTGGGGGAAAAGATTTTTTTTAGTCTTTCTAACATTTCACAAAGCTTCTTTAGAAATTAATCATTTTTCATCATTTCAGCACCTAATCATAAAGATCACTTTGTTATTTTTCATTCTGTATCTTGCATCTATCAGACATTACTATGACTTTTTTTTTTTTTTTTTTTGAAAGGAAATGCTTCATAAGAATTCACTGTCCTTTAACAGTTACAGCCTTTAAAAGGCTTGACTGTCGTACAGGGATTTATTTCCTCAGATATCTTAAAACAACTTAATACTTTTTATTGCTTAGACTCCTTATGTTTTATTATTGTGTTTTAGTTCAGTGACATGAAAATTAATGCTTAAGAAAAGTTTACATGTCAGGATTTTCAGAATAAATCAATATTAGAAAATTTTATTCATTTTCCTTAAATTGCCAAGGAAGTGTTCCATTATTTTTCCAATAATGATGTTTATAGCTTTAAATTTTGCCTTAAATATTGCACTTTAAAGATGTATTATAAAATAAAAATCTTAGGTATAATAGCATTAAACCTCAGCTCTTTATTATTTCTACTACATTATGAGAAAGACTGAAAAAGAAGCAAAAATCATCAGCTTTAATTTTTCTTTTATGTTTGGGGATGAGTGTGGGATTCTTTGTTTTAGTTTAAAATACACTAATTATAGTATAAGTACTTCAGAGTCTCTTTAGTTTTGTTATTGAATGTAAAATAAATATTAAAACATTAAAATCTGATTGAGCATCCAAGGTATACTTTCAGTGTTTACATGGGACAATATGGGTCATTGTTTAGTTCTCTATTAGTTTGATTTAATACAGGGATAGATTGTAGACTGTGCAAATTAATTTGCTGTATATCCCCCATAAATACAACTTCTTAAACCCGAACTTGTGTTCAGCTGTTGAGTAACAGTAAATTCAAGATCCTTGGCAATTTTCTAGATACCTTCAATGTTGTCAGTTAACAGTGGAATCATATGCTTAACTTAAGAGTTGACTTTGGGTTAGAGTTGATCTGATCTTATGAAAACTGAGAAACCTAACAAAGTTGTAAACTTGGACAGCTAATGAGACTATTTTACCTCTAAGGAATACAAGTGTTTCAGGCCAAACGTCTTTCTTAAGAATAGTTTTTGAATCAATGTTTTTGTGTCCTTTGGGTAGATCCCTAGTAGTGGAATTGCCAGGTCTTATGGTAGCTCCATTTTTAGTAGACTGAGGAACCTCCCGACAGCTTTCCATAGTGGCTGGATCAGTTTGCACTCCCACTAGCAATGCGGGAGAGTTCCTTTTTCACCCCATCCTCGCCAACATTTGTTGTTGCTTGTTTTTTTGATATGTGCCATTCTTACTGGTGTAAGGTGGTATTTCAGTATGGTTTTGATTTGCATTAAATAGGTAAAACCTGAAAACAACCCAAATGCCCAAAAATAGATGACTGGATCAAGAAGATATGGCATATATACACAATGGAATATTATTCAGCAATCAAAAAAGATAAACTCATGCCATTCACAGCAACATGAATGTAGCTAGAAGGAATTATGCTCAGTGAAATAAGCCAAAAGGAGAAAGAAAAGTATCAGATGATTTCACTTATAGCAGGAATACAGGGGAACCAAATAAGACATCAGTGTAAAAAAAAAAAAAGTACAAAACACAACAAAGCAAAAACAGACAATTATAAATCAGAAACTATAGGGGAGGAGGAGGGAGAGGGATCAGAGGGAGGGAGGGAGGAGCACAGGGGACTGTGGTGATGGTGCACGGGTGCCTAGGGGAAGGAAATTCTATGGGGACTCAGCCTGAGTGGGTGGAGAGAAGCAAATATTGTTTAAAAAGAAAAAAGAATAGTTTTAACTGGGTATTTGCTGAGTATTTGTTCATTAAAGGCCCAAAATTGAAGTTCCTAGTAACATGATTAAGAGAATTTTAACTTAAGAAAATTTATGAGTTTTAATAAAGCATCCATGGAATGCTAAATGCCTTGAGCTTTAACTCTTCTTTCTGATAATATTGAGATAATGGATCTGTTGTTTAAATCTACTATTAGATCATGTGGAAGGGGGTCATGTTTGTGTAGAAGAGAATCCTTTCTGTCCTGTGATAGGCCTGTTTACAGCTTGTCCAAAAATTGTTTCAAATTTTTAAGGGCTGTATTAAAGAAAACTTCACTATTCTGTATCTGTAAATTATTAAGTGATGCATAAGGTGATGGCTTTTATTGACATTTACAGTGCCAAACAAATTCTGAATAAATGTCAGCTTGTGTTGAGTTTGTTTAATTAAGCTTGTAACAAATGGCTGTCCAGGGAGTCAAAGAATAAATGAGTCCAAAAAATGATTCAAACTTTATTATATCTGGATACGCATTCTATAAAAAGTATAAAGTAACAATGAAGTGTTCTCAGCTTTGGTGTACATGGATTCAACCATGGTGCCTGTTAAAGTGAAGATTCTTAGGCCCCACAAATACAGATTCAGATTTTTTAAAGGTCTGAGGAGAGCATAAAAATTTGTTTTTAACAAATTCCCAGGTGTTTCTGAGACTTATACATAGTATATTTCTTAAGAAACATTAGGCTGAGCCTCCCCCGGTGGCGCAGCTGTTGAGTGCTGGGCTGCAAGACTGCCAGCAGCTTCTGCAGCTCAGCTTCGTTCCCTGGCCATCCGTGAGGGTCCCACAAAAAAAAAAAAAAGAAAAAACACACACACACATTAGGCTGCCTTCAAATATTTTTGGTTGGATAAAACTTGAAAAACCTTGTACCCCTTTATATATTATTTATAGATTTAGAAATTGAAATCAGAAACTATCTTAAAATCATTTCAAAGGACATAATTTTAGAAAATTACATAATGTATGTATGCTTTAAACACATACAAAGATTTTTATCAAAGTCTTAAAGTTATAGATTTAACTTATTTATTTTATTTTAAAAAATCCTAATGTATTTAACAATCAACAAAATCATACCTGTGATTTTCTGACAGAAAGTCTGACTTCATTTTTAATGTAAATAAGTATATCAGTCTGACAGGTAAGCATATTAGTGTATTTTGCTCTGACAGTGACATGTAAATATAGACAGACAAAACAAACCTTTTTACATGTGTAGGATTAGAAAAGCTTTTCTTCTACTCTCTTAGGTACATTAACTGGATCTTACAGAATAAACTTTCAAAAAACATGTAGGAGAAAAATACGTGTTTCTTTCCTAATGTTAATATTTTGACATGCATGGCGGCCTCAGAAAAGTGAAAACCCAAAGAGGTGTTTAAACCCTCTACATATATTAACAAAAAGGAATAAGATGTGAAGAACTGACTACAGATAGAAAAGGAGGGGGAACTAGGCTTCTTAGGGTGGGAAATTGTGGAAAGGTAAATATATGGGTAAAACTACTAGTAGAGAAGGCTTATTCAGTAAGGTTTGTTGCAGACTCAGATCATCTCTGCTGGAAGTCATGCTGTTCTTCCTACTGTGAGAAAGGAGAAGGTAACATAGAAATCCAGCGTCTGCACAAAGGGAAATTTATGACCTGCTTTCAGACAGGTGGATGACATAGCCCCTTCTGCTGTTTTTCTCAACCTTCAGCTCAAAAGGATCAGTATGCCAATGTGACATATTTTGGGTGTCATGTCCTGATCGCCTTCACTTACATAAAGCAAGCTAGCTTTGCTACTCAAGAGCAGTGTATTTTCTCCTTGTTCCTTTGGTGGCTTTTGAGTGGGTTTTTACACTCTGAACCGTGAACCACATAACATTCAGGATGCATAAAAAGGCTTGCCTTTCTTATAGTAGAAGGGGACAAATGTGAGTTTAAAAAAATTTTCAGGAAAGAATCTGGAAACTGATCCCTGAAAACCTTTCATGTACAGATACACCCTTAAGCATGGATTCTAAACTTGGAATTTGTGAATTTGGATGCGGAAAATAATCCCATCTTTATTTCCCATAACCTCTTCTGGAAATTGGACATTTCCTTTGTTAATGAAAATGAGCAACAAACCTATAAGTAGTGTTAGCAGCAGCCGAACGAAGTGAGGTGGTTTCATGTGCACAACAGGTGGGTCAGATATTTCAAGGTACTTTATTTATTTATCTATCTATCTATTTATTTATACATACCTACATACATACATACATACATACATACATACATACATACAAGCACTGGATACAGTCAGAAGCGCGGGAGGGTGAGAGAATTCACCAGAGCCAGAGCGGGGAGCAGAACAGGCAGAAGTACACTGAAGTACACTGATGAGGGGAGCAGCAGGCGGCAGGAGAGGTCTGCGCGCCATGTGGGACCCTCCTCCAGTGGCCGGGGAGCAGCTGGGGATCGAACCAGTGCTGCAGAGGCTGTGGGCAGCTTCGCAACCCAGCGCTCAACCACTGCACTACCGGGGAGGCCCCTATTTCAAGGTACTTTAGACTGATCACTGCATTGAAATCATGGCTCTTTATAGACATGCCTTTAGATTTTGTTATTTATTAGGTTAAGAAGGAAGCATATCTTCTGCAGTATATGCATTTTAATATCTTGATAGCCTTTTAAATATCATTTAAATATGGTTATTTTGGTAGTGCTGTGTACCTCGGTTTGTATGAATTAAGAGTGTTATCCTGAGAACAGACCCAGGCTGACCTTTCCCAGATTGCCAAAAGAGTCCAAAGCAGGAAAAAGGTTAAATCCTTTAGTGGAAAACTTTAGCTATCCTTAGTACCGTGCATATCCCAGTTTGAAGGCTGCTGGACTGGTAGGGGAGGAACCAACTCCTCTTAAACTAGTAATCCAAGAAGTCCAGACTTGCCTTTTTGGCCAAGGAATGACAAATGTGAAAAATCACTTCAACCCATTGGAGACAAAAGCTAGTTTAAATTTTGTAGTTTTTTGAATCAGGGATGTACATCAAAATGCTCTAGGGAGGTATCTGGAAATATGCAGCCAAACCATATGCCTCAGGATTGTAGTTGAGCAGGTCTGGAGCTGGCAGAGTGGGACCCAGCCCTTTGTGTGAAAGGTCCATAGCTGGTTTTCATACAAACCTTCAATGAGAACTACTTTAAAAAGAAGTGCTTTGAAAGGACTCCCTATAAGAATGGTTTTAAGTATCACATTGCTTAAGTTTTAGTTTGATGGGAAAAAATCATGGAAATTTGCAAGGCCCACTTACTAGTTTGGCACATCCAACTACTTGAATTTTTTTTTACCATGGCAGGTCAGGGGTTCTTGATCATCATTTCCTGGAGGTCATGAAACTTTCTGAAGTTGCTTGTATAATATTTTAGAATAAGGGACTGAACCACCTGTTTTTCTGAATAAGTAGTTTTCTTGATTTGTACAAGGGTATGCAATATATAGTTGTCACATTGCTGAAGGAGAGACAAAATGATTAGACATACTGAGAAAAATAGTTGTGAGAACACCATTTATTTATGAAAAAAATTTAACTACAGTTCTAGTTATTTAATTTTATTGGTATTTTCTGTTTTTTATTATTAATTCTTGAAGTCAAAATACTAGTTTTTTTCAACACAAGCACGGGTAAATAGAGTGACAAATTTTGATGCTATGCAATAGCAAAAAAAATTAACATAAATTATTAAAATGTATCAAGTATTTATTGTACTTAAAAATCCAAAAACAGGGCGTCCCCTGGTGGTGCAGCAGTTGAGCACTGGGCTGTGAAGCTGCCTGTAGCCTCTGGTTCGATCCCCGGCAACCGGCGAGGGTCCCACATGGTGCGCAGACCTCTCCTGCCATGCCCACTGTGCCCCTCAGCAGTGTATTTCGTCAGTCTGCCTGTTCTGTTCCCCGCTTTGGCTCTGGTGAATTCTCTCACCCTCCTGCGCTTCTACTGTACCCAGTGCTTGTATAAATAAATAAATAAATCTCAAATAAATAAAGAAAGAAAGAAATATAAAGAAATAAAAATCCAAAAACAAAATGATCATTTAAGATGCAAAATGTCTAAGATCATATAATTTTATCTTTTTTTTTAAGATTTATTTATTTATGTATACAAGAACTGGGTACAGACCAGAGATGTGGGGGGTGAGAGGATTCACCAGATACAGAGCCGGGAACAGAACAGGCAGACTGACTGAAAACACTGCTATGGGAAGCAGCGGGCAAGACAGGAGAGGTCTGCTGCACCGTGTGGGTAGCTCTCTGGCTGGGGATTGAACTCGTGCTTCAGTGGCTGCAGATGGCTTCAGAGGATGCATCTTCACCCCTTGTGCCACCAGGGAGTCCCCAAATAATTTTATCTTAATACTGGATTTACCTCCTGTCATAACAGTTTGTATCTTTGGCTGTGGTTGTGAGCCCTCTGCACATTGTAATACTTCTTCGATCTTTATTCTTTATTGTAAAGACTAAGATTTTCTTTTTACATTCTAAAATTATGAAACAGTAAATATGTAATGCCTAAGATGTATGTCTTTCTCGTTGTAATAAGTAAGAAAAATATTTTAGAAAATATTTTTAAGCGAAAAGGTACAATTTATGAAAGAAGTTGACAGATTTCCAGTTGGGCTGATTGAGTTTCTTGTGTATCTCTGCTCTTTCCCCGGTGACTGATGTATAAAATTACTTTTTGCTTTTTCTTTATGGTGCCCTTAGTTGGCCAAAAGTGTCTCATGCCCACATGGCTTCACTTTAGGGTCAGCTCAGGTGTCCCCTCCTCCCAATTTCTCTGTGCTTCCTTCCAGTGGATCTTGTACCCAGCTCTATCAAGCTGCTGACCACATTCTATTTAATTATTTACTTCTATGTCTGACTGTCTTGGGAAACTTGAATCTTGGTACCATTATCTTTGTATATTTTATTGAAATGTTGACTCAGTTTTACTGAATAATTACCTATATAACCACTCAGCTCATACCTCTTACCCATTATTCACTGCTCTTGTCTGTGATCACACACTGACCAGATAGCCCAGGAATCCATGCTTTGCCTTCAAGCTCCTGCTTTAGCCAGCCAAGCTAACCTGCCCAGCAGTTCATTGTGATAAGCTAAATCCACACTGAATATAGTGATCTAAGAGTAGCTATTGGCCCAAGGTTACCCTTCCTGTCAGGACTAAGATGTGGCAGGAAGCTGACCCCTAAGCCGGCCCCTCCTAGTTTATGGCTGTTTTGTCAACTTCAGACTCTCAAATTTGCGGTTAATTACCCTTACCAGGATTTTCTTTTTCCCAGGCCTATACTGTTGTTGTTTTTTTTTAAGTTAACTTATGTCGATTAGTTGTCAATATTACACCAGCTTAATTCCGAACTAGAAAATAGCAATTTCTTTATGGCAATACAGTGGGTTTAGCGGGAAGCACTAAAGCAGTGGCATTTCATTTTGAAAAGTAAAAAAAAAATTCTCCTTGGAATCCAGTTACTTCTATTCCTGGAAAATAGGAACATGGTCTTTGCAGCTTGTGGACACATCGTAGAGATTTTATGCATCATGTACACAGTTTTAGGTTTTCACTGATCAACAATGCAGTTGAACATAAGATGTCTCATTTTGATGAAATACAAATTAGTACTATTTCAGACTGAGTTGCATTGTTGAAACATGTTTCTGGCATTTGCCATCAGATTACTATAAGAATTATTCTCTCCATTCCTCAACTTACTAAAGATAGACCTTCCATATGATCTAGCAATTCCACTCCTAGGTATTTACCCAAAGGACACAAAACATTAATTCCAAAGAGCACCTGCACCCCTATGTTTATAGCAGCACAATTTACAATAGCTAAGCTTTGGAAACAACCCAAATGCCCAAAAATAGATGACTGGATCAAGAAGATGTGGTACATATACACAATGGAATATTACTCAGCATTCAAAACAGATAAACACATGCAATTTGCAGCAACATGGAGGGAGCTGCAAGGGGATCATGCTCAGCGAAATAAGCCAGAAAGAAAAAGAAAAATACCAGAAGGTCTCACTCATAGCAGGAATCTAGAAAACCTAAATAAGGGACCAGGAAAAAGAATAACTATAAGAAAGAAAAAAATCAAAATCAACAAACAACTATGAACCAGAGACATCCTTTGGGGAGGGGGGGGAAAGGAGGGATTGAGGTCAAAACCAGGGGGTTGCAATTGTATGGGGAATATAAAAATTAAGAAAAAAACAGTAAAAGTAAAAAAAAAAGAATTATTCTCTTTACTTTATACTTTTTAATTAAGCTTAGGATGGGGAGGGGAAGAGTTTGTATGGGAAGGAGGAGCTGTAAGAGGGAAATACAGTTTCCATACCAACTGGGTAGAATGGAAGGTCTTGCTTCTCTCTGTAGTCATGGAGACCACTAAATTTTTCATTAAAACTGTGTCTTTATGATGATTTCTTGGTATTATGAAACATTGTGAAATAGTAAAAGTGCCATGACTTTCTGTGCACTTGCACACGCCTGGGTGAACCTTCACAAGGCAGATGCAGAAACTCTCCTTAGGGTCAGGACAGGTCATGTGAGACGAAGAACTTTTGTGGCTTCCTCTCAGCCAAAAAGAAAAAACAAAACAAAACAGTGGTCCTCCAGGCCTCTTGTCCAGGTCTCCAGGTTATTCTCCAGGCAGGCCCAGCAGGTGGGTTTATTGAGCCCTTTTCTAGTACAACCTCATGAATAAAAATAACAATTCTGGACCTAAACCAAACTCAGTTCATACCCTGTTCTGACCACTTATTCTCTGCCTCTGTGATTTCAGTGTAACACACGGATGCTAATTACTTAGCTTGCAAGGAGACTGTAGGGAATAGATGTAAAGTAGGTAGAGCAGCTCCCACAGCATTTGTTATAGTAGATGGGGCTTGATCAATGACTATTATAATTTTGTTATCATTGCTAATATTTTTCCTCTTCGTGGTTCTGCTGTCTTGTTTACTTTTTAAGCTTGGCTTTTTAGAATGAACAGTCCATGATTCTCCTGATTTATAGGGCCAGTTATGAGCTTTCAGTGGTATTTGTTTTTTTTTTTTTATATATATAGAGGCATGTTTTATTTATTTATTTATTTATTTGATTGTTTTTGTTTATACATGCACTGGGTACAGTCAGAAGCGCGGGAGGGTGAGAGAATTCTCCAGAGCCAGAGCGGGGAGCAGAGCAGGCAGAAGGACCGAAGTACACTGCTGAGGGGAGCAGCGGGCGGCAGGAGAGGTCTGCGCTCCATGTGGGACCCTCCTCCGGTGGCCGGAGAGCAGCCGGGGATCGAACCGGCGCTGCAGAGGCCGCGGGCAGCTTCGCAACCCAGCGCTCAAACCGCTGCGCCACTGGGGAGGCCCTTTCAGTGGTATTTGTAAAGTTACTTCTTTTGTTAGCTGCACCTCAGGCCACTTTGCTATCCTATTGAGTTAATCTGATACTAGGTAAGAGTAGACTGGAGACTGCTGGAAACAAACAGCTAATAAGTTGAAGGAGCTCAAACTAATTAGAATTTGAAGCATGGTTTTCAGTAATCTAAAAGGGTTGCGACAACTGAAATCCAGAATAAAAAGACTTACAATAAACTCTTTGAACATTGCATAGCAATAGGATAAATTTTGTCTTTTATAGTGAGCCTAAACTTTTTGTCAAAGTGGAGTTTTAGAAAATGGCTAAAACATTTTTTTCCAGTGAACTGAGAATTGACAGATTTAAAGCTGATTGGGAATAACTCCCAGATCATTGGCAACTAAAATATGTTGCCAATGGATATTTCATTTTTAGGCTTCCATGAGATGACTGTAGTCCTGAAAACATAGATGAAACTGTCATTCTTACATACAGTCTTAGCTGAATGACCTCAGAGTGACATCAGTCAGGTCAGTGTTGTTATTTTTATAGCCCCAGTGTAGACAAGGCCTAGATTGACAGCTGTCAGTAGCAGTTCCTATTACAGTTATAGCTGTAATAGCAAGCCTACTAACAGAGATGGTGCTGGCTCTATTCTAGGGAAAAATTCTGCAATACAGTGATGGATCAGCTAACTAAATTCTTTGGAACAAAGCTGCTTGGCTTATGGGTATCTTTGGAGTGGGCAAAGTGCTCTCATGATAGAGGAAGGGAAATCCCACTTCTGTCCCCAGTTCAATTACCAGTTCAATTACCCCTTAGCAAGAGGCTGAGGGGAACTAATTGAACAGGCGGCAGATATTGGCTGAAATGAAAAATAATAAGATGTATCTTTTGTATTCACCATCAGTAGTAATTTTTCTGACAACAATATGTGTCACTGCAAAGCATTTTTATTACTAAGATATTGCTCTACCATATATGCGTTTGTGTTTGTATGTATGTAAAAGTTCAGGTATCCAATGGGGTTTCAGAAGTACACATTTGTAACCCACCTAGTTTAGCCCAGGACAGTGTGGAGGATTTAAAAAATTAGCCTTGATGCTGAAGCATAATGATGTCATTTGAATTTATTTTTATCTCTATATATATAGTGGAATTGCTACAGGGCAGGGAGAGGGGCACCCCAGACCCCACAAACCTGCCTGCTCTGAATAGGTTCTGCCATCCGCTGCATCAAGACAAAACATGTAAGACTTTAAGGGGAAGGAACTTTAATACAATTAGTAAACAATATAGGAAAGGCAAAGAATATTATTTCTAAATCAAGCACCCAAAGTTAGCTGTCCACTCATGGGTAAAAGTCCACCCAAGCAGAATTAGCCCAGAACAAGGCCCAAAAGCCTGTCACAAGTCTAAAGCATCTTTCAGTGGGGAACCACAGAAAAGGATCAGAAACAACCAGATAAGTCTGGGAGGAAAAGAGCAAAATCAAAATCAAGGTAAAAGCTGCCACTGTCACCTCCCCACGGGTCTCTCACTCACATCTGTGTCACCAAGTCCAGGACCAAGAAGCAAGTGCAGCTTCGTCACGTGTCTCTCTGCTCCACATGCCTCCTCCAGGTCTCCTCCTTGCTTTCATCCTGCTTCCTTCTTTCTCAATCTCCTCTTCTCTTTAGCTCCACCCTCCTTTTGGTGATCATGGGATTTGTAGTTCCCAGTGTCTTGATGGAGTGGGGGTGGAGTCCCCAAAGCCTGTACGGAGTTTGCTCAGGACATCCTTTCCCCCTAACAGAATTATACTTTCATTTATAAAAATTGCATACATAACTGGTTATATATAATTCAGTGCAGAGATTGAAATAATCATTTTTAATGTGGTCACACATTAATGTGGTCATTCTGAAGGCCAATGTCCACATATTGCATTAATGTGGACTTTTTGATGTTCTAAAATCAATTTGGTGAGCTGTAGAAAGAGAAGGTAAACATTCCCTCATATGAAACACAGCTTTCATTAAAGAGACTCGGCTTTCATCTTTACTACTCCTGCTGTGAAGTGTCCTTTCAGGTGATTAAAAAATAAAAAAAAGGGCCTGCCAGGTCATAGCGGGTTAATCACAGCTCTGTGAAACTGTCCGCAGCCTCCACAGTGTGGGTTTGATTCCCAGCCAGCCAGGGAGATTCCCACATGGTGGGGCAGACCTCTCCTGCCGCACCCACTGCTCCCCTCAGCAGTGTATTTCAGTCAGTCTGCCTGTTCTGCTCCCCATTCTGTCTCTGGTGAATTCTCTCACCTTACCTTGTCTCTAGCATCTACCCCAGCTCTTGTATTAAAAATAAAAACAAAAACAAAAAGGGTAATCTGTTCTTATAAAATGGAGATTTTGTGAGATATCAGTAACTACCATATTTTTGCTACTGAATATTTATCAAGACAAATTCAGCCTACCTACTGGAAAACCTTGCCTAAAGAAAATTGAATACCATATCTTGAGATGCTAAATTGAGGAACTTATGACCGTTTCTAAGACATCTTTTAAATCAAAATAGTTCATTTATTAAATGAAGTTCCTTTCCCAACTAGCTCTAAAATATGATCACCTGTGATCCTTATTTTACACATTTTTCCTCCACTATTTTAGTATTTAAAACAAAAAAGATCTCAGTTCCCAGTGACATAGTTTGTGTTCCAAAAGATCTCTTACAAATTGAGTGTTTGAAAGCTAGAATACATATCCCCAATATTAAAGAGATTGCATGTGCAACTGATAACCTACAAAATCCTATTTATTTTTTTTTATTTTTATATATTCCCCATACAATTGCAACCCCGATTTTGACTTCAGTCCCTCTTTTCCCCACCCCCAAAGAGGGTCTCTGGTTCATAGTTGTTTGTTGATTTTGATTTTTTTCTTTCTTATAGTTATTCTTTTTTCCTGGTCCTTATTTAGGTTTTCTAGATTCCTGTTATGAGTGAGACCATCTGGTATTTTTCTTTTTCTTTCTGGCTTATTTCACTGAGCATGATCCCTTCCAGCTCCATCCATGTTGCTGCAAATTGCATGTGTTTATCTTTTTTGAATGCTGAGTAATATTCCATGGTGTATGTGTACCACATCTTCTTGATCCAGTCATCTATTTTTGGGCATTTGGGCTGTTTCCAAAGCTTAGCTATTGTAAACAGTGCTGCTATAAACATAGGGGTGCAGGTGTTCTTTGGAATTAATGTTTCTGTGTCCTTTGGGTAAATACCTAGGAGTGGAATTGCTGGATCATATGGAAGCTCTATCTGTAGTAGGTTGAGGAATCTCCACACAGCTTTCCATAGTGGTTGGACCAGTTTGCACTACAGAATCCTATTTATATGTAATATAGTATTGTTATAGAATATATAAAAAAATGTTATGAATTATCCATTCATCACTTTATAAACTTCTGTATTAATGATACAAAGACTTGTCCTCAAATTGTTTATCTTCTGTTTCAAAAGCAGGTTTTCTTTCTCTCCTGCTCCCATCTCTCTATCCTCTCCTCACTCAGTGATAATATTTTGCCTTCCTTAGTCCTCATGGAGGTCAAACTCAGTATTACACTCTCCTCCAAACTACAGAAATTTTTCCAAGATTTTTTTCACTGATGTAAAAAAAAAAAAGGAGATAAAATAACAAAAAAAAATTCAAGAACTCTTGGGCTTAAGCTTCATTCATAAACTAACAAGGACACACTGTTCCCTCATTCATACTTCCCCTGGTGCTTGTAGGAGTGAATGTTTGAGGGGCACTCAAAATCTGCAGTGAGAATCATTCACGTTTCACTAGCAATTTCAGAGCGTTCTTACAGCAACTGCTTCTCTGACAGTGATGCTGCTAGAATTTTGAAAACAGCTGGTTGTCTTGGAACAGATTCTTGGAAAAAGAGCAGGATGGGGAGACAGGGCTGGCCAGTACAGTGCTCCCTAGGATAAAGGGGAGCAACCTACTAACAACAGATCCACTTCTCCTGCTTCCCCTTAGTCACCTTTTGTTCCCCTGGTTCATTTTCTTTTCCTTCTTCTAGAAAGAGCCATCTCTATAGCTTTACATTCTCCATCTCCCTCACCCTCCTTCTGACTTCTCCAACTATGCCAGCTACCAACTCCCAAGAGAAAAGTGTTCCAAAAGTGCTTAGAAGAAAGGGGTCTGTTTATCAGCTTAGTTTTGACTTAGCTCTTCATGACCCTGAAGAACCTAGAACTTAAGCAGATCTAGATTTGTAATTGGATTCTCTGGCTTGAATGCATGTAGCAGACTTTAAGTGAATGTATGTATTGGAAAATAAGCATAGATGTTGCCATTAATGAACCCATCAGCCACTAGTGTCCTCCCCCTGAAGAGCCTTTGCATCTGGCCTGATAGCCCTTGCCAGGTTGTGAAGCCTGCCATAGAGTTGTCTTTGTGCTTTGGAGAGATGGCAGAACCCTATAAAACTTCTCTTGTTTTCCAGACTGGGACACTTTCCTTTGTTTTGTTTTCATTGGTTACTACATTTAGATATTTGATAGCTTCCAAATTTTGAGATCTCCTATGTGGGAGATGTATCCAGTGTGGCAAATTAAAGAAATTGAATTAGCAGCTCAAATAAAATGCCATGTGTAATAGCAGAGAAATAGATAGCAGAGTGACGTGTTTTACCCTTTTTCTTTCCTGCAGAAGACTGGAGCAATGTTTTGTGATTTAAATCTCTTCTTCCTGGCCTGATACTATGTCTTTGGTTGTTATCCTAAGCGTATCAAAGCCCTTGCTTAGTCACATTTCTTTGCACTCCAGGGTGATCACCTTAAATATCTAATAGGTTGGAATGTGTTTTCAGACCACAAATCATACCTCTCTGAAAGTCACTAGCACTGAGTCCTGTTAGGCTTCTATGCCCCTAGCGGGGGCCAGCACTGTCCATACAGTAAGAATAAGCAGCTTCAGCTTTCAGCTCTTGGCAGTGCTGTGAACCTGGCCCACAGCCTATGATTCTGCCTTGAAGTGGGCTTAAAGGTGACCAGGAAGTGTTCTACACTTTTGCTGCATAGCTCCATTTCATATGCAGAGTAAGTGCCAGAGAGGCAGTTTTATTCTAGCCCAGCCCACTATTCTCTCCCATCAGAGTTGGCAGAAGACACCAGCTGGAACTGATACAGATTTGACTTACAAAACTGAGGGGAAGAAGTAGTAAGTATATCCAAAAGAAACAAACCTAGTTATTGTGATTCAGTCCTAACATTGTAGCTTCTTGTGGGTGCCGGTCCTGCTTTTGTTCATAGTTACCCCATCTCCCAGCAAAGTAAAGGTTCCTTGGAAGTGGTGGCATTTTCATTGGTGTCTAGACTGGCAGAAACAGAAAAGTGTAGGACATTAATATACATATTCTGGGGTTAAGGCTTTACTGCTGGTGATGATAAAGATCGAAAGTGCTCAGTTAGGGCTGCGGTCTCAAACATTCATGAAGGTTAAACCAAAGATGAGATATGGTATATAGGATCGCTGTAGGCATTTATTGGAATATTGGAAATGATGAAATGCAGTGCTGTTAAAGAAGATTAAGTTATATTGCCAAACACGAAAATCAACAGAAGAATAAATAGTGTGGTGTTTTAAGTAAATAGAAAAACAGATATGTATGTGGGTATGTATGTGTGTGTGTATATGTATATATGTAGACATTTTTAAAGGAAAGGGTCTTTTTCTTTTATTTACATAATATTTGAATTTCATAACTAATAAATACCTCTTTACGATAAAACAAATGGGTTATCTAAGTGATGAAATTATGGGTCTTGCAAATTTTTATCTTCATAGTCTTTCTATAATATACTAACAGCTAATAAATTTATTTCTTTTTATAGGCAAGTGCACAAGTAATACTTTTTCTAATGATACATTTAGATTAGCTTCTGCAGCCAATCTACAAGTTATCTTTGCAGCTGAGGCCCTTACTAGGGCCTCAGGACACTAGCTAGTAGAACAGAAGGAGACGTGTGCCTCCAGACTTATCAAGAGCAATTCTGGATGATCAGGTTTGCTCTGGGAACCCTTCACATTCTTGTTAGAAAGCACTGACTTCTGGGCCTCCTCTGGTGGCGCAGCACTTAAGCGCTAGGCTGCGAGGCTGCCTGCAGCCTCTGCAGCGCCGGTTCATTCCCCGGCCCACAGCAAGGGTCCCACAAAAAAAGAAGGAAAAAAAAAAAAAGAAGAAAGCACTGACTTCTATCATGTTTGAATCTCTATGGAACTGTTTTCTGTCATAAATGAAGTTATTAAAACCTGGATCTGGCATCTCTTTTATTATTTTTTCCTGACTTTGTTCCTCCCGCTGCTTTAATATCAGCATTCGGCTTTCTGGCTTCTGGAAGAAACTAAAATAAAATACATAGACTCATGGTGTGACCAAATGAAGAAGGTGCTCAAATGGGGAATATGTGCAGAATCCTTCAGTCAGTGGAACCTGCTCGAAATGCCTCGAAATTTTTATTCTAGACATTCTAAGCCATTATCTAAAATACAACATATGAGATGTTTTTATCATCTATCTGTCACCTAGTTTTGCATGCATTGTTTCTGGTTCATTCATTGCCCTTCATGGCCTTTTATTATCCCGATCCCTGAACTGAACATCAAATCCTCCCATTTTCTTGAGTCTCACCCACCTCCAATACCTGCAGCCATCAGTGATGTCTGCCTTGGAGAGTTGACTTGTGGGGGAGAAGAGAGGAAGTAGAAGGGAGAAGTACAGGCTGGTACTGATACCAAATTTTGGGAGACATTTGGCACTTACACTTCATTCTGTACTTATCAGGTTAGGGATTTTGCTTAATTGCAGTACAAAATTTAAAAAAAAACACCCAGTGATATAAACAAGGTAAGCATTTCCTTTCTTCTTACCTACAAGAAACATGGAAGTGAACAGCTGCTGGTACTTGTTCAGCTGCTCAAACTTGTCAGAGCCAGGACTCTGTTAATTCTATTAGCCCTTCCCTTATGATACCTCCTGGCTATAAGGCAGATGCTTGCCTGGAATATCACATCCATGTTCAAAGCAGTAAGAAAAGAATGGGCAAAGAGCAAATGGGTTCTTGCCACCCGAGTCTGTTTTCCCTTAAATAACATTCCCATAAATCCCAGCTAACAAGTTCAGTTTTCAGTTTATTGACTAGAATTGTATCCCCTGGCCAATCAGGATTCTGTCAGGAAAGACGTTTCAGAGGGTAGATATTTATCTGGTAACCAATGTGGAGAGTGACACAGAACCTTCCCTGTGCAAACTGATGATAAGAATTTCCAAGACAAAAATGTTTCATCAGGGCCTCCCCGGTGGCGCAGCAGTTGAGCACTGGGTTGCGAAGCTGCCCGCGGCCTCTGCGGCGCCGGTTCGATCCCCGGCTGCTCCCCGGCCACCGGAGGAGGGTCCCACATGGCGCACAGACCTCTCCTGCCGCCCGCTGCTCCCCTCAGCAGTGTACTTCGGTCCTTCTGCCTGCTCTGCTCCCCGCTCTGGCTCTGGTGAATTCTCTCACCCTCCCGCGCTTCTGACTGTACCCAGTGCATGTATAAACAAAAAACAAAAGAAAGAAAGAAAGAAAGAAAAACATGCCTTTATAAAAAAAAAAAATGTTTCATCAAACATTTCTCTCTCTCTTTTTAACATAATTGAGTGTTCTTTGTTTTTTGCCTTGCTTTTTGATAGACTATCAGTATTTAGAATGTTTAGAAAAATACATTCTGAAAATAATACAAGATAGAATGAAATTAAATGCTAAGCAGTTTGGGACAGAATTGGAGTATAGTAAAAGCCAAAGAAATGTGTGAGGAGTTGGAATATCTAGAAGGGATTTCATGAGATAGATTTGAGCTGTACTGTGAAAAATGGATTTATTCTACGTATTTATTCTATGTATTATGACAGTGGTTGGATATGTGATACACATTTATCAAAATCCAAATCAACACGAGAGTGAACCCTGATGTAAGCTATGACTGATAGTGATTGAAATGAATGTACCACTCTGGTGCAGAATGTTGACCTTCGGGAAGATTGTGCTTGTGAGTGACACAGGGAACCTGGGACTGGGGTTTCATAGAAATGCCGTACTTCCTCCTCAGTTTTGCTATGAACCAAAAATGCTATGAAACAAAAAGCCAGGGGGAAAAAAGATGGATTGGGTTTGAATTGTTGGAGAGATGGTAAGACTGGTGTTTTAATGATAGAGAGGAGAAAATGGGCCAAGTCCCACATGTAGACTTGATGGCAGCATAGGACAGTATGATGGGACCAGGTGAGCCCATAATTTTAAAACAGATTTCAGTTAAACATTGAGTGGTTGCCTGAACTGAACTAGTTAAAGTTAACCTTTTATTATTTACCACTCATTTCTATTGAGTTTTTCAGAATTAATATTAGAAAATTTAAAGCTAGGTATTTTTCTATTTTCTGCAGAGGAGGAATCATTGTTGATATTCTGCAGCCATGTTTTTCACAGATTAAACTCATTCAGTTGATCTATTACTCATAGGATTAAAACTTTATTCACCATTCTCTACAAAGTGCTGCTTAAGACCCTGTCCACTATTTATTTGGAATTCTTTTAAGAACTGTACAATTTCTACCTTGGTAATTTTATTTTGCATTTAAGTGCCAAATTTTTTCTATTTTACAGCCATTTTGTAAAATATGGGCATGGGCATTAACCATTTTAGTTTTCTTCAAATCATTATCCTGTTAAAAGCAAAAGCAACTTTTTCCTGTTGGTTACTTTAATTAAAGAGTTTAATAAAATTGAATTCTAATTATTTTTCTTCCCCAAGTTATTTAAATAGTTGCTTTTAATTACACATTGAATTTGATTGAATTGGGTCTAATTTAATAAACTCCCTTTTTAACTGTTGAAATTCAGATGGATAACTATTATCTCTACAATTTACCATTATGTAATTTCTCAATGTAAATTGAAAAACTAGGCTTTTCTCCTTTTCTGTACTTTGCCCTGTGCTTTGCTTAGTCATAAACGTTATTCATATTGTGAGACAGAGGTCATTTGTGTCACAGCTAGTGTTATGACTAGTGATAAATCGCCAGGAAAGTACTTACCCAAAGGGATGGAGAGGCTTGCCTGTTAATCTGGCTTATATTAATGCAGGCAAAAAATACGTCATTTTCTGTTCTATTTATAGTGTTGCCATCTGGCTCAAAGAAGATTTTTGTTTTATTTATTGTTTGTTTTTAGGTTCAAGCCTTTCTGGTTGAATTTGAAGCGTGTGATGTTTACTCCTGTCAGCTAATTGTATGAGAAGGAGTGAAATAGCTTCAAGGTAGATTCCCTGTAGCTCCCACAAAAATATGTGGAACATGTGCTTTTCACCTAAGATGGAAGTTTCTTTGACATTTTTTAACAGATGATCAAAACAAATCCATTAGATTGCTTTGGGGAAAGGTTGGGGTTTAGACATCTCTCAAAGCTGTGATGCTTGTTTTGTGGCTGTTGAGATGTTTTCAGCAGACGCTGTCAAGCTCTCTGCTTTCTCCATATAATATACTCAATATTCTGATGTATTTGGAATTTGTCACTCTTATTCCTTAGACATTATAACAAGACCTGGGCAGAACTGCAGTACAGTCATTTGATCTTACATCGTGCCTCCCAGGATGTTAAAACCATCTTAGACTTGTATTACAGATTTTCTTCATGGGTTTGGATGAATAGGAGTGTGATCTGATAATTCTGTTCACCTTTACAGTCTTAGCAGCCATCAAAAAATGAGTAAATATGTTCTCTTATTTCTTTTTATTTGTCATTAATACTTTTTCTCTCTGGAATTTTACCAGAGTCAACTCAGGGTACACCATCCACCCTCTTTATCTCATTTCCTTTTTCAAGCATTTACTCAATGTCACATGTGGCAGATAGTGTGCTAAACACTAAAGCTAGCTCTTGTCTGGTGGAACACAATCTAGATCTTTACCTGACTGGGTGTTAAAGACAAAATGTCCCTGATTGCATTTATTTGGAGACAATCTTTAAGTTTAGACTGTAGCAACTATGATTAGCCATCAGCTCTTTGGAGGTAAACCTTGTCCCTTTCTGATAACTTTTTTGGATAGCATTATCTTTTGCTGTTATGTGTGTTCTACCTTTCCTATAATGTGTAATTTAGCAGACAAAATTGATCTTTTTAAAAATTATGCGTACATCAGTATTTTATCATCTCATGTATAGACTTTGGCAGTTTAATGCAACTGCCTCAACTTCTTTTTGAAAGTTGATGAATTACCAATGATTAATAAACGCTTGTCTCTGTCCCATTTTACATGCCTTCCTATCGAGTTTGAAGCTCCTCAGTTCCTCAGTGATATTTCTGATAGATTCTGTTCCCATATACTATATAACTTTACATAATGTTGACTTGTATTTATAAAATCAGTGTTTTTGTGTTGGATTTGTATTATGTCTATATTGGACACATTTCTTTTCCTTTAGGCTGAATGTCATTTTCCATTACTATCATTTTGTTATGAAGATATGACATAATCAGAAATGACTTTCAGTCATTGTTGCTGAATAAGGTCCCCCTTCCAAATTGTCAAAACTCCACACCTTCTTACAAGCAGTCTGTGTGGTCATCAAGGCATAATTTTTTCTTCTATGTGGGGTGTATGAAATACAAAGAAAAATAAATCTTGACTGAAGTGTTTGTCAACAGGATGCAGCTTATGACTAATATACATTATTATGAAATAGTCTTGATTACTTACCTTTGCCTTTACAACAAAAAATGGTGACAGTGCTCAATATTGTTCTTATTGCCCTGTCAGATGAGATGTGGCTAGATGTTACACCATTCTGCAAAGTGAGTTTATCATGATGTAGAAGGGCACTTTGGACTCTGCACTGTTTTTCAGCATCTGTAGTTACTTACATCCATAGCTCAATACCTGCAAGTTTGTATTGTAAAGTAGCTGCTTACCCTTCCTGGCAATCTACAAAAGATTAAAGACGCCGTCAGCTGCTTCCCACATTTTATTTCCTTGGCCTACCCTCAAAGTGACCTTCAAAACCACCTCAGACATATTTCTCAATTCCATATTGCCCCATCCAAACTGCTGCTCTTGTTCCTTGGAACTCATGGCTGGGGTTGGGGTCTTAGTTGTAGAATTTGAAGCAGAGACCCTTGCTGCCACTTTTACTCAACTCTGACTGTGCTGGCTTCTTCAGCTACATGCTTAGGTTTCACCATATGCACTCATGTCACTTCTTTTGCCCTAGTGGTTAAATAGTTACCTTTTGACACACATTAAGAGTAAGTGGAGAAACCCTAGTAATGATTAAATTAAACAGAAAGCAGAGTTTTAAGAGGTCTGTTAGACTTCACATTTTTCCAGAATTCACCCAAACTAACGTGATTCACTGTTACAAGTTCCATCAGACTTCCTGTCAGTTACTTTCCATTGACTTCATGATAAAGTCCAAATTCTTAGAATTCAAGGAGCATTGACCTCAGCCTGCTTGGCTTATTTTCAGTTGTCTGCCTGCCTTCTTAAACCCACTGTTCTTATGGGACAGTCTCCAGATTCTTGCTTATATTCTTGTATTCTCTCTCTCTCTTTGCCTCTCTCTCTCTCTCACTCAAAGTGGAAATTAAATCCAAGTTTGTCCAAAGATAACTGCCATGAGCTCTGATAATTACTCCACAACTTCACATCAATACATATATTTCTCCATCGTATGGAATAATCAGAAAAGGCATTAGGATTTATGAGATTGCTTTATATGTTCCTTGTTCTAATGCACAGTTCATAAATAACATTGGAAAAAACTAATATGTATGATTCAAATGTTATGATAACCCTGAAAGCTGTATTAGAATGAGATTTTGCTGTCAAATAAATGAGTAAAAGTATTATAAGGAGGGAAATTTTAGGTGAATTACCTGAGCATTCCTTTTAAAATCTTGTTATGATTTTAAAGCAATAACATTGAATTGCCATAACCATATTCTGCAGGAAAATTTTTTTTGCAGCTAAATTTTCTAGTAAGCTGCTTTGCTTAGTGCTTCAGGATCTCCCCAAGTGCTTAGTGTTTCAAGACCCACCCCAAGTTCTGTGACTCAATAGAAAAACTCAGAACTCAGCATATGGTCAAACTCAGTGAAAATTTATAATAACAAAAGGATTTAAAGCAGAAGCAGGGGCCAGACCTTTCTTAGGAATATAACACTCTCAGGCCTGCTATGTTAACTTTCTCCTGCACAGGCAGATTACATATGAAATAGAGACACACAAGATTGCCATTTTTAATAAAAATTGATTGACTATTACATGCGGCTCAACCTCTGGTTCAGTCTTCTAGGTCACTCTTCCACAGCTGTGTGGATAACCTGGATTCTGTAGGTCCACAAGGTCCAGTTGAAAAATATAGTGAGGAACCTATATGGACTAGGTAGTTGAGGGCTAATCTGTCACTCTGTTCCATCCCACGTTCCATATTTTACTAAAAATAGTAACAAATACACTATCCTTGTAGGTATAAAGTACACATATATTTCACTGAGATTTAATCTCAGGCTAGTTTCTAAGGTTAGAGTCAGAAATGTCTTATTAGAGTAAGCATTTTTATTAAATCATTTGTTGGACCAGTCATTTGGATCAATTGAGGGGAGACTTTCAAATCAAACTATACAGCGAAAAATAGAAGCAAAGCAATGAGAACCCAGTGACCTCTATGGAGAGGCAGTGCTGGGAATGCAGTAATTCAGCCGGTTTGGGGATGTGGTGATAGAGGCTTATTTGTACCACTTCCTGGAGCTGCAGAACTTTGGCTGGATGAAAGCTCCACATGTCTGCTGCTGCTGTATTTTGTTCCAGAATGATTTAGAGAGAGACAGTCCCAGACCGCAAAGGTGCATCTCTGTATCCTTCCTCTTGTCTTTACGCTAACGTTCTAACATATGATGCTAATGGAATAAAGCTTTCAAGCTAGCAGGAAGATCAATAAAGATTTTATAAGGCTAGAGAAGATGTATTGAGCCTCATAGTATGTGACTCAATTTTCTTGTTAAAAAATGAAACAAAAGAGACTCAAGTAATACTAGAAAGTCACTTGAGTTGTTAAAAATGGTATTTTTAATGGTAAATTAAAAAATTGTAAATGCCATACTATTTGCTAGTTAGAATTTTTAGATTTTAAATTGCGGAAATCATAAAATGAATAAATTCCCATTTTCATTGTGTTCTTTTTTGTTTGTTTGTTTGTTTGGTTGGTTGGTTTATACAAGCACTGGGTACAGTCAGAAGCGCGGGAGGGTGAGAGAATTCACCAGAGCCAGAGCGGGGAGCAGAGCAGGCAGAAGGACCGAAGTACACTGCTGAGGGGAACAGCGGGCGGCAGGAGAGGTCTGCGCGCCATGTGGGACCCTCCTCTGGTGGCCGGGGAGCAGCCAGGGATCGAACCGGCACTGCAAAGGCTGCGGGCAGCTTCGAAACCCAGCGCTCAACTGCTGCACCACCGGGGAGGCCCTCATTGTGTTCTTAAGCATTGAAATTCCCTACACTTTGTCCATAAAAGAATCTCGTAAGTTATTTGTCATTAATATGAGAAAGGGTTTTTTTTAAAGCTTATATTCACTTAATGTGAAGATAGCCATTGTCTCTCCAAGTCCAAGAAAGACTGTTGAAACCTCTTTATAAACCAGGTTGTACCCTACAAGCCAGCGCAGTAAGTTCAGCCCAACTGAGACCCATGAGGTGTGATTGTAGGTGAGCTGAAAAACCTCTGAAACCAGCAGCTGAGCAAGACCTTCCTGTCCCCTTGGTCCCAGGACCAGTGTCACCAAGTGACATGGACGTGCTTTCCCTGCTAATGCTGCGGGAGCAAAGCTCTAAGGAAATAGAAACCCAGTTTTCTACTTTATACAGTAATAGGGAGAGATCTAAAAAATACTTTCTCCCATTTATTGAGCCTTGAGGTGAACCCTGCAGTCTCATTTCATTTTCACGACTCTGAAAGCAAATTTTTTGTGGGGGGACTAAGAGGTTAGGTGATGTGTCAAGACTTCACCACTGCCTCCCTTCCCCACTCTCTAAACACACAGCTACACACTGGTGTTTTAAGTGTGGGAGCCCAGGCTACTGTGGCAGATTTAAAAACTGTCTAGGAAAGAGGTGAATTCCTGTGATCCAGATACTGATACAGTAAGCAGATAGCCGTTGAGCTAGATGTATCTAATAAAAATCAGTTGTAGATAAATTGGAACTCAAGCAACCATTTGTCCAGTTTAATTGAAATTTATTTTCACATTTGAGTTTTTAGAAGAAGCAAATTTTAGCACCCCACCCCACCAAAAGCTTTTGTCAGGAATCCTACAGAAAAGGCACTGTGCTGATCTTGTGCTGGGAACTTGTTCCTCTCCTTCCTGGTCTGCTGTTACCTGCCACTCAGTTAAGTTTCATGTTTGTTCTTAGGCCCTCAGGACACTGCGGATGCTGAATCATCAGAGCAAGATTGAATTATGTCAAACATAGCAAGGCAAGAAAGAGGAAAACATTTGTAGTATATTCCAAGCAGATGATTCCAATGATCTTTCCATTAACTATATATATATATATATATATATATATATATATATATATATAATTCCCTGAACACATTGCTAACTATAGTTTTACTTTCTGTGTGCTGGGGGTGGCTATACAATAAAATTGTTATCAGACTACTCCGAATCTGTGTGTCACTCTCTGTTGATCTTTCTTTGAATCTGTGTGTTACTCTCTGTTGATCTTTCTTAACTGTTATCTCCTTTCAGAGGGTTTTAAGAAGATTAACTTGCAGAATAAGGGGAAGGGTTATTCTTTCTGATGAGCAACAAAGCTTCCAATCAGAGTCAGGTTTTCGTTTCTAGGAGCTGCCTCTGACGTTGTGAGGTGATTGTCCAGGACTGACTGATACAGGCTTCACCTGCTACGTGGTGATACCTGGGGCGTGAGATGTGTTAGGCATTACAGAGCCCCTCACACTTCTGATTTCCCCCCAGGTCAATGTCAGAAACTGTCCTGAATCTGCTCAGACTCAACCTTAATTTGTCCCCATCATCCAGCTTCAGCATGCGCACCTTTAGCAGAGTCTTTTGCCAGTGGTGAATTGCCTAGTAAATTTACTCCACAAGTGGCAACATCCTTCAGAAACCTTCTTTGAGACCTTTTGCTGCCTTTTTTTTTTTTTTCCTAACTTGGTCTGTCCTCTATTGTATCTATATATTTTTTCATACACAAGAACCGGGGCACAGGCCAGATGTGCGGGAGGGTGAGAGGATTCACCAGAGACAGAGCGGGGAACAGAACAGGAAAACTGAGGAAATACGCTGCTGAGGGGAGCAGCAGGCGAGACAGGCAAGATCTGCAGCACCATGTGGGATTCTCGCCGGCCGGCCAAACCCGCGCTGCAGAGGCTGTGGACAGCTTCACAGTGCGGCGCTCAACCGCCTGCGCCACCAGGGAGGCCCTATGGCCTCTATTGTATCTTTACAAACCTTTCCCTAAAAATAGGGAAAAGAAAGCTCAAGTAGACAAAAGTCAAACCAATCAAGGCTTGTGTTTGAAGCTGTTATTTAAAGCAAACAGATGGTTGAAATTGGGCAATAGTAAAGCGGTTGCATAAGATACTTTCTACTATTTGCTCTGTGATTTTCCATGCTAGTTAATATTTTTATATAATTGTATCCCATCCAGAGGTCAAAGGTAAACTTACTAGTATTTTTTTTTTGGGGGGGGACACTTGGATTACCATTTTTAGTCTACCTAAAGCCTAATTATTATCAAAAATTATTATTTCAAGTTCAAAAACTTTGAATAAATCCTTCTATTTTTCTAGATAATATCCAATTCTCTCAGCCTAATAGAAAAGATAATAAATATGTGCTATTTCAGTAGGTAAAGGATATAAACAAAGCAGGATAAGAAGGCATGGGGAGTGATGAGTGATGGGGATGCTGTTATAAAAAGGCAAAGGATAAAATAAAATATTAATAAAAAATAAAATAATAAAATAAAAAGGCAAAGGAAATTCCCTAATACCATATTTGAGCAGAGACCCAAAGAAAGTGAAGGGTCTCTGCCGTGTTGATACCGGGAGAATGTTTCAGGCACGTAAAGACTGAGATGGACCAAGGAAGTCAGTATGATTAGCGCAGAGTGATTAAGGAGGAAAGTGGTACTAGGTAATGAGTACCTTCTCCATGACAACAGACCAGGAATTTTACTCTGAATGAGATAGACGGTATTAGACAGTTTTGAAAAGAGAAATGACAGGATTTATGTATTAATGCCATCACTCTGGCTGCTGATAAGAAAATAGACTGGGGCCTCCCCTAGTGGTGCAGTGGTTGAGCGCCGGCGAGCATCCCACATGGCGCGACAGACCTCTCCTGCCTTGCCCACTGCTCCCCTCAGCAGTGTACTTCGGTCCTTCTGCCTGTTCTGTTCCCCACTCTGGCTCCAGTGAGTTCTGTCACCCTCCCGCACTTCTGACTGTACCCAGTGCTTGTATAAATAATAAACAAATAAATAAATCTTAAAAAATTTAAAATTAAAAAAAAAGAAAATAGACTGATGGATCAGTGATAGGATCAGGTAAACTAAGAAGAAATTGCAGTCACACAGAGAAGAAATGCTCAGTAAGGTAAAGGTAGAAGTGGTAAGATGTTTTTCTAAGGTAGAATTGAGAAAATTTACTAATGTATTGAACATAGAGAATGTCAAGAGGATGTATTGAGTGAAGGAGATATGTGCAGGATGACCCCAGGATTTGGGCATAGAATTGCCTGAATGGATGGGGAGGTCTACTTACCAATCAGGTTTTAAGGCAGGGAAATTCCTGGCTTGGTTTTTGACACGATTTCTATCTTAAACAGCAACATATATCTATCCTTTGAAAATACATTAAATTAGTACACATTGTGAAAATTTTACATGGTCCTAGATGACCCCTCTCATATATAACCAGAGAACTGCCTGCTATTTCTGCCCTTCATGTCTTTCCTAGAACACATTTCTCTTAGTCTCATTAATAAATTTTGTTGTTGTGCCTCCCACGTGGCGCAGGGGTTAAGGTCTCAGTGCTATCAAGCTGTCGCCAGCCACCGCAACATGAATTCAATCCCTGGCCAGGGAGCTAACCCACATGGAGCAACAGATCTCTCCTGGCTCACCTGCTGCTCCCCTTAGCAGTGTATTTAGAAGATCTGCCCACCTGTTCTACTCCCCACTCTGTCTCTGGTGAATTTTCTCACCACCACCCCCCTACCTCTGGCCTATATCCCAGTTCTTATATGCATAAATAAGTAAAACAAATCTTTAAAATAAATAAATTTTGTTCTTGGGCTTTTGTTGGAGTCTTTTTCAAAGTCACATTTCAAAGTTATATTTCAAGTTACATTCCTTTTGTAACTCTTTATGGTCCCTTTTTGATGACCTATATAGTCATGTTCTTAGAGTTTTTCCATTCCTAAGGCATGAACTTTGTAAGAAGTAAGATTGGTTTTAAGTCCCAATCATGCTTCCACATTGTTGCTTTTTTATTTTAAGATTTTATTTATTTACACAAGAACTGGGGTACAGGCCAGAGGCACGGGAGGGTGAGAGGATTCACCAGAGACAGAGCAGGGAACAGAACAGGCAGACTAACTGAAATATACTGCTGAGGGGAGCAGCAGGTGAGACAGGAGAGGTCTGCTGCACCATGTGGGTATCTCCCTGGCTAGTCAGGATTGAACCTGCACCGCAGAGGCTGCGGACAGTTTCACAGCACTGCACTCAACTGCCTGTACCACCGGGGAGGCCCACCACATTGTTGCTTTATGAGTGAACTGGGACAGCCCACTCCTACCAGTTCATGGAGTCCAGGACATGCCACCACTATAGAACTGGTCACTTGAGCTGAACTGTTGATTTTTGGATGTGACTTCCTCCCTCAACAGTATGCTTCTTAAGGGCAAGGTTAAAAAAACTACGTCATCTTTTTTAGTTGACGTAGTACAATACCTGATTCAACAATTATATAAACATTGGAATAGTAAATAAATTTTAGGAAAGTAAATGTCTTCTATCATTTATCTCATTTGTGTAGCACCTGACAACTACAAAGTGCACGAGAAGAAAACTGTCTCCAACCGGCCCAACCCTGCAGTGTCAGGACAAAACAGCAACGTCTCAGGAAATAAACCAGGTAAGGTGCATTGCTTTAGCTGTCAGAGAACAAGAGATTATCTCAAAGCCTCAAAGTCATGGTAGAGTTAGGAGAGCTTGGCTCCACTCCCGCCACCAAAGCACATGCTCATCACACAGACTTAAATAAGTTTAAGTCAAGAGAACCTCTCAAATACTTGATTTTTCTCTTTTTAAACTGGGCATTCAAACATATGCCTTGCTTACCTCTCAGAGTCATTGTGAGAGTGCTTTAGATGGTGTATGTGGATGATTTGTTTACTGTCAAACAGTGTGTAAGAGGTAATAATTTTGCTTTTCTGTTTGAAATGGTGGATACAACACAATTTACCTACCTGGATGGATGCCCGGCCATTATTGTGTACATCTTTTGTGACTTTTTCAAAAACCATTTAAGAAAATCTTTACACATAGCAATGCTGGTATAGAATTAAGTTTTTGATCTCTGTTCTCTGCAATGATTGTACACCTACACAGCAATTTCGCATAATAGCCTATGATTCACAGTGTGTTCTTCTCAGTGATACAAAGAAGCCGTCTATAGACATAATACAAATAATTGAATAGACAACGCACTTGCTTCCAGTATCCGGAAACTGTTGCATGGTCCTTGCGAGAGACTAATGTACAGTATGATGATAAAAGACAATCAAGGCAAATTGAACACCCCGTGAGTTTCTTGGAAGCTGACCTGTGTACCATCCAAAGCTGAAATCATTCAAGAACAGTGAGTCTGTGAGATTGGAGATGGAAATAACTATATCTCAGAAAACATTCCCCATTATAGTCAGTGATTTTTTTTTTCTAATGTGCAAAGGGTCTTGAACAGAGCAGATGAATATGGCTTGTCATTTAGAAGAATACAAGTACTACTGCAAGTATTTCGTAAGCAGCCATTAGTAGCAAGTGATGTGGTTTCAGTGGAGTTTTAATTAGCAGGCTGAGATTTTTCCTATTTAATCAGTGTGCCTTTTCATTCATTAATTTATCCATTGCCCTATACACCTACCATGTAATATTTATTGAGTAGTTGTTCTGCTGCCTGTGAGCAAAACAATAGGACCCTGTGTTCACAGAGCTTATTCTCATGGACTTTTGTTCTTCATACTCAAGTAAGCATCCTTGTGGAAATAGACATTCTCTTGCCTAAAAGCTATTGTATAACCATGAAAACTAAGCAGCTAACTGATGTGTACTTTTTTTTTTCTGGTTCTCCCATCAGGCATCACTGCTAATTTCTACTTTCAGATCCTGATAACTCATTTATTCACCTTGTGTTTGCACTGTGTGGCTACTAGGGATATATTATTAGCAGATATAATCCCTGCTTTCTACTTGACAATGTGGTGGAGTAAACCAAAATATGAGCAGATAATTCTAATACAGAATTCCCAGCATGACAGCAGAGATCTGTATAAAACATTATAGAGAGCAGAAGCCAGAAAATCTCCACCCCGTTGACCATCTCTTTGCATGCCATTTAATTTCTGTTGTTAAAATCAAGTTAAATGAGACATTTCATTTCAAATTGTGTTCAAGTATCCTTGTGTCTTCTTACATTTACAGGTAAGCAAAGGTACACAAAAGGTTTTTATTTTAAAAATCAGTGTGTTATTTTCCTGTATATCTCTGAAGGGTGACATAAAAATGTTGGAGGACTAGATTTGAGTAAAACCTTATGGTTTTATGGAATGTGAGTCATAGGACTATCTATCTAGAGTAGTTTGTTGATTTTATTTCTCTAAGATTTAAAACAAAAAAGCACATGCTAGCTTGGAAAATATTTTGAGTTTTGCTCCAAACAGACATGGACATTGTGACCAAGTGATTTCTCCGTGTACCCTTTAACCTAGTAAACCCAGTAAACTTTACTTGGATTTTTCCCCCTCCTTTACCTTCTGCTACTGAAATTCATTAGAAGTCTCTAGAATATCTTTGATTTAGAAAACATCTATCCACTTTCAGATTGTTAATATTTTACTGTCACGCACGTGATTGTGGGGGAGCCCTGTGGTGTTTCATGAGTACAAACACACTATGCTCAGGTATCCCAGGAAGGACCAATGACATGCTGAGCTCTGAGCCCTTGGGCCCAGAACAGAAGTGATAGAGCTGCCCATGCCTGCTGTTTCCTGAGGAATGGGAAACGGTTCTTTAGAATGCCATTAGCTGCCTCCAGGTGACAAGAGTTTGACCTAATTAAAAGACAGAAATTTCATTTCTCTATGAACTATATGTACCTAAGAAAAGTAAAACTCAAATTTGTTTTAAATCCCTCTAAATCCCTATCCATATACTATCTCCTACAAGTCTTTAAGAGTCGCTGAAATTTCATTCTACCTTATTATTTATCATTTTTCATTTTTATCAGTTGAGATAAATATAAATCAGATTTTAAGTATAGTTACTGTCATCTTCATTATTATTATTTTGCTTTTTATAAAGAAAGCGAGTCTAGTAGTGTGGCCCTCTACAGGAAACCCCAGTATCATCTCACCGGTATATGATGCAAAATTTTTACCATGAGCAATGAGCCCTTCCCCACTCCTTTGCCCCCTGATCACTAATCATCACTTACTCTTCTTACTTCATTCCTATTGTTTCTTGAACACATTTGGTATTTACAACCTCAGGGCCTTTGCACTTGCTTTCCAACTCCTAGAATATCTGCACAGCTGCCTCCCTCACTTGCATCAGGTTTTCACACATAAAAGTTATCACCATAGTTCCCCACTCTATCCCCCATCCCCATCACCCCAGGGCCCCTATCTAAAGTGTGAAACACTCCTGCCATTTCATAATCCCCGTTTTTTTGTGTCATGCCTTTGGTATTATCTCAGGCTAACATTTTATATATTTTCCCCTTTTTTATTTTAATATATTTTGCTTATTTATCCTTACATTTCTTCTGAGTGGAATGCAAGAGGACAGAGATTTTGTCTTTTTTCTTGACTGCTTCCTTTCCAGCACACAGAACAGTACTGGGTGTGTGGTAGGTGTTTAATACATGTTAAGTGAATGAATTAACTTACCTGGGAATTATGTGCTTGGCCCTAGACTAACACTGTTAGAAGCATCATTTATTTAGTTTTCACAGTGATGTGAGAGAAGTTCCTCATTTTATAATGAAACCCCACAAGTCCATGTCATAGCTGAAGATTTTGTGAGATGGATAAATAACTTGACAGAACAGAAACAAAGCTCTTCCCTGTCAAACTCCAGAGCCAGGGACTTCACATCTAACCGAAATGCTTATTCAGCATACATTCATGTAGGATTGTTTGTTTTTAAGGAACATACTTTTTAAAGCATGAAAATGCTAGCAGTGCAGTAACTTAGTAATACCAAGGATCATTTACATTTGTTGGATTGAAAGCCTCCCAAGGGCTACAATTTTGTTTTTGGCACAATTTAAAAAAAAAGGGGGGGGGGGTAACAGTGGTTTCCAGCACATCCATATTTAGGAGTATAGGTTCACACCTCTTCAGATATATGTACCCACCAATATAATGTTTTTAGGTAAAAGAAAAATGTTTGGAAATTCTTTTTTAAAGATTTTATTTTTATTTATTTATACAAGCACTGGGTACAGTTAGAAGTGCTGGAGGGTGAGAAAATTCACCAGAGCCAGAGCGGGGGACAGAACAGGCAGACTGATGAAGTACACTGCTGAGGGGAGCAGCGGGCAGCAGGAGAGGTCTGGGCACCATGTGGGACCCTCGCCCGGAGGCCAGGGCTGGAACCGGCGCTGCAGAGGCTGCGGACAGCTTCACAACCCAGTGCTCAACTGCTGCACCACCAGGGAGGCCCCTGGAAATTCTTTTTTAAAAAAGAAAGATTTATTTATGCATACAAGAACTGGGATACAGACCAGAGGTGCAGGGGATGAGCGGATTCACCAGAGACAGAGCAGGGAATGGAACAGGCAGACTGACTGAAATACACTGCTGAGGGGAGCAGCAGGCAAGGCAGGAGAAGTCTGCCACGCCATGTGGGTAACTCCCTGGCTGGGGCTGGAACTCTGTTGCAGTGGCTGCAGATAGCTTCATAGTGCTGCGACTTAACCCCTTGTGCCACCAATTCTTATGACAAGTAAGCGCATCACTGAAACTATGGTCCTATGTAATAATTGTTGTAAGACAAGACAATATTTTCTTCATCAAATTTACCAGACAAAAAAGATGTTTATTAATGTGTGCCATTATTTAAAAAATCTGCTGTTATGTTTTTCTGTCTCATTGTCAGACCCTCCACCTGTGCTTCGGGTTGATGACCGGCAGCGACTGGCCCGGGAGCGTCGAGAGGAGCGGGACAAGCAGCTAGGTACGCCACCTCTCGTTGACCTCCCAGCCTCTCTTGTTGAATTGATATTCTAGGATAGCAGACACTTAACATTGAACGAATGGGTGTCACTGGGATAACTATGCTCTCTTGTCTGCCTTTACAAGTTTTGCAGATGGGTTGTGAAGCAAAATTTCATGTGTTATAAACATAGCTCTAAATTTTAAGAACAGTAAAATCCATCTCAGAATTAGAACCATTTTTACTTCTTATATTGTAACCATAGTTTCATCTGTCACCGGAGGAATGCATATATGAGTGGCATTATGGCTAGGCTTACATTTTACAACTTAAAAGATAAAAGGATAGTAAACATGGCCCTTTATTATGTGAACAGTTACAGGACGATAGATGACTAGGACACTTCTGCTTCCCACGTTAAAATAATGCTGCTGTTGGAACAAGCACATGACCTAGACTGAGCTGTCTGGGTTTTCTTTTTACCTAAAGCCTTGTGAAAGGTTGGCAACTCTAATATTTGCCATATAACCTCTTAGAGAGCTGGGTCACAGGACTGGTTTACAAGGAAGCCAAGCTCAGCACTCAGCTGTCATTCACTGTCTCCTGGAACATTGAGTAAGGGTGCTGGTGCCAACTCCTCTTTTACTCAGGTGTCCATTTATGCAAAGTTGCTAAAACAGGATGCTCTCTTTATGTGCCTTTGAAAGACGAAATGCCTTGCTCAGTATATGTGTGTTTCTCGGCTATCTAGGTATTTTCAACCTGGGGATTATATAGGTTGCCAAAATCTTTCCAGGGCATAATGCATAACTTTCTCAATTTCAACTGCATTTCATTAAGAGTTAATGTTTCCATAAAGGAAGATGACCCTCCTATCCCATCTCTTACTATTGTTATTCAAGAACTCAAATGTGTGCAATTCACTAGAAGCTGATTTTCAAATGTTGGTGACATTAGTACATTCTTTCAACATAGTCCTCTTGGTCATAATGGTCATATGAGGTCATTTCTTTTGCTGCCAAGGTTTTTTTCACCCCAGATTTCAACAACTTGCTGGAAGTGAGGAAGCTCTGCTGTTGGTCTGTGCCCAGGCTTAAAGTTCCCTGTGCCAGACAAGTTTCCCTCAGGCTGGTCTGTTCCTGGAGGCAGCCTGTCTGTGACTGGCAGGGCTACCACTCTTCCCTGGAGCTCTCTGGAGTTCCTTGTGAACTGTGCCCATTGCTCCCTAGTCAAGGTTGATTCGAGAAGCGGAGCAGACTGAAAAAGTGGGAAAAGGCAGAGTTACAGAAGCAGGAAGAGACCAAAAAGAAGGGTCCAGCCACTGCAGTGGGATGGCTGGCACTGGCACTTTAGCTTTGGATCCAGCCAAGGTGTAGTGCCTCCCCTCGCCAGCCCACCCCAGCTGGGTCAGGTCTTATACTATTGAATGTTTCATTAGACTTGCTTGAGTAGCAGTAGCTCCATAACTTCAGGAGACTACTCCTTTAAGATTTAAATCCCATTGTGACTTAGTTTGTATATACTGCCTTTCATTTGGATTTCTTTATCTTTCAAAATCAAGTATTAGATGGGTTTGGGGGGGAAGTACAAATATACTGCTCAAACAAAAATGATTTCACTTCTTATGCTACAAAATAGTAAAACGTGACTTTGAGCCTGCGAATGCTCCCTGCAAGTTGGCTGTGTATGTTGAGTGGCTACATCTTCTCTTAAATGTAGGTTCAATCTCGTAAGTTATGTTTTAATGCGTTTATGGTAGAATTTTGCCCTGTGACCTGCTCTTTCAACATTATCCTTCAATTTATCAACTGAAATCAGGCATAATTTTTCATGCATGGAACTGTTTCTTCCATTTGGTTAAGGATATGTACTCCACAAGCCTTTTTTTTCTACATTAAAGGTTTTATTCATGACAGAATCTCTTCAACCACTCTTATATCATCTGATTCTATTTAGGCCATTTCTTCAAACTCCCTTCTTCTTGACTTTTGTATTTTTTCACTCTTTTAAGCATTAATTTTATATTTTCCTAGAAGCCTTTTTCTTTTTTTTCTTTTTTTTTTTAAGATTATTTATTTATACAAGCACTGGGTACAATCAGAAGCGCGGGAGGGTGAGAGAATTCACCAGAGCCAGAGCGGAAAACAGAACAGGCAGACTGACTAAGTACACTGCTGAGGGGAGGCAGCGGGCGGCAGGAGAGGTCTGCAGCACCATGTGGGACCCTCACCCGGGGGCTGGGGATCGAAATGGCGCTGCAGAGGCTGAGGGCAGCTTTTGCAACCCGGCGCTCAACCGCTGCACTACTGGGGAGGCCCCTAGAAGCCTTTTTCTTAGGGCTTCCTCCTCCTTTTTGATGACATGGGTACTACTTTTCTAGCTACTTAGCATGCAATAGTATTGCCTCCCTATTATCAAAATGTAATTTCTCTGCAATTAAATTACTCATCAGCTGTCATTCTGTGTCCCAACCAATTCCACCAATATTTTCTCTCCCTGGAAATTACTTCTTCAGCCATTTTTTATATTTTTGCTGCTAGAGAAACTACTATCTTTTTGACAGCCAGTCTCAACTATTGCTCTTCTGTAAAATAATTTTTTCTTCCTTGGTGGCTCAAAGTTGTGCATTGACTAGTCTCCACCCTGACCTATTGGGCCACTTGTAATTACCAGTGGTCAGTGTGGTCTCAGCCTAGTCCTCAAGATGGGTCTTTAACTCTCTCCAGCTCTATATATAAGTAAAAGATGTCATACTCTCGCTATCCCTTAAGTATTAAGTCACAAATCTAGCTGACTCTATCTTCAAAATAAATCTCATACCCATACCTTTAGATTTGCTTCTTGTGCTATTATCTTAGACCAGACCTTAGTAAAACTATCTCATAGATATACTTCATCCCTCTTGTTCTTCCACAATTGGTGTCATTCCTTGTTTTTGAAAGCTCCCTAGTCATAATCTTTCCTCTTTTGGAAATTCTAACATTATTGCACTGTTATATCTTACATAACTCATATATTGGCTCACTATAGTGCTATGTTAGACTCTGCTGAACTTTTTTTAGTAGAGTTATATAACTGAGTTTATGTATTTTAAGCTTTTAAAGGATATGAGGTGTTTCTTTAATTTCTTGTATCCCAATACATGACAGAGTATGTAACAAATATTTGCAGATAATTTTTGCTCTGCTGCTTACATTATATTCTTAATGTAATGTAAAATAAGAACATAATGATAATGTTTATTGAACACTAACTTTAGGCCACCATTGTTCTAAACACTTCAGTCTTTGTTATCACGGTTAGTAGCATATTAACACAATGGCTGTAACTTTTATTGTGTGGGTCTGTCATAACTATAATAATGTAAGTTACAGTTACATAAATATAAGTTATTTAACCAAGTGCCACTTACTTTTAAAATTCAGTGTGACAATTTAGCTTAAGTAAGGAACTGAGAGAATCTAGAAAGATGAAGTAGTTGGTTGATAGGCCCTTTTTTCTTCTGCCACATCAGCTGTAATAAGTATGTGTTGAATATGTGCAGGATCACCAAGGTCCATGTTAAAATTCCTCAACAAGTGGTAATGCTATTTGGTAGGGAGTGATCGTTAGATAGTGGTGGTGGTTTCTGAAATTTTAGAGCTGGGCATGCATCCCAGACTCATAGAGAAAGGGCTGTTCTGCTTCTTCCTGCAAGGGAGATGCATGGGTGCAGTGTTCACTCTATTTGACACAAAATAAGAGAGCAAAATATAAATGTTAGAGCACATTCCAACATCTTTTTGAAGAAAATGTTGTCACATTGCTCATTTAGTATTTGGGTCTATTGAGGGTAAGTTTGTCCAGAGGATCTTAAAAGAGATTCTGGCTACTAATTTTTCCTCAGAAACCCTTATCAGGATCATAACATATAGAATTCATGCAATCAGGTAAATATTTTCCATTGAGGTGTAATAGACATATATCATGTTAGTTTAGGTGTATAACATGTTGATTTGATATTTCTTAACACTGAAATGATCACCACAATAAATCTAGTTGCCATCTGTTACCATACATAGTTACAAAACTTGTTTTTTGTGATGAAGACTTTTAAGATTTACTTGCCTAGCAAATTTCCAAATATGCAGTGCAGCATTATTAACTATAGTCACCACTATCCATTACATCCCCATGATTTATTTACTTTATAACTGGAGGTTTATAAATTTTGTCTCCCCTATACCCGTTCCCTCCCTCTGGCAACCACCAATCTCCTGTCTGTATCTATTAGCTTGGTTTGTTTGGTTTTGTTTTTTCAGAGTCCATATATATAAGTGCAATCAAACAGTATTTGCCTGTCTTTGTCTCACTTACTTCACTTATAATACTGTCCTCAAAGACCATCCGTAATGGCACTGTGATTTCTAATCCAAATTTCTCCCGGATAACGCTTGGTCAGGTCTTTGGTCTGTCTTGGCATCTGGTCTCCTGAGGCTGTCACTTGATGAATATAGTATATAAAACCCCTCCGGCTGCTGGGCAAGTTACGAACAGCTGAGGGATCTGAATTTCTAATTACACGTTGGTGGGTGGAATATGGACATTAGTGCATACCAAAGCAGCTATATCATGAGTCAGGCTCAGGACTGCAAAGAATAAATGTTTGTTGCTGATGGATTAGGTAACTCAAGGGCTGAAGCTTAAACATGACATGAATCATTGTGACTAAGCAGCCATTATTTGTTTCTCCCCAATTTACTTTGTCTTTAAAGAGAAAACGATCTTAAAACCCAAAAAGCAAAGGGTCTTTTAAAGAAATGATGATAAAGGCTGAGTGACATTAGAACACGAGGATGCTCACACCAGATGACCACCTGTCCTGGTAAAGAGAAGGTGCTCTGGGAGGTGTTCTAAATCATAACTTTGACATCATGGCTCCTTGTTTGCTTCTAGAGTCAGATAGTCCAGAATTTAAATTCCAGTTCCACCACTAACTTAATTGTGAGACATCAAGCAGGTTACTTCACTTCTCTGTGTCTCAGACTTCTCATAATAAAAATGAGTTTAATAGCAGTGTCTGCTTCATAGAATGACTGTGAAGATAATGCCTGTAAATCACTTGATGTCAACACAAAGTACATCTCACCATCGTGATGTGGTGATAAAGATGAGGATGGAAGTCATATGGTTCCAGATACTGACTTGGTTGCCTGAAATTGGAGAGGCCAATCTCAGTTTCTGAGACAAAGGGGGCAGAGAGAGGAATGTTGTGCCCCCCAATCCAGCAGTGCTCGGGGCTCCATAAGACTGCCAGATAAGCTACGGCTTCATTCTCTGAGGAATGAAAGTAGATTAGGGTTGAGAAAGCAACAAAAATGAAAGCAACAAAAATAATAGTTGTTTTGTGTGCTTTAGCAAAACTCTGTTTACTTTAGCAAAGGCTGAATACTTCTTTAAACCTGGCCTTGAAGATCAGGATTTGGAAAAGGTAACGGTGGTGAAATAACACGTTTTCAGGCGGGTCTGTGAATTGGATTTGGTTTTGGGAGATGATGTCCCTGAGAAGAGTATGCAAGATGGATCTGACAAAGGAGATAAATAGACATCAGGAGACGTAGAAAAGAAATGACAGCTTAAAGTAGTAACAAAGATTAGAGTGAAGGCACTGGATTTGGGGGATGGTTCTGTTGTAAAGTGACAGGGTCCATTGCTTAGAGGTGCTGACTTACATTAGATCATCCATGAGGGAGAAGTTGAGGGGACCCCTCAGGAGCCTGACTTCACAGACATTTGGAGGTCGTGAAGCTGGTATCAGAACACAGAAGGTAGAGCCGTCTCATTCGGTTTGGGGTAGGGATGAATGTGCAGATAATGAGTAAGTTTATATGATGGGCATGACTGGAAAATTCAAGTGGGAATTGTAGGCAGGCGGATGTGAATACAGAGAAAAACTGTACAGTCGCTGAGATTATAGGTTTTAAAATTAAAATTGTAACCTACTTCATTTAGACCCTGTGATCCTGGGAAAACTATTTAAACTCCCTTGTGAGTTTTTTCCTTGGTTCTCCAGTCCCGTTTTGTCTGGTAGGAAGAGCCGTATATTTATTACATTCTTGTTTTCATTTGCCTGGCAGCTCTGTGCCCCTTCTTTATTTTTAAAGCTTTGTTTGACACTTTATTTTAGGGTTGTTTCTTTAAAACAATATAATTGGATGTTTTTATTTAGGGGACCTGGTTTAAAAGACCTAATCTGAACTAGTAGACTTGATTTTAGTCCTTTCAGTTTATTTTGTAACTTTTTTGGTTGTGGAGAGATGCAGTGGTTGATTTGATTCAAACACTGTTCATCCCATGATTTCCCTTATTAATTTGGAAGTTGTGCTGCAGTGTTCCGTTATATTGCTGGTTACCTTTTCGTTCCCATTTCTTGACTATTAAATGACATTCATTTGTAGTTCCTACACAGCAGCTCTAAGTTAACACTGATAATATATTTTTACTTGTCCTGCTTTAGATGCTCTTATTTTTCCATTCCACTACCACTTTCGTAGAGTTGATAAACTAAATAGTCATCGTATTTCTTTTTTTAGAAATATTATTTACCACATGTAGTCAGTTTTTATGGTAATATGAAAATTAAATTGACTTGAATGTATGAAATCATAATGAATATTGAGATAAAACATTAAGATTAAAATGTTAGCCTTCAAAATCAAAACAAAAAGAAACCTAATTATATACTACATAAAGGTAAAAACAAAAAACTGACTCATGGGAGTTAATTGGAAAAAATCTTAGGGATCTTTTTGTATATATTTTCTAATTTAGAAGCCAGAGATATTGTCTTATTTTTCAAAGATCAAGAATAAGTGACAGAATCAAGACCTGAACTCAGATGTTATTGCATGGGATTTTCTGACTCTTCATCACGTTACTGGCTATTCTGGTAGACAGGGCTACCAGTAGCCTATTCATATGCTTCTGTATCTTAACATGGAACTGAGACAACAGCTGTGTATGTTTCAGAGGTTGTGATAACATTGCTCGATTCTCTGTGTCATATTGTTTTCGCCATAGTAGTGAGATATATACTCCACCCAAACAGATGTTACCCTGCTCAGAGGACCGTGCTAGATTGTTGAACACCACTGGAGCATGGAGTCCAGCCCACGAGTACACTATCTGAGCTCTCTGTCCTTCCTGTGTTGTTCTTCCTTTTAGCTGTATTTTTTTTTTATTTTTTTTTTTTATAAATTTTATTGTTATATTCCCCATACAATTGCAGCCCCCCCATTCTGACCCCAATCCCTCCCTCCCACCCCCGCCCCCCTAAAAGTGTCTCTGGTTTATAGTATTTTGTTGATTTTGATTTTCACTTTCTTATAGTTATTCATTTTCCTGGTCCCTTATTTAAGTTTTCTAGATTCCTGCTATGAGTGAGACCATCCGGTATTTTTCTTTTTCTTTTTGGCTTATTTCGCTGAGCATGATCCCTTCCAGCGCCATCCATGTTGCTGCAAATTGCATGTGTTTATCTTTTTTGAATGCTGAGTAATATTCCATGGTATATATGGACCACATCTTCTTGATCCAGTCATCTATTTTTGGGCATTTGGGTTGTTTCCAAAGCTTAGCTATTGTAAACAGTGCTGCTATAAACATAGGGGTGCAGGTGTTCTTTGGAATTGATGTTTCTGTGTCCTTTGGGTAAATACCTAGAAGTGGAATTGCTGGATCATATGGAAGCTCTATGTTTAGTAGGTCCAGAAATCTCCATACAGCTTTCCACAGTGGTTGGACCAGTTTGCACTCCCACCAACAGTGCAGAAGAGTTCCTTTTTCTTTTTTTTTTTTTTTTTTAATTTTTTTTTATAGAGGCATGTTATTTATTTATTTATTTGTTTGTTTGTTTGTTTGTTTTGTTTATACATGCACTGGGTACAGTCAGAAGCGCGGGAGGGTGAGAGAATTCACCAGAGCTGGGAGCAGAGCAGGCAGAAGGAACGAAGTACACTGCTGAGGGGAGCAGCGGGCGGCAGGAGAGGTCTGCGCGCCACGTGGGACCCTCCTCCGGTGGCCGGGGAGCAGCCGGGGATCGAACTGGCGCTGCAGAGGCCGGGCAGCTTCGCAACCCAGCGCTCAACCACTGCGCCACAGGGGAGGCCCAAGAGTTCCTTTTTCTCCACACCCTCGCCAACATTTGTTGTTGCTAGTTTTTTTAATATGTGCCATTCTCACTGGTGTAAGATGGTATCTCATGGTAGTTTTGATTTGCATTTCCCTGATGACAAGTGATGTTGAACATTTTTTCATATGCCTGTTGGCCATTTGCATTTCCTCTTCAGAGAAGTTTCTTTTAAGCTCTTCTGCCCATTTTTTGACTGGATTATTTTCTTTGTTGTTGCTGAGTCTCATCAGCTCTTTGCAGATTTTTGTGATCAGTCCTTTATCATTAGTGTTGGGTGCAAAAATGTTCTCCCAGTTGGTGGGGTTTCTCTTTGTTTTTGTTATTGTCTCTTTTGCTGTGCAAAAGCTCTTTAATTTGATGTAGTCCCAGCTGTTTATCTTTGCCTTCACTATCACTGCTTTGGGTGATGTGTCTGTAAAGATGTCTTTGATGTGCAAATCACGTAGTGTTTCGCCTATATTTCCTTCTATATATTTTATGGTTTCAGGTCTTATGTCTAGTTCTTTAATCCATTTTGAGTTGATTTTTGTGTATGGTGTGAGGTGGTGGTCAAGCTTCATTCTTTTGCATGTAGCGACCCAGTTTTCCCAGCACCATTTATTGAACAAACTTTCTTTGCTCCAATGCATATTCTTTGCTCCTTTGTCAAAGATTAGTTGACCATAAATCTGTGGGTTTATTTCTGGATTTTCTATTCGATTCCATTGGTCTGTATGTCTGTTCTTGTTCCAATACCATGCAGTTTTGATGATTATGGCTTTGTAGTATAGTTTGAAGTCTGGGAGTCTGATGCCTCCATTCCCTTCTTTTTTTTTCAGGAGAGCTTTGGCTATTCGGGGTTTTTTGTGATTCCATATGAATTTCATCAATAATTGTTCTATTTCTTTGAAGAATGACATTGAAATTTTGATTGGAATAGCATTGAATCTGTATATTGCTTTTGGAAGGATGGCCATTTTAATAATGTTTATTCTTCCAATCCATGAGCAGGGGATGTCTCTCCATTTCTTTGTGTCTTCTTCTATTTCTTTTAACAGTGTTTTATAGTTTTTTTGTATAGGTCCTTTACCTCTTTTGTTAGATTTATTCCCAAATATTTGATTTTTTTTGTTTCAATAACAAAAGGGATGGTCTTTTTGATTTCTTCTTCTTCAGATTTATTGTTTGTGTATAGGAAGGCTACTGACTTTTGCGTGTTGATTTTGTATCCTGCCACTTTACTGAACTGATTGATGAGTTGAATTAGCTTTTCTGTGGAGTTTTTGGGGTTCTCTATGTATAATATCATGTCGTCTGCAAATAGTGATAGTTTGACTTCTTCTTTTCCTATTTGGATTCCTTGGATGTCTTTCTCTTGTCTTATTGCCCTGGCTAGGACTTCCAGTATTATATTGAAAAGCAATGGTGAGAGTGGACATCCTTGTCTTGTTCCAGATCTTAATGGAATTGCTTTCAGCTTTTCACCATTGAGAATGATACTGGCTGTTGGCTTGTCATAGATGGCCTTTATGATGTTGAGGTATGTTCCTTGTATACCAAGAATTTCAAGGGCTTTTATCATGAATGGGTGTTGCACTTTGTCAAAAGCTTTCTCAGCATCTATTGATATTATCATATGGTTTTTATATTTCTTTTTGTTGATGTGTTGGATAACGTTGATTGATTTTCGGATGTTAAACCATCCTTGTGCCCCTGGAATGAATCCAACTTGGTCGTGGTGAATTATCTTATGGATACATTGTTGGATTCTGATAGTTAAAATTTTATTGAGGATTTTTGCATCAGTGTTCATTAGGGAGATTGGCCTGTAGTTTTCCTTTTTTGTGTTGTCCTTGTTCGGTTTTGGTATTAGTGTAATGTTGGCTTCATAGAACGTGTTTGGTATTGTCCCTTCCTTCTCAATTTTTTGGAAGAGTTTGTGAAGGATAGGCACTAATTCGTCTCTGAATGTTTGGTAGAATTCATTTGTAAATCCATCAGGTCCTGGGCTTTTGTTTTTGGGGAGGTTTTTGATTACCATTTCAATTTCGCTAATTGTAATTGGTCTGTTTAGGTGTTCTATTTCTTCTTTATCTAGCTTTGGGTGATTGTAGAGTTGTAGGAATTTGTCCATCTCCTCTAGATTGTTAAACTTGTTTCCATATAACTGTTCATAGTAGTTACTGATTATTCTTTTGATTTCTGCTGCGTCCGTTGTGATTTCTCCTCTTTCATTGATGATCCTGTTTATTTGTGCTTTCTCCCTTTTTTCCTTTGTGAGCCTGGCTAGGGGTTTGTCTATTTTATTGATTTTTTCAAAGAACCAGCTCTTGGTTTCATTGATCTTTTGGATTGTTTTTTTAGTTTCAATTTCATTTATTTCTGCTTTGGTTTTTATTATTTCTTTTCTTCTACTGGTTTTGGGGTTTTTTTGTTGTTCTTTTTCTAGATCTTTGAGCTTCGAGATTAGGTTGTTTCTTTGCGTTCTTTCTTGTTTCTTGATGTGAGCTTCTATTGCTATATATTTTCCTCTTATTACTGCTTTTGCTGCATCCCATACATTTAGGATATTGATGTCCTCCTTGTCGTTCAATTCAAAAAATTTTTTAATTTCTTCTTTGATCTCCTCATTAGTCCAATGGTCTTCCAGTAGTGTGGTTTTTAATCTCCATGAGGTAGGAAAGTTCCTTGCCTTCTTTTTATGGTTTATTTCTAGTTTGATGCCTTCATGGTCAGAAAAGATGGTTGATATGATTTCAATCTTGGTGTATCTGTTGATGTTTGTCTTGTGCCCCAGTATGTGATCGATCCTGGAGAATGATCCGTGTGCGCTTGAGAAAAATGTGTACTCCGTTTTTTTGGGGTTTAGTGTTCTATAGATGTCTGTTAAGCCTAATTGCTCTAGGTCCTTATTTAGAGCTTTGGTTTCTTTACTTATTTTTTGTCTTGTTGATCTATCCATTGTTGATAGTGGTGTGTTGAAGTCTCCCACTACGTATGTGTTTTCTCTGATGTCTGTTTTCAGAGAGGACAACAGTTGTCTGATATATTTTGGTGCTCCTTCGTTTGGTGAGTATATGTTAATGAGTGTTATTTCTTCTTGAAGTATTGTCCCCTTGATCATAATGTAGTGACCATTGGGGTCTCTTTTTATCTTTTTGAGTTTGAAATCTGTTTTATCTGATATAAGTATAGCTGTTCCTGCTTTCTTTTTTGGTCCATTTGCTTGTAGGATTGTTTTCCATCCTTTAACTTTGAGCCTATTTTTATCTTTTGTAGCTAAATGTGTTTCCTGGAGACAGCAAAAGGTTGGGTTTTGTTTCTTAATCCAGGCTGCAACTCTGTGTCTTTTTATTGAAGAGTTTAGTCCATTTACATTTAGAGTTAATATTGATATGTTAACATCTGTATTTGCCATTGTGTTTGTCTTTCCTTTGATTTTATTTATTTATTCTTTTAATAACTTTTTTTTTTTTTGGCCTTCTTTCATTGTTATTCGTCGCTCTGAGGTTCTGGCTTTAGGACTCCTTGTAGTATTTTTTGGAGTGGGGGTTTAGTTGCAATGAAATTCCGGAGTTTCTGTTTGTCTGGGAAGGTCCATATTCTTTCTTCAAAGAGGAAGGAGAGCTTTGCGGGATAGAGAATTCTTGGTTGGCATCTGTTTTCTTGGAGTCTGTTGACTATGTCCCTCCACTCTCTCCTTGCCCGTAGTGTTTCTTCGGAGAAGTCTGATGTCAGCCTGATTGGTTTTCCTTTGAATGTTATCTGTTTCTTCCCTCTTGCCAGCTTCATTATTTTTTCCTTGTCCTGGATTCTTGGGAGCTTTACTATTATGTGTCTTGCTGTATTTTTCCTTTCGTCGTGGAAGTTTGGTGTTCTTCTTGCTTCTTGTATATCAATTTTCAGCTCCTTCTTCACATTTGGGAAGTTCTCTTCAATTATCTCTTTGAATATTTTCTCTGTTCCTACATCTCTCTCCTCTCCTTCTGGTATTCCTATAACTCTTATATTTCCTTTCCTCATGGAGTCAGATAGTTCCCGAAGTCTTTCTTCGTTCTTTTTCCTTCGTACTTCTCTTTCCTTTTCTGTTTTGGTTCTTTTTATTTCTGTGTCTTCAAGATTACTTATTCGTTCTTCCATTTCATCTATTCTGCTTTCATTGCTTTTCCCAGAATTCTTTAGTTCTTCCATTAATTCTTTGATCTCCTGCATTTCTTTTACTTCCCTCTTTAGGGACTCAATTTCTTTCTTCTGACCATTGTTTTCCCTCTCTAGGGACTCAATTGCATTCTTCTGATCGTTGATTATTTTTCCCTTATCATTGTTTTCCTTTATGACTTCTGTCAGTTTTTTAATCACGGCAATTTTAAATTCTCTTTCTGGAAGGCTCAGAAATTCTTCCAAGTTATTGTCTTTGCAATCTGGGGGCTGGCTTTCTTTTTGTGGTGTGCTTTTTCTCTGGAGAGTTGCTAGGTTGTGTGTGGTTCTTCTCCTCCCTACTGTCTGTTTTCTAATTTGCCGTATGCGTTGGGACACTGTGTTGTTGGGACTGGCCGGCATCTTGGGTGGGCTTCTCTGTTCCCCTCTGGTTCTTCCAGGAGTCATCTGTCAGTTTCAAGCAGCCTTTACTGGAGAAAGGTCCCTGTTCTAAAATGCTGATGTGGGGACACACTCCCCTGTGCGCCTGGTCTGCCCCGGCGGTGGGTTCCTGCTCCCCTCTGGGCTTGGACTGCAGGCCAGAGGGGGTCTGGCGTGGGCGAACTTCCCCCGCTCACCTCTGGCTCCTGAGGAAGCCTTCTGCAGGTAGTCTTTATTGAAGAAATTTCCCTGTTCTAAAATGGTGATGTGGGACACACTCCCTGCGCTTCTGGTCTCAGGCACACTCTTCTGCGCGCCTGGTCTGCCCCGGCTGTGGGTGCTCGCTCTCCCTGTGGGCTCAGACTACTTGTTCGGAAGGGGCCGGGTGTGGGCTAACTCCCCAGCTGGCCACTAGCTCCTTCAGGAGCCTGTGCTGGGGTCAAGTCGCTAGGTGGCGCCAGAGATCTCTCCTAGAGCCCTTGGGGAGCTGATTTTCCACCCCGTGGGACAGGGAGCAGAGCGGGGATGGTAGGGTACACCTCAACGGCTTTGGGGTGCTGTGTCTGCCTTGTGCCCCACCGTCGTGGAGAACCCACGCCCCTAATTTCGTGCCCCGGTCTCAGTTCCAAAGCCCTCAGTTCCAGGACGTGGGCTGTAGCCCAGATCAGTGGCGCGGGAATGGCGCCTTTTGAATCCCGCTCCCCTGCCTGGGCGCCTTGTTCCTGCTCACTCAGGGAGGGCCTCCACCGTCTCCCCGCAAGCCTAGGTCGCAGGCGCGGGGACCTGGGCAGCTGCGATCCGGTCCGGATCCGCGCCACTTTCCGCGCAAGCTTACTGGGCGGCCGGGGCTGTGTGCTGGTGCTGGTCTCCTCCTGGGGGGCGGGGCTCTCTTTAATGGCGCCTGGAGCTCACCTCCGCGGTGGATCCTGCAGGGTTCGCCTCAGCTCCCGTTCACGGGGTGTGGTGGCTGAAATAGTTCCTTTCCACTCACAGTCCCATTTGCTGTGTCCGTTTTTCTTGTTGGCCGTTTTGGTTTGTTGTTTCCCTCCTCTCTGCCGGTCGGAGAGTGCCGATTTGTGGGCGGGGGAGGGGAGCAGGTCTCTGCGCTTCCCTCCCTTCTCGTCCTCTTTTATGGCAACTTTCTTCTTTGGGCAGTTTGCTGGAGTCGTCCGTTTATCTTCCGTGTCCCAGTTCTCACTGGGACCTGCAGCTTTTCCTCCCTATTAACTTTTTTTAATGGGAGATCTTACTTGCAGCGTCTCCTCGCCGCCATGTTGCTCCGCCCACCCTTTTAGCTGTATTTTTCCATGACAATAGGACACAGATTATGTGCGATAACCATGAAGATTCACTCACTATAATTACCTATGTTAACTGAGTCCAAACTGTGTGCATGACACTGTGCTGTGTCCTATTTCTCATGAGCCTACCGAGCAACCCTGTCAGGAAGACGATGCTGTACAATTTGAGGAGACACTACTTACCCAATGGCATATAGCTGGTAGATGGCAGGGCTGAGAGTGACCTCGGGTTCCTAAAGAGCCAGGGTCTATGCTCTGTCCTCTATAATTCCTTTCATTTAAATTCTTTTTAGTACATGAATAACTGGGTGTTTCTACATGGAGAGTCCAAAGTGGCACTGACACACACACGAAAGATAATCCTGGTAGCAGCAGCTCAGTGATGACTGGCCTGTTAATGTCCAGTAATTCAGGGGCTATGATGGTTTTACATTTCATTTTACATTGTGACCCCAGAATCGAGGGGAAAATGATAACCTCACAAGAGTAAAGGTTAATAATGATCATCCTAAATCTTTTTGGGAACACCCTATTTTTTTATAGAGCTGCCTCTATGAAATTAGTGATTTTTAATTATTTTGATACTGATGAACTGTGTTAGTCTGCTCAGGTTGTCCTAACAAGATACCATTGACTGGGTGCCTGAAACAACAGAAACTTATTTTCTCATGGTTCTGGAGGCTGGAAAGTCCAGGATCAAGGTGCCAGCAGGGTTTGCGTTCTGGTGAAATGGCTCTTTCTGGCTCACAGTTGGCTATTTTCACTCACATGGTCTTTCCTGTGAACATTGAGAGAAAATGAGCCCTCTGATGCTTATTCATATAAGGTTACTAATCCTGCTTGGTTAGGGACCCCCTGTTATAACCTCATTTAACTGTGACTACTTCCTAAATATCTAGCTCCAGCATAGTCACACTGAGCATTATGGCTTTAACATGTGAATTTGGGGAGTTGGGCAGGGAAGAGGTTGGGGGAGAAGGGCATCAGTCTGTCCATTTATTTTCTGCCTTTTGTTCAAAAGTCTCTTTTCCTAATGAAACAATATAGACTTTGATATTATCTCTCCTCCATAGGGAATATCTAAAATAACTAAATCTCATAGAGTAACTTAACTTTCAATTCTTATTGAAATATTGTATGTCTTTCTTCAATTTGAAAAGCTATTGACAAGCTGAGTATAAATCTGAGGCATACAGTGGAGAGGGAGAGAGAAAGGGGTCAAAATAGGGGAGGGAAGAACACAGGGACTATGGTGATGGGTCATGGGTGCTATGGTGGGTGGGAGAACTACGGAGACTATACCTGAGGGGAGAAATCAAATACTGTCCAAAAATTAACAACAGTGTTAGAATATGAATGAATGAATGAATGAATGAATGAATGAATGAATGAAAACTGCATGTGTGATCTGAACTTGGTAATAATCCAACACTCATGAACACAGTCTGCAATGTGAAAATTTTGTTTACTATTTCACCATTGTTTGCTGATTCTATGACTGTTTAAGGAAGATAGTTGTTTAAAGAAGGCACTGCAATAGGACAGCCACTAACTGATAGGTAATAGAAGTAGAACTCATTAATAGTTTGATGGATAAAGAAATATGTCTTCCTTCAGAGATTATTTGGGGCAAAGCTAATGATTATTGGTGTAGTGTCTAAACCTTTCCAGACAGTAAAATTCAGCACATCTTCTTCACCTTATTGCTAGCATATTAAATTATGCTCAAAATTAACAGTGCCATTTTTTTTCCCTTGAAAATTTGAGGAAAACAGAGGCCAAGATTGGCTCATTCAAAACTTAAGAACCCGGGCCTCCCTGGTAGTGCAAGGGATTAAGCACCGCACTATGAAGCAATCTTGCAGCCTCTGCAGCACAAGTTCGATCCCTGGCCAGCCAGGGAGCAACCCACGTGGCGCAGCAGACCTCTCCCGACTCCCCCGCTGCTCCCCTCAGCAGTGTACTTTGGTCAATCTCCCTGTTCTGTTTCTCACTCTGTCTCTAGTGAATCCTTTCACCTCCTGCATCTCTGGCTTGTACCCCAGTTCTTGTATGCATAAATAAATAAATCTTTAAAAAATAAAAACCTTAAAAACCCACATTTGTATAACCCTGATGGTTCAAGTTTTAAACCTGCTCATGTTTGCCCCTCATATTTCTTCCTGAAGCTGCAAGAGAAATAGTCTGGCTGGAAAGAGAAGAGCGAGCCCGGCAGCACTATGAAAAGCACCTGGAGGAGCGGAAGAAGAAGTTGGAGGAGCAGAGGCTAAAGGAGGAGCGGAGAAGAGCTGCTGTGGAGGAGAAGCGAAGGCAGAGGCTAGAGGAGGACAAAGTAAGATCTGCTTGGGGAAACAGGGAGGCTTGTGTATTTCAGAAATGCTGCAGATTTACTACAAACTTCCCATTAAGGTGCCAGGATGCATAGCCAAGCAGATACAGAATAAGTAGTCAGAGTTTGTTGGGAGGATGGGGTGTGGAAGTAAGATAGGAGATGGTGTGATTGTTGTTCTTGCCATCACAGAAACATTAAAAGTCTGTTTCTCTGGTCTACACCTTTAATTTATTTATGTTCAATTAATCTATCCTGAAATAAGAAGACCACTCTAAGTAATTGGATATCTGTAGGGCTTGCCATTTACTAACATTTGCACATAGATGGTCTCTTTTAGCCCTTCCTAATGATTGAATAAATATTATATATCTGCTTTTGCAAAAAAATGGAAATTTGATTAGAATGGGTAACTTACTTTACACAAGATCCTACAACTCAGTGAGTTGTGGAGTCAGGATTACACACATCCTCACCTTCTAAATTCCATTTTTAAAAGCTGTCACCACATGTGTTAAGCATCTATTTAAGCAAGGACCTGAACTACCACACTTATGTGAGTTAAGCATCCCAGAAGTGATAATAAAAGTTATTTAAGTACCTGTCATATGCCAAGGGCTTTATCGACAGGATTTGTAAAAATAGTGATTTCAGTAACCACCCGCTCCCCCCAAGCCCCCAGGTTAATATTATTGTCACCATAGGATAAGATACGGTAGTTAGGAAAGTATAGCATTTCTAACTTAGAAAATTAGGAGTACTAAGGTTGAAATTTTATCTCTAATTCCGTTTTACTTAAGTAGAAGAAGCCTCACACCACGGGGTGGAATCTAACCCTCACCCCTCTGTCCATTTAAGGAGCGCCATGAAGCTGTGGTACGACGCACAATGGAAAGGAGCCAGAAGCCCAGACAGAAGCATAACCGCTGGTCTTGGGGAGGTCCTCTCCATGGGAGCCCCAGCATCCACAGTGCAGGTAAAAGACAGTGGACACTTCTAAAATCACTAATTTTTTTTTTCCTGGACAGTAAATGTACAATTTCTTCTTTTTTCTAAGTCTGTGTTTGCAAATAAAAATCCTGGTGAAATAATTAAACTATACTTACATGGTATTTCCACTGCTTAAGGATAAGAGGGTGATGGAAGTAGGAGATAAGGTTCTCTCCCTTGACCCAGGCTGATTTCCTCATTGGTTACAAAATTCCCTAAAGATAGAAATCTATGCAATGTTTCTAAATGTGCTAGTTTCAGACTCTACATTATTTTAAGTAATTCATCTGCATAAAGGTTTCAGGATTATGGAATAGGTTAACCAGTTTTCTTTTTCTCTGGAAGCCTCATAACAATTTTGACTGATCAAAATCAATATGATGAAATTCTGTGTTCTGACCCTAATTTGTGTGTAGCACTAATGCTCTGCTTAAAAAAAAAAATTAAAAAAAAATTAAAAAAGGCAGGTCTCTAAAGCTCAAAGTAGGAGCATCTGACTAAGCTGTTCCTTATTCTTGAATGGGCATAAAACCATACTGAAATTTGGACTTAGTGGAAAACTTTATTTTTGTACTGTAAATTCAGTATACCTCAATTTTTATAAAGTATGTTAATTCTTTTTCATCTGTGTGAGTCTAATATTTTTTTTTGTTTGTTTACTTTGAAAAATCATTGTCTTACATTCTGTCCTCAGGTGGTTTTGTTGAATCATCATTCTCCTCTCACAATTTAGCAGGCCTGGACCACCACTTCACAAGTGTTGGTGGTACTAGTGAATCTGGTACAGACATCCCCATGGATGGTGATCTCCGGGCCTGTAGCTAGCACCTCGGACCTAGGGCTGGTCCATCACAAGGGGTCTCCACCACCTTAGTAATAATGCATGCTTAATACATCCCATTGCGTAGACCTAGACCTGGGAGATGGCAGTGTTTTCTTAAGTGTGACAATAAACTCAGGTGACTTAAAGGTGTTGAAATAAGCTAATTACCTGTGACGTGTTTATTTTCTTTTTAAATCACTGTTTTGTATAAAACCTTTCCAAGTGTTTTTTTAGCTAATGAATTACTGGGGATCAAAGTGCATCCAGCTGGCTGCGCCCTTTCACCCCCACTTCCCCAACACCCCATCAACACTGCTGTTGCCATTTTTAGTTCTAGGTCTTAATAGTATTTGTTTGGACTATTCTCTGTCATTCCTAACATTCAGTGTATTCTGTAACTCCTTCATTTAAAAAAAAAATCTAAGCACCTATTATCACCCTTAACTTTCCTATGACAGTGGACCAGATGTGAAAGCAAAACTTTTTTTCTGTCTTCATAACCAGCTGTATTTGGTGGAGCACATAGCAATCAACCATAAAGGGTGGTTGACATGTGACACTTCAGTCTAGGAGGAGTTTAACATGCATGCTCCCTGCAGAAAAGTTGTCATGCTGTATGTTTCACAGCTTTGCTTATTTTTCTTTTATCTGGCTGCATGTTTTATATATGTATGGTAAAAAGCACACTCTGTTACCGATTTGCAAACATTTTTAAAGGGAAATAAAGTTGTTCTGCTTTAGTTCTTGCTTCCACACTCAGGGTTTAACATGACCCTTATTACTACCAATGGGATCAAGACAAACCAATATTGTTGGATAAAATCCATTTTTAGCAGGGCTGTAAATTAGAGAAAATTGCTGCTATTGGTACAGAGAAGTTCGAAGATAATTGGAATTTGCCAAAGTTCTCAAAGGTCAAAATGATCTGCTCTGAGGGCAACCAGAGCTGACTCATTTACAAATACCGCTTACCTTTCAATGCCTGCTCATGTTCGTTCTCAGTCAGTGTTTCCTGGCCCACAGGCATTCTAGAAATGAAATGTAATCTCAATTAAATCAGTGTCTGTCTGCTCATGCATCGGCTATGAAGAATTAAACCAATTCTTCATAAATTCTTTTGCTAATTTTCATTTTGTACAATGAGAAAAATAAATAATTCTTGTTATGATTGCTCTGAAATTATAATTCTTTTTTGGATTAAGTCATATAATAAATGGTGTAGCTTCTTAATTTAACCAGAGAGGATAGTTACACTTGTGGCCACAATTTCCCTCAACAAAAGCCACAGCAAAAACTGTATTGCCCTAGAGTCACCTGGAAGTAACTTTTATTCTTCTTCCTTGGCCCTTGATCTTCACATTCATTCCATCATTAGGATGTTCCCCGTAATATGTTACCCTAAAATTTTATGTGCGGATTGCCTAAGAGCCCATCAGTTGCGTATAAATGTGAGTCACAGAAATGATGATTGGTATTTTGCTTTGTAATAGTAAAATTGCTTCAACCATGCAAATCGCAGTGAAAAGATGAGACTATATGAGGTTAAAGGAAGATTTGCTTACACCCTATTCAGTATAAATAATGGTTATTCTGTAGCGGGGGGAATAATGCATTTTAAAATTTTTGCTACCGAGGTTGTTTGTAAGACCAATCGGAACTGGGTTTTGAAAGCCTTTACCACAAGGAATATTTTTCTTTCTAGTTTTAGAAGACGCTAACAATAAAAAATAAAATATGACAAAGACCCTTTAACTTGAACCAATTTAGATCCCAACATCTCCCTGGAACCTAGATGTATACATAAAATAATGAGATTTTTAGATTTATTGTATGCCCCTTTTTTCAGGAAACATTTATATTAATGAACATGATTGCAGCTTGGTTTCACTGTCTAGACAGTAAACTAACAGCTGATTTTTTCCTCTAAAATTTTGATTTTTCTTCTCACTTGAACATTTAAGAATTACTGTGAAATTACTCAACTGCATGATAAACAATACTATTCAGAGGCTTGAGAGAATTCCGATTTATATTGCTGTCAGTTTTGTTGGGCAAATTTGTAAACCACACTAAACTGTTAAAAGTACAGAGGTGTGCTTATCTGTGGATTTCACTAAAGAAGTCCTGGAGTGGCCATCCTTTCTCTACTTAGAAAGGATTTTTCTTTCAATATGCTCTTCTATAATGAACTTTAATGTCCTGGTAAGATGACTCTGCAAATAAAGGTATCAGCAAACAAATGTTACCTGGTGTTCTTTTTATTCAAGTGATTGCATTCTATTTTACCATCACCATTATTCCTGCTTTGGGAAATCATGGAGACATTCACATTATGGTCCTCTCTCTGCTTCAATTCTGTCTCCAATATTTTAGTAGTCCTCCACTGCCTTTTCTTGGATCTTTACCATTTGGCATAACAATATGCTTGAATTTCATTGGCTGACAAATTAGTGAACTGATTTTATCTTGTAAGAAAAATGCTTTTTATTTCTAGCCTTTAAGTTACCTTTAAAATGTCCACTTAAAAAACTGTGCTATTATGAATGTTCTAGTAATCGAGCTGAAAGCATCCAATCCTAGTTTTTCCTTCCATCAGTGAACTAGGAAATTGCTATCCTGCATGCTGGCTGTCAATTAGCATTATCTCCATTTGTTTTAGATCCAGACAGGCGATCAGTTTCCACCATGAATCTTTCGAAACATGTTGATCCTGTCATTAGCAAGCGGCTCTCCTCTTCATCTGCAACTTTGCTAAATTCTCCAGATAGAGGTACAGTCAAAAAGAAAACAAAAATGTGTTCCATTATTTACTTCATGCTTTTTTTCTGAATGTTTACAGATAAAAACAAGCATCTGAAGTTGCTTTCCCTGCATTTCTTAAATAGGAAGAAAAACACTTCAGAGTAAAAAAGCAATAAACGGCTGAGCAGCATTTCCCTTGCGACGAGAACATTTCTCATTTTAGAACTTGGCTGAATGATTGCATTTAGCAGTGATGAAAGCGTGCTTCTCTCAACTCTTTAGTAAATGAGTTTACAGCTTGAAATCACCCACTTATCCACCAACATGCAAATAATCTTTGTTATGAACATTTATTTTACTTCCATCATACTGTCTTTGACCTTTCTTTTCTTTTTTTTTTTTGTATTTTCAGAATTACAGGTTTTGACTTTCTAAAACCTTTTTAAATGATTCATATTGATAGAGTTTATCTTGCTAACTTTTTTCATTTGATTAAGCTTTTCTTGATGCATTTCTTGTGTGTGTGGTTGGTTTTTGGTATCCATTTGCTTACTTAAGAGATTTGACCTAACTTCAACAATATCATCATCATTTCAGCCTCTTAAGGAGTTTAATAATCATAGTCCTTCAATCCACATTTTATTTAATTTTAAGTTATTCATCCCATGGATTTACAGTACATGAATGTCAAGTTATTTATAAAATCAGTTTTATTTTATGTATTTATATACCATAGAAAAGGCAAGCTTTTAAGATCACCTACTTGTTTTACATAGATAAAATGACTTTAAATTTTAAAAACCAAAGACTTATTGTGCAATATAAAAACACATACTCTTTAAAAGTAGCAAATTGTGGTTACTTTGAGTGCTTTATTAAGAAACTGGGAAAGGTTCAGTGTTGGTCTTTAAAAAGAATGTAATGTGTGCATGTTCTATATGTGTGTGTATATATATTTAGTATTATATAAAGTTGTTGTGGTGTTATTGTAATGTATAATATTTTATATGTTGGTGTTTATATTATCAATAATATTATTATTTATATTATTTATATATATTAATTATTTATAACTAATCTCTTAAAACAGTAAATGTTTGAACAACTTTCTATGCTTGCCTTTTAACATAAACAATTTCTATTTTTTAACCTGATTTGCCTAAATCATGATGTAGTCAAGTTGACACATAGTCATGTTCGGGACCTATTATCTGTTAAAGAAAACTGTTATCAATTAAAAATCTTTACATAAATAACCTTTAAAAAATTATATGACTATAACATAAAAATATAGCATCTGAATGCTATTCTTAGAGTTGTCTATTCATTTTTTTCTTTGGAATTGATCATTTATCCAGCACTTTCATTTCATAGTTTTGTTAACCTGGGTCTGAGACATACTAAAGTTGGGGTGAGGAGATTGGCGAGTAAACGAGTAACCTGCTTACTCTTCTGTGAAATAACCATGGCTAAATTGTCTGTTTCAACTAGAAATAAGTAGACACTTTGGAAATTCTGTATGATACTATCTGGTTGGATATTCCGAGGATAATCGGATCTTAGAACTAGGAAAGATTTGTTCAATGACTCATTTACTCCATGTGAGGTAATTGAGTTTCTAGGAGGTCAAGGTTCTGGCTTAATGTCCTCCAGGCTAATTGTTGGAGAAGAGAGACTAGAGCAGAGATCACCAGCTCCTAATCCATGTTGTTGCTATGCTGCATCTTCAGTTCTAACCATTATGGTCCTTCCTTAGATCTACCCTGACTCCACACATTCTTCCTTTGGTGAGGTTAAAGGTCAAGGGAAATTCAATGACTTATTCACATCTAGGACCAGGAAACTGCCCCTTGAATCATGGTGCAGACCTAGAAAATTAAATACTAAGCTGGATTAATGGGACAGGAAAAACACTCAACTTGGGAGTTCTGCTTCTTTGATCCCTTTTCAAAAGAACTATGAACCATTTCTTAGGTCTAATGAGCAAAGAGACCCAGAAGAAAGATTTGGTTCATCAGAGAGTTCTATATTGCCCTGAAGCAAATTTTTTAAGTAGGAAAAACCCTCAGTAGGACAGTGAGAGGCAAGAATAGAAATTCTTCTGAATTTGAACTTTCAATCTAGAAATTTAAATGATTTAGTTTATTTTTTGCTACCTATATTTAGAAGTTAGTTATGCTTTATCATCAAATTAGAAAGCACTTATCAAATGATTGAATTAGAGGCTTTTGTGACAGAATCTGTTAGAGGATATGCACCATTGCTAGATTGCTTGAGTTTTCTTAACCCTAGGACACAGCCATTTAAACAAGACTTTAAATTGAGACTCTGATATGTTCAAGGCTGACAATCAGGTAAAATGCTCTACTGGTTATTAAAAATACTGAAATATTTCCATACCAGTTGGTAAACATCTACTTCCTCAAGCCCCTCAAAGCTAATGAGTGGTATCCATTAACTCTATGCCTGTGCCCTACTAGGTTTTAAATTGTTTATGACTCAATATAGTGTCACAGGGATTGCTAAAATGACCCAAGTTAAAGGAAACCTTTGATTATCAAAGATATCTTTAATTGCTGCAACAGAGAAAATATGGACCCTGGAAGCTTTTACATTAAATATGTATGTTGTTATTTTTATACTGCCTGCTTGGCCGGCCAGCTTATTTCTCATGGAGGAAGACTAGGATATTTGAAAATAATAAGTCCTCGAATTTTTTTTCCTGGAATCTAGATCAAAGGATACCTTGGTAGACTTTGAGCTGAATATTCTCCTTGATCTAAGCAGTTTTTTGTTCATATTTTAATTTGAATTAATTGCCAACATTTTAAAATATGGAAAATTTCATATAAAATGTGAGTTTCCTACCTCTAATGAAAAATCAGGATCCGGCAATACTTGCCTGATTTCTGCACAGTCCCCCCCATCAGGATCTGAAATAGTGATTTCCTGCTTCTGGTGCAGCATGGCAGAGAAGATAACTATAATGTTTGCTTGCCTCTCCTGCTCCCTATTGCTGGAATTGTCAATATCTCATTTTTAAGTGCTTAAAAAAGATCAATACTATAGAGTTGTTTCATGAGAATTAATGCCTCTTCATTCAGGGGCTTATCTTAAAGTCAGTTGAAAAAAGAAATAGCTCTCCTATCCTAACCTTTACTAAACAGTTTTCTGCCTCTCTTGCTCAGGACATTGTTATGAATGATGTTAGAAGTCTCTTCCTCCTATCAAAATATTTTATTCACACAGCTACTAAACACATCTCTTTGGATTTGCTTTAAATACAAATCAAAGAGGGTTTTTCATGATGTGCAATTGAGGCAGATTCTTTGGTTGATGTCTTAAAGACTCACAGAATTAAATAATTGAACTTCTTAATGGAAGGAGGGAAAGGGTTACCTGTCTTTTCAATGAGACATTTCTGCAACTCTCAGCCACTTATAGTTTATCTAAGGAATGGAAGCATCCATCTTTTCTCATCTACTAAAAATATAGTCCTGAAGATTTTTGATTAATCCTAACCACTTTTCATCAATGATTTTATTCTGTGAGTGTATTCTTACTTTAGTTTACTTTATATTCCTTACTGATATACATCAACACACAAAACACACATACTACCATACTGTGGTTATAATAGCACTTAAATCCTGCGTACATTCTGCTGTGTAACTATTACTGTAGTTTTTATAATAGATCCTCTTCTTAAACTGTTAATGTCAGATAAAGATTTGATTTTACCAGGAAGATTCTCCTAATAAATAGAAAAATCTAATGAACATTTCACTAATCTTTAGATTCAGCAGAACATTGATCAACATGACCACCCTTTTAAAAGAAACTCAGATAATTAAGGTATTTATTGGAAGCTGGTGCCTTCTCTCAAAAAGCAATGTTTTCTGTAACATTTAACATTAAATGGCTTCCATTAGCATTAATTTCCTAGGATTTAAGTGCATTCCTTTAAAACATGACATACAAAAAAATGTTGCCCGAACAACTGCTCCAGAGACCAGGGATGTGCACTTGAGGCAGAAGGTGTAGAACAGAAATGGCCTTATCAGGTGTAGACAATTTTAAGAGTTTTTATAAGTAACTTGGAAGTGTGTTCTAAAATAGAGAGAAATGATCACTTTAGTGGTAGTTGTAGTAGCACTTTGCAAGCTTCTTCCTGATATTTTGGAAAACTAGTTTCTGTATTTCCTTGGACCATCACTGGAAGCTAACACTATAAGCAAAGTAATTAATTTATAACCAGCATGCATTTTCTAGCAGTAGTCCAGCCAAACCACAATACAATTTTGGACTAAATTATATAAACTGCAAATGAATCATTTTGTTATCTTACAGTTATTTTCTAGACTCTTCACACAACCACTAGTAGTCTCCAACATTATACCTATATTGAATTTTGGCTTTTCTACTTAATTTTACTTTGCTTCAGCTTTAGCCTTATCCTCCTCCCAAATTTTTATGTTATTGCCAAACAGGGTCCTGACAGAACCTGGCTTGCTAAACGGAAAAGTTAAAAGGATATTCCACACCGAACTGTGAATGCAACCTCTTTCATTTATTATCTCTAATTTGCCCCAGTTGCTCAATCTCCAGTTGATGGAGATCTAGCAGAATTTAAAGGAGACCCTTTCTATCTCTGGAAACCAGTCTTGCCTGAACATGCCAAAATCTCTGTTAGAGTGGCTCATACAGGTATTTAGGGAGCTTTTTTGGCTGAGATGCACGCCACCAGACCTCTGCCCACCCTGCCCATCTGCATGTGAGTGGAGGCAGCAGTGCATGCCAAATCTGTAGATGAAATGATGTTTCTGTTTTGTTACCTGTTGACAACTAAAGGAGGGTGATTAGCAAAATCTGTGTCCATCAGGTGAATATAGAGCCTGCTACAAACAATATCCTGAAGAAGGGCAGCTCAGGGAACTGCTGTGCCTTTGGACGGGTTCCTGCACCCCTAACTCCATGCCAGCTGGTTGCTCTGGAAAGCCTGGTCTCTCTCCAAGGTCCAGCATTTGGAAGTGATAGGTGCAATGCTCTCGCCCTCTTGCCCCTGGAGAGAATGCTTCTAACATCTTGCTTATGTGGTGACGTTTAGCTCGCCGCCTGCAGCTCAGCCCTTGGGAGAGCAGCGTTGTTAACAGACTGCTGACGCCCACACACTCGTTCCTGGCCAGAAGTAAAAGTACAGCCGCCTTGTCTGGAGATACAGGTAACACTGTCAAGGTGTAACTTTGCTGGTGAGGTAAAGTCCTCCTTTTGAAGCATATCTCTCTGAGCTGCCAGTTTCATCTAATCACATCTCCATTTTCCCCCAAATGTGTGCTTTTCTCTTCTTGAGTGAACACATTTGGAAATGTGTCAGTTGGTATTGGTTTCCTGCCCTGGCTCTTTTTCCTCAAAGCTTCCTTCTTAGCATCTTCTCAAGATGCCAGATACCAGGCAGACAAAGGATGCCCCTCTTTGTGATCAGGTGGCTTCAGAAGTTTCTGTTTGGTCATAACATGACCAGAAAATCCTATCCCTTACCTGCCTTTTTTTTTTTTTTTCCTGTCCCTGTATCTTAACGCATAATCAGAGGTAGAAATAATTTCATATTTAATACTAACATCTGGACTTGAAAATCAAATCAAAGTACAAAGGCTGCTGAAACAGTTTTATAAAGTGGCTGTGGGCTGGCCACTTACCCTCCCTGTACCAGCCTTTTGTATGTAATCTAGGAATGGCCCCCACCCCCACTACCAGTAACTCTGAGAGTTGTGGTGCAGGCTAATTAAGGTGTTCTTATTTGTTACATTCTTTGAGAATAAGTTAAAATGTGCCAAGTACTAGTTATTATAATTAGTTATAACTCCTCTATTTTTTTGAAATGCAAAACATGTCTGAATGTGTCAATTTATTTCATGGAAATGAGTATAGTGCCTATATCTACCTATAAAGAAAGATAGGAACTAGGCTTTTGGTAACGTCTACCTCGTGGGGAATTGATTTGGATTTTCCCACATATCTTTGGGCACAATTGGTAAAGCCCAGTAACCAGCCTACCGGCCCTCATCTTTGGCACTTAGGAAATTGTTCAGCCTCTTTCTAAAGCTTCCCTTTAAAAATGCTTTGCCTTTGCAAGCCTCTTCATGTTCACTAGCCCTCTTTACAAATAATAATTCTGGATGGTTTTATGAAGTCTTTCATCTACGGCGCCCAGAAAGCTAATGAGTATCAACCCTAATTCTTATAATACCCCTGGGAGACAGTCAACAAAACAACTGTGGGTGAATTCCCACCACTTGCTTCTCCAAACAAAGTACAGTGACAGTAAGTGTCTTATACCAGAACCCGTGGAGAATTGGTGACTTGATTCTAGATGCGTTCCCTCCTCCATTCTCAGCACTGAGGGTGCTCTGTGAGCTGTGCCATCTACGGGGTGACCATGGTGTCTTGTGCTTTCTGTCAGCTCTCACATTGCATCTTGCCATTTTTCTGGAAGAAAAAAATAGTTTATTTCAAGATAATTTTATTTTTTATCCTATGAATTTCATAGAAGTCACAAAAACCTTTCATTTTCTACCTAATTGGAAAATTTTTGCAGTTTAGTCCTATTTCATAGGATCTGAACAGTGTGTAACTTAAACTTCTGAATCGCCCCATTGACTGTTGTCTTATACTAAAGGACTGCGTCATAGCCAGAAAATTGTCTTTCTTTGCTATTTCTGTCATCTCTAACTTTTGTCAATTCTTTCATTCTTCCCTCTAGTCTTTTCCAACACCATTTCTTCATCTTCTGTCCATTCTACTTACCCATCTTTCCACCTTCTTCATTTTTCATATTCAATTAAGGTGCTTTTTATCTTTACTTTGCACCTTTGCCATTCTCCTTTTTACAAAGTTACATGTTGTGTGATTCATTTTAGTGTGAAGCAATGCATAGCCTTTTCTCGAGTTGCCTGAATTACTAATAGGTCCCTAAGATCATTGTTCCCTCTTACTGCATTGATTCAACTTACGTTTAATGAACCAAAATGTAATTTAAAAATTTCTTTCCATTTGGAAGGATATATGTAAACATCTCATATTTATCTTGTCAAAAACACATGTTCCATCACTGTCATTTTTTTCACCTCTCCTTGATTGTTCTTTCTGGTCTTTCCATTTTAGTGTTGTCCCTTGATTTCATCTTAGTCCCAATTGCCATTGACAGGAGGATAACCTTATGTCCAGAGGCAGGGTTACAATAGATTGAAACAGCTCTCCTTACCACAAGGTGTTTATTGATTGCAAACATGCAGAACAAGCATAGAGCAGTTGAGACTTGGGAATCACAGTCTCATACCTCTCTTATGTGGCCACTGCTTTGGCTTTAATATTCCATGTCTCTTTTTAAAATATATTTAAAATCATGTGATTACTAGAGGCTTGAGATTAGTGAGCTAACACATGCAAAATGCTTAGAATAGTACCTGCACAGAGTAGGCAATCAATAAACATTAATATTTTATTCTCTGTGCAACACTTCTACTGCTTAAACTATACCATCTTTTCTCTTCACCCATTGTTTCATATACAGCATCTTGAATAAGAGAAAATAATGCATGCTTGCTACCAAGAATAGGACAAAATACAGTATTATAGAAGACTTCTCCAAAGACATTTTATGTCTAATTAAACTGCTTTGGAATATGAGGGGCACTCTGAAGGGAAAATAACTATATATTATTCTTATTTCAGAAGAGCACAACTATTTGAATAACTGATTCAAGGTTTCAGGTTTTTCAGTTGCTCAGAACAACATTCTCTGAAATGTAGTATCCTTAGAAGATGTGTTTGGTTTTTTAGCCACTGTTCCTAAATTTGAAGGGTTTGTAGTAACCATGCTAAGCTTAAGGATATTTTCTTAATGTTCTTAATATTACCTTGGCAGTATGATAAAGAATGAACCAGAAGGCATGGTGAGACTGGATTACATCCAGGATGAGCCCAGGAAGTAGTGCATAGATATCCCCTGAAATTATTAGTTTGCACTGGGGGCGGAGTGGGGGGGAAATCATGTTTCTGTGCTTCATTCCTTTTTCAGTGCCAGATTCATGGCCCCAGAGCAGGACTTTTGTTGTCCAGAGTTTCTTGATCCTTGAGCCAGGTGAATGGCCTGCCTGTGCTGTGGGACCTGAGTGCTTTACCTGGTCTTTAATCCCACAGAAGTGTCTTGTGCCAGGATGTTATTCTCTCAATGCATTTGATTGCCTTGGAAGAATTTGCATTAATGAACTCTTACAGTCTGGAAATGCAAATGCTTTTTATGGCACTTGAGGAAAATTATTTTCAAATGGTTTGCCCTGTGATCATAAGGCAAATGAGGAGAGGTTCTCCTTCCTTACAACACAATGGAAACTTCCTTCGTCATTCAGTCTAAGGCAAAGCTTTGTCAGTTGCTAGTGAGACACACACGTTTCTTTAAAAAAGAGCTGAAGGAAAGTGAAGTGTTTTAGTTTATCCTGAAGGAATAAAATCGTATTTTTCAATGATGGAGAAGGAAGTACATTTACCAATCTATTCACTGCCATACTGTTCAGTGCTCACCAGAAGATGAGAGGCATTTAATGAAAGAGATCACATTAATGAAGATGCAACTGATCGGCTTTCTGTCTACAGATTAAATCAGAAAACAAATATTTTGACTCTATAATCCTGAAATTAAGATTATCCCAAATTTGTCTTGCAAACTAGTTTTAATTTATTAATACTATTCAGTTGACAAAATGGTCTCTTTAAAGGGTTGCTATCATGACTGGCACTAGGTAAAGTCATCTTATAACATGGACCAAACACATGATATTCCCCTCAGCAGTCCTGTTTGTCTTATTTTTTGTTGGAAAACAAGGTTTCTGGATTAGCCTGAAAATGAAACTTGGAACTTTAGTGGCCAAACTTTTGACACCTATGCAGCATTAGATAAAGTTCCTTAAATCCATCGTTGCTCATAATCACTTGATTAAGACAGTGTTCCTTTGAAGGTGAATGATCAGAAACTGTGGTTTTTCAAAAAATATTCTATCTTGAGTACAACTGTAAAAGATCATGATCCATGATTCAGCCTTGATTTTGGCAATTCTAACATCTTTATGTTCTGTTCCCTTTTTTAAATGACTTCATCCCTTCCCCCTATACTATATTCTGCTGCTTGTTGTAAACCATAAAATGCCTTGGTTTTGAGGGCAGCCCAGAAGCATGCATTTGATTTGCATTTAAATATTTAAATAAATAATTTACAGATTTCTACTCCCACCCCCTTATTAGTTAGCCTTATAAGTCTTGACACCTGGTAAGACTTGATGATTTAGCATTTAAAAATTTCACTTGCTTTTTTCCCACGGCTGTTAAACTTTACTCCTGGCATAGTTATATATATCTTGCTTGCCTGCTTGCTTGCTTCCTTTCTTTCCAACTTTTGTTCCATCTTAAAACTAATTAAGAAATATCTGATTATAAACCCGTTCTTTTATAAAAATTATCTTATATCACTACTGTAGCATTTTTACCAGAACCATCAGTTTATAGGAATATAAGGCCATTGCTTTCTATAATTATTGAATTACATCTATATATTTAATCATAAATATTAAATAGTGTTAAATAGCCAAATAGAGTATATATTTCAGATTTTTTCATTTGGACATGCCTGCCTTTTGGACACTGTAAACGGATAGGACTTAGAGGAGAGTTGAGTATGATGGTTCTGGACACCTTTAGGTAATAACATCTTCTTCCTACTTTTCTCTCTATCTCTGCTTTGCTCCTTTTCCTGAACCTGCTTTTGGCTTTCTTCCACCTGCTCCTCTGGCACTCTTGTGTGTAAAACAATCACCTGCACCCTAGTTATCCCCATTTGTCCTCGTTCAGCATCTTGCAGTCCCATCAACATGCCTTACAAAGCTGCATACTCTAGAAATTCGCTGGATCGACCAAAAGTCTTTGTAACACCACCCGAGGGCTCTGCGAGGAGGAGGACCATTCATGGCACAGCGGTGAGTAGCTACTGGGAGCACCTGGCGCCCCCGGGAGCCTGTGCTGTTTCTGCGCGGTGTGGGTCAAGAGTGTAGATGGTGACATCCACCTTCCTTCCCATCCCACCAGTCTTGAATCTGACTGACCTCACGCTGGTGTCCCCACACATTCTCTCTACTTGAGGATTTGCCCTCTCCCTAAAAATTTGAATTTGGAGGTGACACTGGTCTTGGTCCAAGCATGTATGAGTGGCTAAACTCCCCAGCTGGAGCCTACATACAAATAAGTGCAGTGCCAGCACGTGGCATGTGTCTGTTGTTGAAAGTAAGGAGCCTTTGAAAGAGAAGTAGCCCTCACCTGCTTCTCTGCCTTTTATCCCAAACACATGCAGAAGCTACTGAATTCTGAAATAGGGTTCACTAAAAAAGCAAGATAAAGAGTTTTTATCCTCTTTGCTCATCCCTGTCAAGACCCAGATCTTAAAATGTAGTGACAGAGTGTTTTGAAAACACTTATTATTTGCTAAGTAACCGATACCTACAATGCCACTGCACTGTGTTATAAACTCAGTTTTTGCAAGTGACGAATATAATTTGTACTTGTTATTACTGGTATGGTGGCTGAGCTCATATTAATTTTCACCATGCCGTACATGCAATGAAGTCACTTGCATGTTTCCAGGAAGCTTCTTTGTTTTGAACTGTGTGTTATTTTGGTATCCCTTGAAAGATGTAGATTTGTTTTGTGGTCTTTGTTGTATTTTATTCTTAAAGGATTCACCAATCAAACAGCAGATCTCATTGCTTTTTCTCCCTTGGAGAAAGCATGACACATTTAATGAAAGACTGATACAATTTTTTAAAATCTTCCCAGAACAATTCAGATTTAATAAAGCTGATAGACACTTAAAGGGGTTTTGCTTAGACATTTGAGGATAATTTGAGAATTGTAAGAGCTTTATAGCTTTGCCTCCAGGCAGTTTTCTCTCAAGCCCTGCAGGCTCTCAGGCATCAGTGTCTAATTCATGACTGAGTCAGACATCCAGACCTTCAAACCAAAGGTGAAACCACCTTTGATGTCTGGGAAGTTTTCCATCCTTAGCGTGTTGTTCCTTCAGAGATTCTAGCTGTTGACAAAATGCTTTATTGCAACAGAACAGCTTTGGCCCCAAATTTTGGATACTGTGGAGATGACTGAGAAATCACAAAATTAAAGTGGCTAAAGGGGATATCCAAAATGGAGTCAGGTGCAGTAAGAGAGTAGAACTTACGTCTGTCTAGTATGCCTGACTATTTGATAACCTGCATTTACAACCACATAAGATGCCATCAGCAAACCAGCATCCTGACACCTGCCATTGGGGAGTTTGGAAAGATAGGGCCATGCCTTCCACAAAGACCAAAAAATGCTATGAGATCTCCATTTCACAAAGGACAGTCTATCGCTGCACTGGCATACAAATATCCCTCCCTTTTGCATGTTTTTCTTTCCCCTTTTAAAGACTTTACTACTTACTTCTGTGAACCAGGAGCATTCAGAAGGCCTTGCCCCAGTCCATAGCAGTCTCTGAAAGACCCCAAATGAAACTTTGTTCTCCTTTGCACATAAACCTCTGGCTCATTGCTATAGTTTTTCTGGTTAACAGTATTTACTGCGGAGGAAAAAGCATTTCCCAAAGGAAAAATATCTTGCTAAGGATAAAAATCCTTCGAGCAGGGAAATTGGAGGCCTGACCTTGGGCAGCAGATTATATAAGGGATTTTCACTGCATGATCCAGAACCTCTACTTTCTCACCCTTTTAGTTTAGCTTTGGGGTATTTGTGTGTGTGTGTGTGTGTGTGTGTGTTTATGCCTTCCTCTTTCTGTATTTGAGCTGTTGGTCATCTTCTCACTTCTTTACAACCAAATATTAAGTAAATACCTATTGCCAGAAATTGACTCCACAAGTCATTCATACCCTGGAACTGTCACTGTGGAACTCAGTTGAGCAACTAGTGACATAGTAAGATGCAGCTAATACAGTTTACACCTTTACCAGTTTTAAGTGTACACATCAGTAGTGTTCTGTATATTTGCACTGCTGTGCAATCTCCAGAATACCTTAAATCTTGTAAAATTGAAACTATATCCATTAATCAACTCCCTATCTTCTCCTCCCCTGACCCATAGTAACCATCATTTTACTTTGTTTCTATGAATTAGACTACTTTAGGTACCCCATATTAGTAGGGTCATGTTGTCTTTTTGGCTTATTTCACTTAGCATGATGTCCTCAAGTTTCATCTGTATTGTAGCACATGACAGGATTTCTTCTGTTCTTTTTAAGGCTTATGGTATTCCATCATGTGGGTGGGTGGAAGGAAGGAAGGAAGGTAGATACATAGATAGGAAGATACCATATTTTATTATTCCATTCATCTGTTGATGAACATTTGAAAACTTCTGCCTCTTGTCTATTGTGAATAGTGCTGCTGTGAACATGGTATGCAAATATCTCTTCAACATACTGCCTTACACTCTTTTTATACCCAAAGCAGGAATGTTGGATTTTATACTTCTGTTTTTAATTTTTTGAGGAACTCTGACATATTGACTGCATCATTTTACTTACATTCCCACCAACAGAACACAAGGGTTCCATTTTTTCTACGTCTTCACCAACACTCATTATTTTCTTTTGCTAACCACCTTAATGGGTGCAAAGCAATATCTTAGTGTGGTTTTGATTTGCGTTTCTCTATCAGTGATGTTGAACAACATTTTATGCTTGTTAGCTATTTGCATATCATCTTTGGGAGAAAATATTTATTCAAACCCTTTGTCCAGTTTTTAACCTTAACCTTTACTTTTTCAATATTTTAATTGTTTATAATTCTATTTACCCTTTATCAGATATATGATTTGCAGATATTTTCTATCATTCTGTTGGTTGCCTTCTTACACAGTCATACACAGAAGTTTTTAAGTTTGATGTAGGCGCAATTGTTTCTTTGCTTTTGATGCCTGTACTTTTGATGTTATATCCAAGAAATCATTACCAAATGCAGTGACATAAAGCTTCCCCCACATGTTTTCTTCAAGAAATTTCACAGTATTAAGTCTTATATGTAGATCCTTAATTGAGTTAGTTTTTATATGTGGTATAAGGAAGGGTCTAAGTACATTCTTTTACTTGTAAATGCACAGTTTTTCCAGTACCACTTGTCAAAGATTGTCTTGCCCTCTTTCCCAGCCTTCTTAGGGATACTTGAACCATACATACAACGGTTTATATCTGGACTTTCTATTCTACTCCATGGGTATGTGTGTCTGTCTTTGCTTACTGCAGCTTTGTGACGTGTTTTAAAATCAGGATCTTTTGAATTCAAGCACAAAGAAGAACTTTGTTCCTTTTCAAGATTGTTTTGGCTACACAAAGTCTCTCAAAATTCTGTGTGAATTTAGGATGGATTTTTCAATTTCTGCAAAAAATGAGATTGAATTTTGATGAGGATTGTATTGAATCTGTAAATTGCTTTTGATAGTTATGACATCTGAACAAGTTTTCCAGGGCATGAATGCAGGATGTCTTTCCATTTATTTGTATCTTCGTTGATTTTTTTTAGCGATGTCTTCTAGCTTTCAATGTACAAGTATGTTTCTTTGATTAATTTTATCTTCAAGTATTTTTTTCTTTTTGATGTAATTGGAAATGGGATTGTTTTCTTAATATCTTTTTCAATTTTAGTTAACTTTGTTCTAAATTCAAGTGGCTGTTAAGCACTTGAAATATGTTTTGTGAGACTGAATTTAACTTTAAAATTTAATTAATTTAGGTCTAAATTAAAATCATCAAATGTGGCCAGAGGTTACATATTGGACATCACAGATTTAAAACATGTCAGTTATCAGTAAAGTTTATGTTAGACAGTGCTATCTATCTTGTCTCTCTTGGAGAGGTTATTTGTATTCTAAGCTTAATGCAATTGTAAAGTTAGACTTTGTCCTGCTGGTAAATTGTTTAGACCATTAACATGAACTGCTTGATGCATGTAATCCACCTAACTTCTGGAAAGGGTCAGCAAGAAAAGTGATTATGTAGACTGCTGGCTATTTACTCAGCTCAACATGAGAATCAGGAGCACCATTAGGTGACTAAGTACAAGATCAATGAAAGGACTTTTGAAAGAACTATGAGGGCAAAATCATCTCTCTGCCTGGAAGAAAGTTGTCAGGTATTGAGCATTGTCCAAGCCATCTCTCCCCCCTCCCTCTACCCCTCAGAGATGACTACAGGAGATCAGTTTGGAGAAAGAAAGATTGGTTTAATGGTACTTTAACAAAAAAAGGACTATCTAAGGACTATACATTCTTATGTAGGTTTACTGCCTCTTGCCTGTCTTATTATCATGACAAAGGTGGGAAATTTGTCCCCAAACCTTCCATTTCACAATTATCCTTCCTGACTTATTTTCCCATTAGATCACTCCTTGATCTGATTTCAGCCAAATTAAAATGTTTTAAGGAAAAAAATGCTATATGAGGAACCTAACCCCAAGCTCCCTTGGGAAGAGCCTGTACCTTCCACTCTGGGGACTGATCTGCCAGAGACATAATTGCCACCCTGTACACCTGCCAAGAGAGTCCCATATGGTGGCTGCCACTTCTGTTAGCCAAGGACTGCGCCTGCTTCCTGAGGTCCCACCGCCTGCCTTCTGGGATCAGAGGTGGAGCAGAGGGTTTTGCAGCCATCAGTGAGGCAAAACTGGTAGCACCTTAAAAAGCTCTTTCCTGTCTCAGTCTTCATTGGTTTCACTTAGAAATTCCAGGAGTTGAATACAGTAGTTCCTCTTTATCCCAGGTTTTTCTCTCTTTGCTTTCAATTACTTGCAAGAATTCCTGGTCAGAATTTTACATGAAATGAGATATTTGAAAAAGACCATTTACACAAAACTTATTACTGTATAGTATCATAATTCGATTTAATTAATAATTATTAATCTGTTACTGTGCTTAACTTATAAACTTTATCATAGGTATGTTTGTATCAAAAAACATATATGGGGTTTGTTACTGTCCAAGGTTTCAGGCATCCTTTGGGGGTCTTGGAACTAAGCCCTTGCAGATAAGGGGTGTCCACTGTGTTATCTGATATGCAGTTGTCTTTGCCCAACTGATAGCTCATAAACTAGGAGGCTGAAAGAAAAATGGAGAGAAACAATTAGAAGGGACACTGATGGGAACAAAAGGGAAGGAAAGGAAGCAGAGAGTTGATACTTGAGCCAGGCAAAAAAGGAAAGAAGAAAAGGGAACCTGCCAGCTGACTGGGCCTGATCCCCGGTACTATTCTGCCCCTTTCCTTGTGCCCTGGCTTCAGCTTTCTACCTGGACCGCATAGAGTGAAGGGCTTGTTGGTGACACAACGAGCTAGGAGCTATCTACCATAATGTCAGAAAAGTGAATTTTCTAGGCCTCCCTGATGGTGCAGGGGTTAAAGACTCAGCCCTATCAAGCTATTGTCAGTCACTTCAACATGAGTTCCATCCCTAGCTAGGGAGCTAACCTCTTCTTTTCACACGGATGCCCATCCCAGACCACTGCTATGAGTTTCAGATATTTAGAATGAGTCCTTCAGTACATTTTTTGGTCTTGGTTGACTTTACACCATCAGACCACTTCTGTGTCTCTTTTTGCCTGTTTCAATTTAAGAAAGGTGGCATATCTCTGAATTATTAGTTGGCATTCAGAGGAGGCCTGATGTTTTGGCTCCCCCCCTCAGATTTCGATTTCATCCCTAGTGAAGAATACTAAAAATAGCTTATGTTCCTCACTTTGAACCTGACTTTTCCTTCAAGAGCAAGAGGATGCTGGGTGAGGAAGAACTCATTTGTGTAAGAATAGAAAGAGAAAAATGACTTGATGTCTGGTACAGCAAGTATAAATTTTTTAAAAGCAAAAAATTAGGTTAGTATTTTCTGGGGAGAAAAACATTAGAATACTAAAATATTAAGAGGTAAAGACATGTTTTAATTAATAGTGGAAGTGATTTTTAATCAGTCTCTAATTAAAGACTGCAAGTGATTTTATTTTGACATTAGTGCCAGCTAACCAGACTTTGCTACTGGTAATTTTAGATGAAATGTATAGAAAGTAAACTTTCTAAAAATATGAGTGAATTTTATTTTTGTAAATATAACTGCAAATGTCACATGCCCAATGCCTCCTCATTAGTGTCACAATATGTTAAGTAATAATTTTCAGCTTTAGCTGACAAGGGCCTTGTGTTAGGGTGGAATGGATAGACATGAAAACAATTAGAATAAATTTCTGAAAGGTTATTAAATAAATTGCATCTCAACCATTGAATACCCTGAAAATAGTTGTCCAACTCATGAAAAAATCTAATTGTGTTTCTCTGAACTTAGAGCTTTAAAAGGGAGAAGGAGAGAGAAAATGTACCCTTCCACCTTACACCTGGCCTCCGAAGGGCTATGTCTCCATCTAATCCCAAAGCAAGATCACCAGCTTCCTCCCGACTTTGGTAAGTGAGGTGGAAGAGACTGGCTGGGTTGCTCCATGTTGGAAAATAAGTAGCCTCTGTCTTTTGAAAGGAGGCTGTTCTCCCCGTATTGTGTGACCTTGAGTTGGGGAGGAACATTTTTCCTTAAAGGAAATAACAAAGAAAACTGAAATGAGTCTCTGAGGTCAATATTTCTGCATTTGCCACATAAAGGACAAATATACATAGATAAATATCTTTATTTTTTACTTTGGTGTTGTAGGACTATTGCAAGGTAGAAGTATGGGGAAGGAAAGTTCTGGAAAGCCTGTTCTGAAGTGTCCCCTTCCCTTTACATTTGTTTGTTGCCCAGGCTCCCATCCAAGTCCTTACCTCATTTACCTGGCACACCCAGACCAATATCATCTTTGCCTCCTGGATCAGTCAAAGCTACCCCTGCCCAAGCCCGGCCCTCATCTCCTGGCAACATCCGTCCTGTCAAGAGAGAAGGCAAATCAGAAACGGAGAGGAAAGACTCCCAGAAGGAACCTCAAAAAATTGCCAATGAGTCTTCATTGAAGGGCAGGGTACCTTTAGTGAAGGTGGAAGAAGCCGCAGTTGAGGAGGGGACCACTGTTGAACCAGAGGCTTCCTGTGGTAAGAATTAACTCACTTGGATGGAGTGTGAATTGATGCTTTCTCTATACTTGCTGCCTTTTTCTTCTATGCTTTTACTTTGCCTTTATTAATTCATTCATCTGTTCATTCTTATTAGGGACTTGGAAATCTCACTGTGAGACTAACTTTGGGAACTTAAGTTTAATTTTCTTATCTATAGAAAAAGAACCATACATCCAAACACCTTTATGTTGCTGGATCCATAGTGTGTTACTTCACTCATGGTCTCTCAGTGGCTGAGTCTGGTCTTTCACAAAGTGTGATGTTCAGAGCATCCCCTTCAGAATTACTTATGTTACCTACTGCTGAATAATTATCCCAAAACCTTGCAGCTTAAACCAACAGCAGTTATTACATCATATTGGGCAAGAATTTGGAAGCAGCTTAGCTGGGTGGTTAGAAGGTGGCTCAGGCACATGTGTTGTGGCAGGTGACCCTGTTGTTGCATGACAATGTCTCCATAGATTTGCTTGACGCCCTGAGGTCTGTGCTTGCTCTGGGGCGTCCTGAGTGAGTGATCCTGGGAGAAAGAATCACATGGAACTCACAGTGTTCTTTTATGCCTAGTCTCAGAAGTCACATGCAGAGAATTCACAATTTCTGTCATACTCTGTTTATTAGACACAGGACATAGGTTCAATTCACACACAGGTGGGGTAAAAGGGAGGATTTTCAGAGAATTTATAGAATATTTTTAAAACTACCACATCTGTAATGTTTACAGCAGAACCTTGGCCTCACCTCAGACCTACTGAATCAGAATCTATGGTGAATCTAAGGACTCTGAGGGACTCTAAACTTGTCAGTTCACTCCTGTGCAAAATTGCCAGGTACAATTCAAAGTGTCTAGTTAAATTTCTCCATTCCTGTACACACTGGAGTTTAAGGACCACTACTTTAGCTTATGTGCTTTACAAAGCTCAGATTTTTCCCCCCAAGTATCCAGTAGATATCATCTCCCCTGGCTAACCACATGCTATTTTGAAATTTAAAAATCACTTGCATCTAGGAATTATTTCCTGTTGAAAATTGTATTCTTTCCAAATTTTCTTCTCAAGACTTAATTTCAATATAGAGGATAGTCACAAAGAAAGAATAGATGGCTGGAGAAAAATTACTGTATTCTTAGAAAATAGAAGAGTCCCACTCTTGTCTGCATGGGAAGAGAGAGATGTGAGAGAAAAAAGTATACTGATGGTAGAACTTGTGGGAGGAGAAGGAGAAACGTAAACTTGAAAGAAAGGTCTGAAATGGTCAGATGCCCCGGTTCACCCCTTGCTTGCATGTGAACCTAGCTCCTATGCGAGGCTCCCTGCTGTGCTGCTCCCAGGTCATTTCCTTGACTCTAATAAGACCAGAGAATGCTGTTCCATCTTACCTGTGCCATCTGGACTGACAGTGGAGGCCCAGGCTAAAGGCTGAAGAGGCAGGCCCTGGACTCCAGACACCTCAGACATGTAGGCAGCTCTGGGCTGACACGTGAAAGGAACCTCTTCCTTGGATGTCCTCTTCCCAGCCAGAACCTGGGCCCACAGCGTGGTTGTAGAAGGACATTCGTCCTCTGGTAATGAATAGTCACTAAAGAGCAGGAATTTTTCAAATGTAATGACAAACGAATGGACGCTCTCATCTTCCTTCTGCTCAGGGTATAACTTCCCACACAACTTACCGTGAGGCCCTCTACTGGGTACACAGTATATGTGGTTAACTGATTTAACGTGTATAAAAATAAGACTTGGTGGCACAGTGGCAGCTTTGTTGGATGTCTCACTTACACACGCAGCTTTTTGTTATCTGTTGCTTGGATACAGATAGAATACAATGAAACCGTGAGAACACAGGGTAATAAACATTCCCTTTTCTTTTATAATGATAAATTCTAGGCATGGGGTGTGGGGAATGCTAGTTTTTGTTTTGTTCTTTGGGTTTTGTTTCCAATTGGGTTTCTCCTTGTACCTGTTTGTACAGCTGCTCCAGCTCCAGCCCCAGCCCCCGCTCCAGCCCTCGACCCCACCTCCACCTCCGTCCCGGCCCCGTCATCCACCATGACTGCCAGCGCTTCTCCTAAGGCCTCTGCAGGCACTACCGACCCAGAAGAGGCCACCAGGCTGCTAACTGAGAAGAGGCGACTGGCCCGAGAGCAGAGAGAGAAGGAAGAAAAGGAGAAGAGAGAGAGGGAAGAGCTGGAAAGGTAACGAAGCCACATCACTCTGCCTCATGTTACCAATGTCCTGGTGACACCTTGGATTACTTAAATCTTCAGACTGAGTCAAGACGGGGTAGTCGTAATGAGGGTGAATCACAGTTGCTCTTACCTGATGTTCCTCTGACCACTGCGTTCTTGTTTTTAAATCACATTTTCTTATTATAACGACAGTCTAACAGTAATGGGAAAAGGTTTAAAGAAAACTGTAGTCGTAATCTCATTGGATTTCAACTGTGTACATCTTGGGTAATCCTTTCTAGTCTCTCTGAATAATGTGTGGGTGTGTATATAGACAGAAATAGACACACATATTTACATAATTATAACCACAATAGAGATACAAGTGTGCAATCTGATTTTTCACATATCTTTAATCTCCATATTTCCTCACTCTCTTTCTAATTAGCATTCAAAGAGGCACAATTAGAGTTCATGTTTTCTTCTTTCTAGACAGAATTCCTCCCAGGGTAGCTGGGTGAGGGTCTTAAATGCCCACTGCTCACCTGTCAAGACACTATGCCAGAACAGTTTGCTTAGTTATCCTCTTCCCAGGGCTAATAAGGCTGATGTCAGTGTAATATAATTGTTCTTCACGTAAGCAGAACTGCCCCTCTGGGCAGGATCGGAGCTCCATGCTTGGCTGCCACCTTGGGTGGGTCCAACCCAGGATGCATATTTAGGGTCCCTCGCCTCCTGTCCTGTGCCAGAATATTGAAATCTGTATTATTTACAAAAAGTTATATATTTTTACCTTATAATTTGTTACTAAAAGACCATCCTTTAAGAAAAATCAGTGCTTAGGGCCTCCCCGGTGGCGCAGCAGTTGAGCGCTGGGTTGCGAAGCTGTCCGCAGCCTCTGCGGTGCCAATTCCATCCCAGGTTTGATCCCCAGAAGCTCCCCGGCCACCGGAGGAGGGTCCCCCATGGTGCGCAGACCTCTCCTGCCGCCCGCTGCTCCCCTCAGCAGTGTACTTCGGCCCTTCTGCCTGCTCTGCTCCCCGCTCTGGCTCTGGTGAATTCTCTCACCCTCCCGCGCTTCTGACTGTACCCAGTGCTTTGTATAAATAAATAAATCTTTTAAAAAAGGGGAGGGGGGACCTCCCCGGTGCTGAAGCGGTTGAGCACTGGGTTGCGAAGCTGCCCGCAGCCTCTGCAGTGCCGGTTCGATCCCCGGCTGCTCCCCGGCCACCAGAGGAGGGTCCCACATGGCGCACAGACCTCTCCTGCCGCCCGCTGCTCCCCTCAGCAGTGTGTTTCATCAGTCTGCCTGTTCTGTTCCCTGCTCTGGCTCTGGTGAATTCTCTCACCCTCCTGCACTTCTGACTGTACCCAGTGCTTGTATAAATAAATAAATAAATCTTTAAATAAAAAAAAAAAAGATCATCTATCCTTATAAAAAAAAAATCAGTGCTTAGATTCTGCTGCTATTTACCAGAGGCTGGGAACATGGGGGAGACGTAGAGTGCCTCACATTCTGTCCCTGGATGATGTTGAATGTATCCAAGTAGGGGTTTTTCTCTCAGACCTTGAACAGACTGTCCTTGCAGTCACCACCAACTCGCTTTCTGGAACGCCCATCGTTATCTTGGTTTTATATTTGTCTCTTTCCAGACAAAAAAGAGAAGAGTTGGCCCAAAAGGTGGCTGAAGAGAGATCTCGCCGGGAGGAAGAATCCCGGCGGCTAGAAGCCGAGCAGGCCCGGGAGAAGGAAGAGCAGCTGCGGAGGCAAGCAGAGGAGCAGGAGCGGCGGGAGCAGGAGGAGATGGAGCGCATCCAGAAACAGGTAGGGGGTCCCTGGGCTTCCAGGGGGAAGAAGCTCAGTGCAGCTGCTTTCTGAATGTGGGTAGAGGTTCCTCTCAGTTGAGCAAAGGAAAATGTTCCCTGCGTCTTCGAAGTCTCCTGAGCCTCTGTGTGCTCTCCTTTTTCTCATGTTCTCCATCTGCCATCTGGCCTCCACCTTGGGGTACCCTGCGAAATTGGGGCAGCAGGCAAAGTCAGCCTGTTTCTAAGAAGCAAAATATTAACTTTTTGTTTTCAGAAAGAAGAAGAAGCAGCTCGTTTTCGGGAAGAAGCAGAGAGGGCCCGGCTGGAACGGGAGAAGCATTTCATGAGAGAAGAGCAGGCACGCATGGAGAGAAAGAAGGTAGCTGGATCTGACAGCAGGAGCCTGGCACTCTTAATTGTTCTCATTCTGTCCTTGATGTGCATCTGTGCAAAGATCAAGAGACCAGTTCATTGCCATGAGAAGACAAAATGCTTTCCACTGTCTCAGATACACTGAAGCAGGTTTCAGTGGTAATATGTTCCTCCAAAGAAATCACTTTATATTCCAGCCTTCACCAAAGAGTTCCTTCCTATACATGTGGCTTAAGCCAGCTTCAGCTTTTTTGAATAACTCCAATTAAGATAAAACAGTGGGTAATATTTTTCCCCCACATGACATGTTTTAACAATTTGCTATTTGCTTGGTCGGTGAGGTTGGCCAAGCTAGTTTGCTTTCTGTATCTGATCCTTTTGTTCAGTTCTTTCTTTTTGTTCTTGTAGCGACTTGAGGAGATTATGAAAAGAACCAGGAAAACAGAAGCTACGGACAAGGTATTAAAATAGCCATTTTTTAACTATCCTTAAGTGACTAGTGAATTCTAAAATTCACTTGTAATATTAATGTTAAAAAGTTATTTTTTTCTTTGGTAGAAAAATGTTGATCAGAGAAATGGAGACATAGCCAAGGAAGCTCTCACTGGAGGAACAGGTATTTATTGCAAAGACCTCAAGTCCATACAAATAGACTTTTTGAATTGACTCTCTGGAAGTCAAGACATTCATGGAATGATTTTTCAAACAAAAAGATATACTTTCACTCACTTAGAAACCTAGGTGTGTATCATCTAGTCCACAGAATTTTTGCATTTGGTAAAATTCTCTAGTATTCGTGGGAGGTGTCATTTCACGCTTTATACTCTAATGGAATTGCTTAATAGCTTAAATTCTTTTTTTTTTAAATGCCAGAGGGCATTTTTTTTTTTAAAAAGATTTTATTTATATAAGCACTGGGTACAGTCAGAAGTGCGGGAAGGTGAGAGAATTCACCAGAGCCAGAGCGGGGAGCAGAGCAGGCAGAAGGGCCGAAGTACACTGCTGAGGGGAGCAGCGGGCGGCAGGAGAGGTCTGCGCACCACGTGGGACCCTCCTCCGGTGGCCGGGGAGCAGCCGGGGATCGAACTGGCACCGCAGAGGCTTCGGGCAGCTTCGCAACCCAGTGCTCAACCGCTGTGCCACTAGGGAGGCCCAGCTTAAATTCATTTTATGTCATGTGCATATATTTCTAAATATCTGTATATATAACTACATATGCTTATATAGAGAATATGTACATGTATTTATGTACACAAACTGTTGGCATTTTCTTTGTGTTTATAATATTTAATTTTATTATTTACTACCCACTAAAGTAGCATGTATTTATATTTGCTTTTCAGGATTGTAAACCTAATATTTTCACAACTTGTGCTTCTATCCATTCTCCAAAAAAAAAGATTTAAACATTTAGTTCTGACTTCAGAATAGAGTTAAAATTAGAAATTTGTTGAAATTTCATAAGAAAGCTATCCATATGACATAGGCTTCAGAAAGACAGATGATTAATTTCTTGGTTATTTTAAGCCAAATTTGATTTAAATAAAATCTGCCTTAATGTTGTAGTACTCAGATTTAATTAATATTTATTAAATTCCCTCTCATGTCAGGTATATCATGCATACATTGCCTTGTTTAATTTGCACTGCAGCCTTATTTGGTAGAAGATGCTTTCTCTTGGAGTCAACAGGCATTTTTGGAGACCTGTTAATGTGCCAGTCCCTTTCACACACAGGTGCGAAGAAGTGTAAGTGGGTGAGAACAGGATAGGCTCAGATCTTTCCCCCAGAAGGACCAGATTGAGTGACGGGCCCCAGTTCTCAGGGCTAGAGTACAAGTCACCCTCTTCTAATTCTGCTCCTTCTGTGATCCCACGTGGTCGTTCTACAAACAGGTAGTTCACAGATAGCTTGTCATTAAGCCTCATCTACAATATCAGTATAAAAAGAAAGGGTTAAATAAAAAAAAAAGGGTTAGAGGTGTTGCTGGGGTTTTTTGTTGTTTGCTCGTTTTGATGTTTTTTTTTAAAGAATGAAAGAAATATCAAATGAAATGATTGATATAAGAGAACATTCTCTGTGAAATCAAATGGTCTCCAAATATAAAATATTGATATTTGGGGATTTGGTTTTATATCAAGAGAGACTATCCTAATTTCTCTGGCATAGTTCTCCATAGTGGGATTTTCATGCTTGTTTTAAAAATGCCCTAATTAGCCTCCCCAGTGGCGCAGCAGTTGAGCGCTGGGTTGCGAAGCTGCCCGCAGCCTCTGCAGCGCTGGTTCAATCCCCGGCTGCTCCCCGGCCACCGGAGGAGGGTCCCACATGGTGCGCAGACCTCTCCTGCAGACCTCTCCTGCCGCCCACTGCTCCCCTCAGCAGTGTACTTCGGTCCTTCTGCCTGCTTTGCTCCCCGCTCTGGCTCTGGTGAATTCTCTCACCCTCCCGCACTTCTGACTGTACCCAGTGCTTGTACAAACAAACAAACAAACAAATAAATAAATAAATAAATCTTTAAAAAAAAAAAATGCCCTAATTATGTTTGTTTGGAGATTAGCACCCCTAGTGGTTACTTATTTGCCCCTTCACATTTTTTTTTTTTTAATCAAGTTGTCTCTAAGAAGTTGTGAGTCATCATAATGAGCATTTTAGGTTGCAAATTGCAGTGTTTCAGGAGTGAGGCTTTTAGTGTGTTCTTGGCCAGGCTCTTTGCTCTTTCTTTTTTTCTTTGTCCTTGCTATTATCAATTCTTAAAATATACTTTTACCAGTTGAAACTTGTCACCCATCATATCAAAACTCACAATAAATGCAGTTTGAGTTAATACTGCTAAAATGAAGACTATCTGGCTAATAAGTTTTCCTCAACTATATCTAGTTGAGGGCTAAATGATCCATCTTGTGCTCCACAGAGAATTGTAGGATAGGAAGCAGGTGAGTTTAAAAACCTGCCAGAAATCCTCTCAGAGGCTGCCTGTGACCAGCTGTGCACATTTTGGTAGCTTTAAACTCGTCAACTTATTTGCTAAAGTTAACAGACTCTTAGTACCTCTCTCTGTTTTACTGAATTTGTGCCAGGTTGTGAAGTAATACTTCCTTGGAATTATGTCAGTTATTCTTGCACATCAAGTTAAAACCTTAGACTGCCACAAATTTCCATGAAACTGACCTATTGGAAGATTTACAAGATTGGAAGTGACCCTGTCAAAAATTTCAGTCAATCACAAATATTAACTTTAGCTGCACTCCAACATGAACATTGAGGTGGTACAATTAGGTACAAATCACTATGGCCTAGTGTTTATGAAGTCCCTATTATTCTAAGGGAACTAGGACTAAACTGAGTGTTAAGAAGTATATTTTATCACTACAGGTATTTCATGGAGATTTGCTCCAAATCTTTCAGTAAAGATGTTATGTGTCAGGCTGATTAAGGCAGCGTTTTGCCAGCTCCTTCAGTTGCCATGGTTTCAATAATATGTACTTTTTGTCCCAAGCTAATTTAATGCAAGTAAGAATAATAGCAAATGATTCCAACCCTTACAATGTACTGGGTGCTGTTCTAAGTATTTTGCATATATTAAACATATTAAATGCTAATACATTTAGTACCCATAGCAGCCCATGAGGTAAGTACTGAGAAACAGAAAGTATGTAACTTGCCCAGGCTTATACAGGTCATACGTAGCAGAGCCAGGACAGCCAAATTAGGCATTCTGGCTCCTGGGGTTTGGATTTAATAATAGAGTAGTAATAACCTTTTGTTCTGTCTTTTTTGTGGTATCCAGCAGTATCTGCACTTCCAGGCATGACGAACTCTCCAGGAAATGGAGAACCCATGGCCAGCCCACATGTGGTTACCTCGCACCAATCAGATGTCACTACTGAGAAGTGAGTGAAATGACTGGGGCCTTTTTTACTGACATGCACTAAAGCAAAGCACACTGTCTTTAATCCCTTCAGTCCCTCAGAATTTCCTGGGCCTGATGGAATTTTGTGGCTCTGATATTAAAATTATCTTTATGTTCATACATTTTTGGTAGAGCTAGTCTAGTAACTAACAAATTATTCCCTGTAATTTTACTTAATAGTCACACTAAAACCTTACCATAGAAAACTCAAAGATATTTTCTCTTTCTGAGAAAAACCTCAGACAGGAAATTTGAGATAAAGAATAAGTAACTGGGCCTCTCATGGTGCAGGCGGTTGAGCACCATGCTATGAAGCTGTCCACAGCCTCTGCAGCGCCAGTTCGATCCCGGCCAGCCAGCGAGGGTCCCGCATGGTGCGGTAGACCTCTCCTGTCTCCCCCGCTGTTTCCCTCAGCAATTTCGTCATTCTGCCTGTTCTGCTCCCTGCTCTGTCTCTGGTGAATCCTCTCACCCTCCTGTGCATCTGGCCTTTACCCTGGTTCTTGTGTAAAATGAATAAATAAATCTTAAAAAAAAAAATAAGTAACTGTTAGTGGAATTGGAGTATCAAAAGATTGATTCTTAAGAATAAAGAGAATTCTGAAGACTGCAGAAAGAGAAGACCCAGAAGAAGCAGCCACAATGGACTATATCCAAGGAAGAGCCCATCTCCCAGCTGCAGTTGAACCCCTGTAGAAGATAGGATGGCTGGGCCTTGCTGGATGACAGAGAAGTTGCTATGCTTTCTTACTGGTTGAGCTTTCCCAGAAACCTACCCTTTAAAATGCCTGGGAAATCTGTGCCCCAGGAGGTACCTCACCAGGGGCATTCTACCCGAAGTCTGCACTGACAGGGTGCTGAGGGAAGCTGCAAGAGCCAGGCACTGGAGAAGCCCTTCATGTTGAGAAAGTCTCTTGCATGGCAGAAGGTGGACATGAGATGCCATGGCTGTACTGTCGGTGCCGCTGAGCAAGCACCAACCAGAAAGCAAAACTCTTTGCTCCTGCAATGTCTCTTTAGCATCCATTTCAGTCTTACAATGTTTGCTGGTCCTTATATCCTCTGATATTTAATAATTGGTTATCTAAAACCTGTAGCACATTCTAATTGTTAACAAATAAGAATGGGTGGGGTGGTCAAGTGGGAGGGGAAGTGAAATCAGCTATTGACTCAAGTCTGGGATTGGCATTGCCATGAGGACTTGTTGGCATGTGCAGACCTGGAAAGTGATGGGAATTGAGAGGAACGAAGAAAGCAAGTTCCAGGGAGATGCATTCCACCTCTTCATCTTTTGCCAAAACTTTTATTTAAAATTCCTGTGGAATGATAACTCAAACTGTTTCCATGGTTACAGAAAGCTCATTGGTGCTGGAAAGAACAGGAGGTTGGGTGTGGCAGCCCCAGCCCTGAGCACAGCAGGTGTCAGGCATCACACGCCTGCAGGCTCATCAGACTGCTCGGGGCCAGGCCTCCGCTCCCCTCCTTGGTGAAGGAGCAGAAAGCATCATCATAGTCTGAGTGTGAATCATATATTTATGTTGTTTTTTATAACGTTTACAAATGGTATTTTCAGGGTATCGTGAGCAGTGAAGCTCTTGGAACAGACACCCTTTTTTTCCCTAGGAGAGAAAATACAATTAACAAAAATGTACCAAAATATTGAACTCAAAATATTGAACTCCCTCGTGGCACAAAGGGTTAAGACACAACCTGTGAGCTATATGCAGTCACTGCAGCATGAATTAGATCCCTGACCAGAGAGCTACCCACATGATGCAGCAGACCTCTTCTGTCTCGCCCGCTGCTCCCTTCAGCAGTGTATTTCGGTCAATCTGCCTATTCTGTTCCCTATTCCTGTCTCTGGTGAATCCTCTCACGCCCCCTACCTCTGGCCTGTACCCCAGTTCTTATATACATAAATAAACCTTTAAAAAATATATATTGAAATCAGAAATGCTTTAGAATGTGTTCCACAACACTTTTCATTGATGAGGGAAAGTAAACTATTTCCTGGAAGGGGGGAGTGGACATAAAGACTCTTCAAAAAAACCAAAAAGCAGTAGAAACATCACGTTCACTTTATTTTACCATTAGGGAAGGAGATGGAAAAAGACACTGGTTAGCCAAATTTCCAGAAATTTGCATTCCTGGCACTGAAGACCTGATTTTCTAATCTCTGACCTGTTTCTTTCCATAAACCTCTTTCCATAACTAAGTATTCAAGTTATGATCAATATGTATTAGGAGTAAAAACCTTACCAATTTTTACTTTTTAGTCTTTTTTTTTTTTTATTTGCCATTTGGAAATTTTAACTTTAGGATCTTTCACTAGGGTTATTTTTAATACATGAGTTGAACACGAACAAATTATGCAGCTAACAAATTACATTTTATTGCCACAATCCAATAAACAATAAAATTAATCTTGCTCTTTTTTGATGCACAGGCATTGTTTTTGCTACACTATAAAACATAATAATGAGCATATAGTGCTGCCAATTTAGTTACGGAGCTTATTAAGAGAGTGAAAAATGTCAGAGAAACTACAGGTAGAAAATTAAGGATTTGAGGGCCTCCCCGGTGGCGCAGCGGTTGAGCGCTGGGTTGCGAAGCTGCCCGTGGCCGGTTCGATCCCCGGCTGCTCCCCGGCCACCGGAGGAGGGTCCCACATGGCGCGCAGACCTCTCCTGCCGCCCGCTGCTCCCCTCAGCAGTGTACTTCGGTCCTTCTGCCTGCTCTGCTCCCCGCTCTGGCTCTGGTGAATTCTCTCACCCTCCTGCACTTCTGACTGTGCCCAGTGCATGTATAAACAAAACAAACAAACAAACCAGCAAACAAATAAATAAAGCATGCCTCTATAAAAAAAAAAAAAAGAAAGAAAGAAAATTAAGGATTTAATGTCCAATTAAGTGTACCACAAAAATAAATCCAAGGGCCTCCCTGGTGTAGCGGTTAAGACTCAGTGCTATCACTGTTGTGGCCTGAGGTCAGTCCCAGCCAGGGAGCTAATATGGCACGGCAGACCCCTCCTGTCTTGCCCGCTGCTCCCCTCAGCAATGTATTTCAGTAGATTGCCTATTCTGCTTCCCATTTGTCTCTTGGTGAATCTTCTCATCTTCACACCTCTGGTCTAAACTCCAGTTCTTCTATGCATAAATAAATAAATCTTAAAAAAATAAATTAATAAATCCAAGATGGTAAACTGATAAACATGAATTAATGAGAATGAAGATGGGGTCACAGGCAGATTTAAGTGACAAATATGAGAAGGTTGGTTTTGGACATTTTACCTATAAAATTATGCATGTATTTTAGGGACCCAGAGACATCCATGAATAGTTGAATAGCCAGGGAACATACAAATAGCATTGTGAGAAAAACACAAGAGATCCAAAGGCATTATATTTAGTGTGGATTGTCAGTATTTGTGTGACTTTGCAAATCATTCCTTTCACTCCCCAAATTTTATAATCCCATGATCTTTGAAGTGAAGGTTCTAATAGTATCTACTTTTATCAGACAAGGGAATGTGAAAATGCCTGGAGTAGAAATTGATTAATGTGTGGAACTATTGATAATGAGAATGATCTGTTGATGAATTGATCTATTTGATAAACTTTATAGAAAAACAAAAAGATTTTTCAAAAAAATAAATGTATCATAATTCACCATTTTTATTAGTAAAGATGTGGTCAGTCAACCCAACATTTTGATTGTAACATTGTAGAAGTATTATGAAAGTGTTCTTATCCTGAAAATGTGGTTTTTAGTTTTAATACTAACTCATTTTAATTTTGATTTTTTTTAATTCCCCAGTAGTCCCAATTTAGAAAAACAACCAAATGAAAATGGAGTATCTAATCAGAATGAAAATTTTGAAGAAATTATAAACTTACCCATTGGCTCTAAACCATCCAGATTAGATGTCACCAATAGTGAGAACCCAGAAATTCCTTTGAATCCAATTTTGGCCTTTGAAGATGAAGGAACACTTGGGCCACTGCCTCAAGTAGATGGTGTTCAGACCCAACAGACAGCAGGTAAGCTTGTCTCAAACCATCTTCAGTAATCATCAGAAATGCATGGCACCCAAGGGAGAATGCACCTGCACTGTGACTGACACACACTTTGTCCATCTAGGAGCCAGATGAGCCACATGGAAAAGACTGTGCACGGATCATAGAAATTGAACTTTGTGTTGGACTGGGCATCTTCTCCCACTGAGTATAGAAATCCAGTCTGCAACAATTATTGGGTGTCCACCACTCTGACCTCCTGAAGCAGCACTCATTGCCCAACTGCACTCCCTGTCAGAACACCCTTCATACGAAGACAAATGTTTACTGCCTTCCCCTAACTTTAGCACTATTGGGCCTAGTTTTGCCAACTGGAGAAAAGATTTGCTAGATTTTTTTCCCACCATTTATCTCAGCTCTTCCAGTATATGAAGATTGCCCCCATATTCTTTCATCATGTTTCTCTTGAGTAACATGAGACAACCTGGATAATGCATTATTGTCCTTTCTAAATGTAATATGATAGATAGTTATGATTTAGATCGTGAGACAAGGGCCTCCCTGGTGGCGTAGGCAGTTTAGCGCAGTGCTATGAAGCTGTCAGCAGCTGCAGACAGTGCCGGTTCAATCCCCACCAGCCGCGGAGATACCCACATGGGACAGACCTCTCCTGTCTCGCCCACTGCTACCCTCAACTCCCCTCAGCAGTGTATTTCAGTCAGTCTGCCTCTTCTGATCCCCAGTCTGTCTCTGGTGAATCCTCTCACCCTCCCACAAACTGGTCTGTACCCTGGTTCTGGTATAAATAAAAAAAAAAAAAATCTTTAAAAAAAAAAAGAAATATTAGATCCTGAGACAAGTGCACTGAATTTAGAGCTTACTGAGCCCATCATCCCTTGTAGCCGTTGTTGATCAGCCAGTGATTCTTTTTTTTTTTTTTTTTAAAGATTTATTTATACAAGAACCAGGGTACAGGCCAGATGTACGGGAGGGTGAGAGGATTCACCAGAGACAGAGCGGGGAACAGAACAGGCAAACTGACAAAACACACTGCTAAGGGGAGCAGCGGGCGTGACAGGAGAGGTCTGCTGTGCCATGTGGGCCCCTCGCCAGCCGGCCGAGATCAAACTGGCGCTGCAGAGGCTGCGGACAGCTTCACAGCGCAGTGCTCAGCCGCCTGCGCCACCAGGGGAGGCCCCAGCCAGTGATTTTCTTATACCCTCTCTGGGATTCACACTTGCCCTGAAGTCTCTGTGCCAAATTAATAATAGTTTTACAGGACCCAGGGAAATAAGGAGCGACAGCAAAAATTACCAATTACATGTGCCTGGCAGTTCAACAGCACCATCCCATTGGCCTGGAATAAATGGGATAATCTCAGCTTCAAACCTCTTTGTATTCTGTTAAATTGTCTCCTGAGGACCTATTTTTCATGTATTAACCAGCACCTTTCTGTACCCTTCTGAAAAAAGCTAGCTAAATTCTGCATGTTTAAATGGAGTCAGTAAAGAGTTATTTGTGCTCATACTGTTTTGTTGTTTTAAATTCCATCTATGAACTTGTACCAAAAGTTTTCCACTTTAATTGGTTGAAAAGGCCACTGTTAAGCCCTCATCCAAGAAAGTTCCTCTAGTCTCACCTTGGGAATATAACATCAACTTCAGTGAACTCTCCTTTCCTAGATAGCAAATGAAAGCTGTCAAGGTCCTCCCAGGTCTGACATCCTTATTCTTAAACTTTTGGGAGCAATCTGATTACTTGTACATTGTTGGAAACACTCCTGGTGCAACTTCCTACATCATGTCATGTCACAGACTGAACCCCAGATGACCTTCTGCTTCATTTGCCAGTCGTTAAAACTACCTTTTGATTTATTGTCATTCCATTTTCAGTGTCCTCACCCTTTCATACAATATACTCCAGTACCTGTGATCTTGAATGGTAACTGATCTTTTGGGGTCTTGACTGTTTATCAATATATTTTTATTTAAATAATCTCCAGCATATGTTTGGAGCTTGAAGCATCAGATACCGAGGGTATAAGACAAATGAATGTAAGTCCCTAACCTCAAAGAAAATATAGTCATTGCATACAATTTAGCAGAGCCTATGTTAAAGAACAGAACATGCATTTTCCTATTAGTAGAATTCACGTCAATATAGACCATAGTCTGATAAAATTCCTTTTCTTGTATGACAGTGTACATAAAAGCACAGTGAAGTTTTAGAAATGTAAGATTTTATATAAAGTCGTACTAATTTGTTCTCTTTTCTGTTTCCTAATATAGAAGTTATATGAGAATTTCTTCTGAAGAACCAAAGCAGAAATTTAATAAGAATTTCTACAATTAATGGGATTTGTTCCATGCTATAAAGGAGCATTTCCCCCCTCCTCCAGTTTTCTAAAGATTTCTTGACCATCATTTTGAAAAGACTTTATTAAAACCAGCTAAAGACAACAAACTGGATAACTTTTCTAATAATTTTCATCAATAGAGAAAGAAATGCTCCTTATTCTTCAGTACTTTAAAATGGGCTTTTTCCAGTGTGCTCCTTCTTAGCAAATCAATATTTTTCTGCATTCTCTAAAAGATGAGAGCATTTGGCTATAAAGGAAATGTGCTGAGTAGGCATGATTTTTTCATACAGATATTTTGGTCTTTACAAACTAACATGTAAAATTGGCACAAAAAATTACCTTTTGCAATGTAATACTTGAAAAATAGTACCTCTTTACTCTCCAAGTAGAGTAAATTGGGAGGGGGAATGTTTAAATTAAGCCTGTTTATTATTGCAAAGAGCTCTATTTGTAGAGGCAAATTATAGGCAGATTACCAGGTTCTTATAAATGCAACTTGTACATGAATGTTCTGCAAACCCAGCTGTCACATTCTTCTTGCATCTCCTTTTGCAAAAGCATACTAAGCAGTTTTAAAATGTGAAAAACAAAAGCATTATTTTTTCAGAGCAAGAAAATAATTTACTGTCATCTTAAATAATGTATTTATAAAGTTTTTCCAAGTAAACTAATCAAATCAATTAGAAAAATGTGACAACATTGCAAATTTGATTTATTAGATGCATTCCTTATGATTTCATGAGAGAATGTTACCAATGATTCAGGGCTATTTCTGAAGTCTGTATATTGCTGCTGTCCCCAGTGATGTTGGGGCTTATCTTTGCCTTACCTGATCACAAAATATGGGGCGAGGGGATAAAGATTTAATATTTCTTTAAATAAAAAAAAGAATTTGGTTTTGCTCGTTTAAGAGCAATAAAAACATGATGGAATGTTGACTGTGTTTGGCTCACAGGCCACTGTGCAGGAGGCCTTCACAAACATCTTCGTTCTTCGTGGCAGCCAACAGCTTTCCTCTTCTTCACTTCTGCGGCTGAGCTTAGCTGTACAAACTTGCACTTTCATTTCTTAATAAAATGCAATTTTATTTTACCATTTTAGAGACTTTTAATAAATACTGAAGGAAAGGGGAGCACAATTTTTTTATGTGGAGAATTAGAAAAAGTAAACTTCTGTCACTAATGTGATGTTTTATAGAGAGACTGGTTAATCTACAAGGTTGAATGAGCGCCTCTTCATTTGCTAGACTCCTTTAAATCCAAGCATATCACCTTTAATAATAGCTGTCATTTGTTAAAACATTAAAATTTGGGGGTTTCCCCTATTCTCAGTTGTCCATGTACTTAGTCATTAAAAAAAGTCTGTTCAACAAAGTTGTTCTATTTGTTTAAATCAACCTAGCATGAAACACGAAATAAAATGTGTTTGACATAGCTTAACTTTTAGGTTTCTCATATATTAGTAATTTCACTCACATTGATTCTTGAGTTTTTAAATAGCTCTTGATTTATCCCAATGGCATATTCCCAGTGAAAAGAAGTTACTAGCATCCTTTATGTTGTCCAACTTGAACAGGTAAATAGGATAAAGTTTAGAGCAATGGTTCTATTTTGACTAGGTTTTCCTTTCATGTTATTTAACTTGAGTGATCATTAGCAAACTGAATGCTTTCTAAGTAATCAAGTTTTAATTCAAAATGACAAAATATGGGCCTCCCAGGTAGCACAGGGGTTCAAGTCTCAGCACTATCAAGCTATTGCAAGCCACTGCGGCATAAGTTCGAGCCTTGGCCAGGGAGGTAACCCACATGGTGCAGCAGACCTCTCCTATCTCACCCTCTGCTCCCTACTTTGTCTCTGGTGAATCCTCTCACCCCCTGCACCTGTGGCCTACACCCCAGTTCTGGTATGCATAAATTAATAAAAATAAAATATTTTTAAATGACATGAAATTTATTTTGTCAAGAGCCACACTGCCAGAGATTGACCTTAACCTTTACAATGGCTAGATTGTTTTCTATCCAGCCCTTGAAAATCAGTATTTGCCTACTGATCTTAGCGATGTCTTAAGATGGCACTATATTAAGGGAACTGCTCAGAGACCTCATATTTGAATAAAATGGAATACAGAATGAAAGTGAATGGGCTTTTAATTTCCTTTTCACACCATTGAAGACTGTCTAGGTAATTTTTTTTTTTAAGATTTATTTACTTATGCATTTAAGAACTGGAGTATAGGCCAGATGTACGGGGGCAGGGGAAGTGAGAGGATTCACCAGAGACACAGTGAGGAGCAGAACAGGCAGATCTACTGAAATATACCGCTGAGGGGAGCAGCGGGCAAGACAGGAGAGGTCTGCTGTGCCATGTGGGTAGCTCCCTGACTGGGGATCCAACTTGTGCTGCAGAGGCTGTGGATAGCTTCACAGTGCTATGCTTAACCCCTTGTGCCACCAGGGGGGCCTCTGTCTAGGTAAATTCAGTCACCAGTCATAGGTTCCGTCTGTAAGTATGTATGTCTCATTTGGAACCTTGCCACCTGGTGATATAATAGCAAAGCAAAAGCAAGCACTTACTCATAAGCATTACCTTTAGAAAATTGGGGGAAGTTTCACCTCCACTTGTAAGCAATCCCATGAACACCTTGACTGAAAGGTCCAGGATACAGGAGCACTGACATTCTGAAGGCAGAATTAGGTAACCTGATTGAGTCAGGAAACATAGTCTTGAATATGTGAGGTTGGGCAGATGATGGCACAGGAACACAATTCTAGACATGAGTTGTTATCAAAAGGCATTTGCTTGCAAGATATACTATATTCTTATACTTCATTTCATGCATTTTGCCACTAAAAATCTAATCACCTTTCAAGCACTATTCACTGATGAAAAATTATATCCCTTATGTTAACACTTGTACAAATTTAGGTGATAGTATTTAAAGTACTCACCTAGCTACCCCCCTGCATCATAGTCCTCAAATGACTCCTACTCCTGGGGAAAGATTAAAGCTAAATTGTACGTGCAAACATACATCACAAAGTTTATAGTAAAGCATTTTTAAGTAACACCGCATACTAAATTTAACAGGCACCAATAAGTTCTCCCATTTTCCACATTCCTTTTTTGTTTAACTGATGTAGGCTGATAGTTAAATAATTTCCATCTGTTTGTGCATACATAGAATATAAAAGGTCATGATGACATGACTACTGGATCAGGTTACCGAAAGCAATTTTCAAAAATAACATTACTTCCAAGAACTTGCCGCCTTTCCATCCTGATTTTGTTCAACAAACACTCACACCTCAGTAACGAAGCAGGTTGTCATTTTCTGACATCCACTAGCACCTCACTGTTTTGGGGGAGGGATTTTAAAGTCCTTGCAAGAAATGAGAGAAAGGGACCAGCATGTGAATAGATGTGGCAATTTTAAATTTGTTATAAGCAAAATATTTTATTAGTAACAATTTCTTTGGTGACTTCAGGTTTACTTGGGTTTTTGTGTTGGTAGCTTTCATTATAACTTTAGAGGTCAAGGGCCTCCCTGGTGGTACAGGGGTTAAAGACAGTGCTATCTGGGTTTCCCTTGTGGCGCAAGGGGTTAAGCACAGCACTATGAAGTTATCTGCAGCCTCTGCAACATGGTTGGCCAGGGAGCTACCCACATGGTACAGTAGACCTCCTCTGTCTCACCCGCTGCTCTCAGCAGTGTATTTCAGTCAGTCTGCCTGTTCTGTTCCCCACTGTCTCTGGTGAATCCTCTCAGCCCCTGCACCTCTGGCCTGTACCCCAGTTCTTGTATGCATACATAAATAAATCTTTAAAAAAAAAAAAAACGCTATCAAGCTATCGCCAGCCACTGCAGCACTAATTCAGTTCCTGGCCAGAGAGGAACCCACATGGCACAGCACACCTCTCCTGTCTTGCCTGCTGCCCCACTCAGCAGCAGTGTATTTCTGTAGATCTGCCTTTTCTGCTCCCCACTCTCTTTGGTGCATCCTCTCACCCCCTGCACCTCTGGCTTGCACCCCAATTCGTGTATGCATAAGTAAATCTTCAAAAATAAATTTAGAGGGTAAATGTAATTTTAGTAATTATGGTACAGTTCAAAAGAAATTTTAAATTGCTGTTTAACAATATGCAGTAAAATATAAAAGCTGACAATCATTTGCATTGTTAGATGTCTGATACCTCGCAGAAGACTAAAGGGAAGGGCTAGAAGCTGGGGCTCACTTTGGGAGCAACGGAAGGGTGGTAAGATTCGTCATCTGGTGTGAGGCTTAGGTTTGAATCCAGATTTGATGAGCCATATGGAGGTCTGTAAGTGACTATGTTCTCCAAGCCTGAATCACTTCATCTGGATATGGAAAACAAAGCCCATCTCATAGGGTTGTCTTTTTTTTTTTTTTTTAAGATTATTTATTTATACAAGCACTGGGTAGTCAGAAGTGCGGGAGGGTGAGAGAATTCACCAGAGCCAGAGCGGGGAGCAGAGCAGGCAGACTGATGAAGTACACTGCTGAGGGGAGCAGTGGGCGGCAGGAGAGGTCTGCGCACCATGTGGGACCCTCCTCCAGTGGCCGGGGAGCAGCTGGGGATCGAACCGGTGCTGCAGAGGCTCCGGGCAGCCTCGCAACCCAGCGCTCGACCGCTGCGCCACCGGGGAGGCCCTCATAGGGTTGTCTTAATGGCTGTCAAGTCTGAAGTAAATGAGAGTCAGTGTAAGTTTCTAACCCATAGTAATTATTTAACAAATGTTCAAATGTTTGGTCTTTGGATTGTGATGTCTGTGGTTGGCAGGGCCACCAGCAAGGTCAGGAGGAAACTGCCACAGAAGGTGAGACATTCAGTTTTTCTACCAGTGGCCTTGTATGCCATTGGTCTTATTTTGTGTCTGTTCAAGGTTTTACAGCAAGCAAGCTAAACAAATGTGCATTTATTTCTCAAACAGTATTGCAAGTTTAGAGTTTCTAAAAATTTTTGAGATGTTACCATATTACTATTTTAATTTCATAATTCGTCCTGCTTCCTCTATCCCTTTCAAAATGTTTTCTTTCCAAAAAGAATTATAGTTTATATGTATTTGAAGGCACATCCCAACATCTTGAGTTCCCACACTGACTCCAAACCCATGAGTAATTAAATGTTTCTCCAGCAGTTACTGTCAACTTTGGTCAACCTTCAGGAGGTACTTCAGGAAGCAGGAGCAGCAAGAAGTTTCTAAAGCAGTTGCTAAGAGTTAAGCAGATCATGTTCAAACAGCAGCTAGCAATTCTTTTTCCTACTTAAGTGGAGTTGGCTTACCAAAAGGTGTCAGGGAAGAAATGAATTAGGAATGTAAGAACTTGGAAGCCTTTGCTGGAATTAAGGATTGGGAAGGACTTTCCTTGCTCATTCTGGAATCATCCTTCCCCCAAAGAATGATTTGCTGGAATTTGCCTCTTCACTGAGCAGCACCTGCCCTTTCTGATGTTGTTACTAGTGTTGCCAACTGACCTGACCTCTAGCTAGTCGTTGTCCCAGACTGACATTTGGATTCAGTTGTTGGAAAGTTAAGGGAGGAATCAACATCAATGACTGGTGACATTCTGCCAAGGAAAGAGGAAAAAAAAATACTCTCAAGGCCATTCTCAGGGGCCCCTCCCCTCAGGCCACACATCTGCGTTCACATACCTGAGGAAGCTCTGCAGAAGGGTATATGCCTCTTTCTCACAAGGTTCAGCCCCTGCACTTACAGTTGTAGCTGACTGGATAACACTCTATTTGGGGTTGCCTTTCCTTTGTCTCACTGCTCCCTTCTATTACAGGACTTCCCTTCACTGCCCAGATAACTACATGCACTGCTTATACCACCTTGCTATAGCAGAAACCAGAAATAAGGTGGTTATGCTAAGGTAGATTAGCATGATTTATAATCCAAGTAACATCGCCTTAAAAATAAGACTATAGGAAAAAAAAAATACTATAGGGCCTCCCCAGTGGCACAGGTGGTTAAGCGCAGCGCTGTGAAGCTGTCCCCAGCCTCTGCAGCGCAGGTTCGATCCTGCCTGGCCAGGAAGATACCCACATGGCGCAGAAGACCTCTCCTGTCTCGCTGGCTGTTCCCCTTCATAGTGTATTTCAGTCAGTCTGCCTGTTCTGCGCCCTGCTCTGTCTCTGGTGAATCCTCTCACCCTCCCTCACATGTGGCCTGTACCTGGTTCTTGAATGCGTGAATAAATCTTTTTTAAAAAGTAAGAATACAGCTCAGAATGGATAAATTTAACCCGTCTTGTATTCTCCTTCTCGTTTTGTCACATATGCCCACCAGTCTGAAAAAATGTTTCCAGCATAATTCAGTTCTTACTAGCTATATATTAATAACTGTGAACGTGCTCTAACTTCTGGGTGGACATAGACCTATCAGCATATAGTCACCCACGTGTCTCCATCATCATCTTCCCTGTTCCATGTTTTCAGGCTAATGATGCCCAGCTGTTGAAATTTTTGTCACCTTCATACTTTTATCCCAGATTCTTTTTCTTTATTTTTAAGAATTTTATGTATTTTTGCCTAGAAGAGCCGGGGTATAGGCCAGAGGTGCAGGGGTTGAGAGGATTCACTAGAGACAGAGTGGGGAGCAGAGCAGGCAGATTTTACTGAAATACACTGCTAAGGGGAGCAACAGGTGAGACAGGAGAGGTCTGCTGTGCCATATGTGTTAGCTACCTGGTCTGAGATCTCTCTCTGGCCTCTGTAGTGGGCCATCATGGCGATAGCACTGAGACTTAAGCCCTAGGGCACCAGGGAGCCCCCATCCCCAATTCTTTTTAGTGAGTACTACATTTTTTTTAAACCCTACTCCTCTTCACAGTCCTTGAAGTCTTTGTGTGATGACCTCTCCTAACCCCCATACACTGACTGTCTCTGCTGCTTCTGCCAAGTTCTGGGAGAGTTGAAATACTTGAATTCATAGCATTTTCTGAAAGAATCTCAAAAAATGATGGACCATCTAACATGCTAAACTCTGAATATTATGCACATACTTTTTAAAATAATAAATTGCTACCATTATGCAAATTGCTAGTCAGAGAAGGAGGTTTTTTTTTCAAATAATTTTATAAGGATCAAATGAAAGTGACAAGAAAATGGAAATAGCTAATGAAATGAATTCTGTGTTTTGTAAAGAAATATGAAAGTTGTTAAAAGTATTATATAAATGCACATTGAGGTTCCTAAATGTGTCTAACTGGCCTTTGCATTTTTCAATTTTCATATCAAAATGATTAATTTCTATGCATAAACAAATTATAATTACAAAACAGGAAAAAACATGATGATAGATCATTTTCAAAATAGTAATTTTTTAGCTAACAAATGTCTGTGAAATATACTTTGGGGCACTTAAAAAACATGAAGACTACCCACCAGTTGTTTATTCAAACTTTTATCATGCTTATGATATTTATTAAAATAATATTTTAGGAATGGAGGCTTGGGAAGTACAAGACCCAAAACTAAAATTATGTGATGTCCATGATTTCAATAGAAAGGAATAACTTAAAGGGGCCTTTCTGGTGGCACAAGGGGTTAAGTCTCAGCACTATGAAGATGTCATCAGCTACTGCAACATGTTTGATCCCCAGCCAGGGAGCTAACCCACATGGCGCAGCAGACCTCTCCTGTCTCACCTGCTGCTCCCCACAGTGGTGTATTTCAGTGGATCTAACAGTTCTGCTCCCCACTCTGTCTCTGATGAATCCTCTCTCACACATACACCCTACCCCCACCCCCCACACCTCTGGCCTGAAGCCCAGCTCTTGTATACATAAATAAATCTTTAAAAAAAAGAGGAGTAACTTAGAAATGAGGCTAGGAATGCAGCCTAGCGCGCAACTTAGAAAACCTGTTTCTCATAGGCAAACCAACTGTTGTCTCTTAGTTCCCAATTATAGAAGAAATCCAGCTGTCTACACTAAGAGGCCGTCCTGAATGCCCCTTGCTTGCTACTTCCGGTCCTCCTTTGCATTCTACTGCAGAATTCTGCTGCTGCTGCTTCCCTTTGCTATCCTCCTGCACTAGAGTGTGACTCCATAAAGCGAAAGACTTTTATCTGCTTTCGACAATAAAATGTCCAGCATGGTGCCTGGTACACTAGGGACTTAGTAATAACTACTCTAGTGAATTGAATGAGTAGATAGGTAAATGAATGGAATCCTCCTCTTAACTTTTTGGCAGCTATTATTTTTTATTCTTGGATATCTCTTTTCCATTGGATTTTGTGTCACTCAGAGTACAGTTGCAGAAAAGAGAAACCACACTATGGGGTGAGGAGGGTTGTTAAATCAAAAATACAACTATCAACTATCATAGCCACCATTCATTGTATATATGCTGTGTGCTAGTCACTGTGCTAACCACTCTAATGTATTAGTGCCTTTAATCCTCACAACAGCCCTCTGAGTTGGTGCTGTTATTATCTCTGAGACATAAAGAGGTAAAGAGAGTCATGAAAGCTCATAAGAACATGGTCAAGACAAGAGCTCAGTCTTTCTGCTTCCTGGGCATAGACTCCAGCCACTGCTTCATTGATAACGTGCCCTCCAAGTGAATTCACTGAAATCACGTTCTCTACTGTGTAAGACAAAAAGGATTGCTCTAGTTTAACAGTAAACTCTCAAGAACAAAAAAGGAGGCTGCATCTTATTTTTTTTTAATTAAGAACAGAAAGATTGATGAGCAAATACATTAGAGATAATTACAGTAGATTTTCTCATTTTTAGAACAGTTACAACTATGGGAAGAGGAAAGACTAGGATAAATGGTGTCCACTAAAATTTGAAGTTGATGTAAATGCAGTTTCCAGTATGTATACATAGACACAGATGTCCATGTGTATACATATGCCATTGCATTTCTTTCTTAATTCGGCCTGCTGATAGGCCTTAGAAGCAAATGACAGTTAGCAATGAAATCACTGAGGATCTACATATTTACAACCAAATACCATCCTTTACTTAAAGGAGTCAGGGCTCTTTGGAGAAGTGATGGTTCACAGGGCAGGGGCAAGGAAGGTGTGAGGTAAATTGGATACATCCCATGTCCCAGACTGTAGGAAAGTGCCCCCTCCCAAAGTGATGGGAACATGTCAGAAGGATATAAGAACCAGTTTGGCCAAATCTACAACAAGTTGAATATCAGAATAATGATAGTCATAGTGACCCATTGAATAAAAGAGGAATTAATGAGGATATATAATATAAATTAATACATGAATAAAAAGTAGGGGAGAAGAAAAGGCTCTATCTCACAGCATATTCCAGGTAACAGAGTATGGAGTATTCAAACCACTATTTTGCAATTATTGATTCAGGCAATAACCATCAATGAATGCCACAAATGGTGGAAATTTGATATCTCATCAAATTTATATGTATATAATCTTAAGGTATTTTCCCACGAAATATTATTTTTAAAAGTACAAAATACTGAAAGTAGAGAAACTTGGGCCTTCCTTGTGGCGCAGGAGTTAAATTCTCAGCACTATCAAGCTACCATCAGCCACTGCAGCATGAGCTCCGTCTCCCCAACCAGGGAGTTGACCCACATGGCGCAGCAGACCGCTCCTGTCTCACCCACTGCTTCCCTCGGCAGTGTATTTCAGTAGAGCTGCCTGTTCTGCTCCCTGCACTTTTCTCGCACCAACCCCCCCAACATCTGGCCTATACCTCCTGAACCTCTGGCCCACACCCCAGTTCTTATATGCATAAATAAAAATAAATCTTCAAAAAGAAAATAGAGAAACTTGGCTAATATCACCTTAATCAGGTGATAACATGAACAATGCTAGTTCTCAGCATGGGACTGACCCATGTATGCATTTCTCAATAGTACGCTGAGAAAACCTAACATTTTACTAGTCTTGCCAAAAATACATAACCTGAATGTAATAATGAAATGCCAGGCATCCCAGAATAAAAACCATTCTACAAAGTAATACGACTGTACTCTTCAAAAATGTGAAGACCATGAGGGAAAAAATACTGCGTTCTCAGAAGACTCAGTGACTGGTTCTGAAGTGGGAGCTGACAAGCAGTATGAATATATCTAAACAAAATTGCATCTCAGCTGCCCTTTGAGACTACAGTTGCCCTGGGTGACGGTCCAAACATGTTCTCGTGACTCAGCAATTCCCTTCTCAGAATTCATTCTCAGCAAGTACTGTCCAGGCTCAGCAGGTCTTACGTCCTTCAAATTCTTTTTTTTTTTTTTTAAAGATTTATTTATACAAGAACTGGGATACAGGCCAGATGCATGGGAGGGTGAGAGGATTCACCAGAGACAGAATGGGGAGCAGAACAGGCAGATCTACTGAAATACACTGCTGAAGGGAACAGTGGGTGAGACAGGAGAGCTCTGCGGCGCCGTGTGGGATTCTCGTAGGCATGCCTGCCAGGATTGAACCCATGCTGCAGAGGCTGCAGACAGCTTCACAGCGCTGTGCTCAACCGCCTGTACCACCAGGGGAGGCCCATGTCCTTCAAATTCTTTCCAGCATTTTCCTTCACAAACACAAAAGCTTGTTTCCAGCCATAAACCTGTTCAGACACTGAAACAGAACCAATTGCTGGCAACCAGTGTGCCTCTTCTTATATTCCGCTGAATAAGACCCCTAAAGAGTGAGCAGTCCCCACGATCAGCACCTGGAAATCATCTTGAAAAGGTAATATGAAGATTCATAAGAAAAGAGGCAATGGGTTTTGGAGGAATTTGAAATTGGCCTCTGCTGAGTAAAGGAAAGTATGGTAGTGCTTACTTGGTGACAAAAGAACAAAGCAAGTTTATCCTGGTTCTTAAAACACTAAAGCTCAAGTGGAGAAAGTAGGAGTTGAGTATGGGGAGATGAGACATAGAAATGCAGTCCCACCTTAGGCATACAAATTATCTCAGACTCTATAGTTATTTCCATGCTGCTACCAGAGTTCACCTGATTCTAGAATAGGCACCTCTTGGAGCTGCCTACAAAGAACTTCAAAAACTGTTTGATGAGCAGAGAACTGCTACTTATATCCCAGAATTGGCAAATGGCCTGTCTTATTGTCATTCAAAGAGAGTTATTCTGGAAACCTGGAGAATTTAAGATTGCAGATTCTTGGTGATTTGAACATGCCCTCCAGGAGAACCACCCTCTTTGGTCCCCTGGGCCCTCTGCCCCCTGAGGTAATTGAAAGCTGGATGCATGATGAAAAGGTAGATCTCTGGAGCAACAGGGTTCTTTGCTACTAATTTTCAGTTGGGAGACCTCCTTTGAGGCAAGCACATACCAAGAAACCTACAAAAGAATTATCACTCATCGAATTCACATTACCTGCCTTTGTACCAGAGACCTTGTTTCAAGTCCAGCCAAAAGCCAACTCTAAAAGAAGTACCTGATCACCCTATGATCACAGGAAATTCCTCAAAACCACCAAATAGCAAAAAAAAAAAAAAAAAAAAAAAAAGTCAATTAGCAAATGTAAGATTCTTGTAGGGAGAAAAACCCTTAAGCCAGGGCTGCTGTGTAATCTTTCAGAAACAGACTTTTTACATACATCTGGTAACTACCTGCAATCCGGAGATCACCAGAAAAAATTTTTTTTTTAACTGAGTAGATATTACTTCAGTTTCCCTATTCAAAATTTCCTATCAAAAAACTTGTCACTCTGAAGTGAGAGCAGCCACAAGAACCAAGTAAACTTCACTGATTTCCTAAACCAAAGTCTAGACTGGAATGCAGCTGCCCCACAATCCTCAGGAAAGTGTCCTTCTGGAGGGGAACTCCGAGTCCCACTATGGGCACGTGACTGCTTTGAGTTGTCTTATTGGGCGGATAATTGCGCAACTACCTTCCAAGTACCTGAGTATGTGTGTAACTTACTGGGTAGTCAACCCGGTAAAGTTATCAGAATAAATATGTGGTTCTTCCTTTTAAGCATTAAAATAGAATTTTTGTACAGAAAAAAAAAAAGAACTAAATTCAACATATACTCCTGTTGGGCTCCTTTGTCTATAAAAGACAATCTGGGAACAAGAGGTAAGACATAGGGGGGATCTGTGAATTGGCTGGGAGTCCGTGTCAATGTTAATTTCCCAATGTTTGGAGCTGGACTTTCATTAGGTGGAGAGTATTCTCTTGTTAGGAACTATATATTGAAGTATGAACGGGTAAAAGGGCACATGTCTGCAATCTTCAAATAACTTAGGGAAGAAATACATATCATATCCATGTAATAGATCCTCTAGAGAATGAGGCAAATACAAAAATTTAGGAATCTGTGTGAAGTGTTTGTAGGAGCTATTTGTATTGTTCCTTTAATTTTTCTAGAATTTGAATTATTCCAAAATAGAGTTAAAACAACATATGCATGCAACTTTGGCGTGATCTATGTTCCTTCTGCCTGCCATTGACTCAGAAAATATAATGACAATTATGACATAATTTAAGCGTTCCAGTCACAGCTGGGCCATAAAACAGCTTTCTGACCTTGAGTTAGTCAAACAGTAACAATGGCTTCTGTCTACTTTGTCTGGGAAGGCAGTACTCAAACCACCTTACATACATCCCACCATTGGACAAGAAATGGGCTCACTACCCAAAGTGTGTAGTCCAGAATATGATTTGATTAAAGAAAAGCTTTATTGTAAATCAACTGGCAAAGGTAGGATATAAACGCAAATCTACCTCCCCAAATAAGAAAGGAAATGAGAGGCCTCCCTGGTGGCACAGTGGTTAAAGTCTCCATGCTATCAAGCTACAGCCAGGCACTGCAGCCTGAGTTCTACCCCCAGCCAGGGAGCTGACCGACAAGGCGCAGCAGGCCTCTCCTGTCTGGCCTGCTGCTCCCCTCAGCAGTGTATTTCAGAAGATCGACCTGTTCTGTTCCCCACTCTGTCTCTGGTGAATCCTCTCACCCCCAACACCTCTGGCCTACACCTCAGTTCTTGTATGCATAAACAAAAAAAATAAATCTTAAGAAAAAAAGGAAATGAGGTCTTGGGAACTAGGGCTGAGAACAAAGAAGTTAAATTTTATCGGCTGAAAAGAGGGTTGGGGTAAAGACACGAAGATTTGGTTACAGGGCAGTTCATGTATGAGAAAGGATGAAGAGACTTTCTTCATATTGTTGAGTTTTGAATTTCTGTTGATGGGCTGCTTGCTTTGGGAGAGCTTGCTTTTCTGCCTTTGTTTCTCCCAACTCCAAAAAGTCTTGGAACTCAGCTGAAGGTTAAGCAATAAACCTCTAGGCTCTGCTGTGTCTGTACAAGCAAGCGCAGAGGAAAATTTTGAAGTTTTTTTTTTTCCCTTTTGTGCTTTATGGTCCGGAGGCAATGTAACAGTTTAACAAATGTGCATGTGTGCAGAAAGTGCCTGCATGTGCATGTACGTATGTACATGCATGTGTGCGTACATGTGTGTGTGAGACTCATCGGCCATGGCTAATTTGTTGGAATCTGGCATATTTTCTTGCTCTTGGGCAGATGACCAGCACCTCCCTCTTCAGCCATGTGTGCTGTCTGACAGCAATTCTAGTGCTGAAACATCGGAGCTGCTTCCTTAGCAGAGAAACAAGCCATGCTCTTGATTTATGTGCAGTGACCATGCATTCTGCTTTCCTGGCGTAGACCCCATTTGTGCCTGTTCTCCCGAGATAAGTACTAATGGTACCCCTTTTTTATTCTTCAAAACGTCTCTGTTTGGACACAGATTCTATCATCAGGCTGCTGGAACCCACCTTCCTGGCTCTGGCTGCCAGAAACCCCCTTTAGCAGTCTGTTTCCTGTCACTCCCATCTTGAACCAGCAGACATTTGACCAGACCACATCATGCTTTGTTTCCAAGGCTTAAAGGATCCTCACTGTGAGAATTATTTATAATTTCACTAAACACTAATGTCGATCTGCCTGCAAACTGAAGGAGCTTCACGTTTTCTATCTGAAAATCACATACACACAGATGCTGCTCTTGGTGTCCAGTTTCCAAATCAATTCTTTCCTAGTCAAAGACAGCATGTGTTTCCCTCAGGCCTATGTGTCTTGTGCTGAGTCCTTCTCTCTGTGTCGCGATCCCTTGACTCTGAGATATGATTCTTCACAATCCTTCCTGCAGCTCAGACTGGGTTCTCGGGCTGCCCATAGCACTCCCCCCCAATAATGATTTCATCATTCATTCTCCAGCTGCAAGTGACAGGGTTGCCATGGCAAAACCAATAGGCGTTGCTGGGAGAGGTTTTTGTACATGAGTGTGTGTCTCCACTGTGTCTTTGGCTCTTAGGACACATGCAATTGGCCTGACAGCTTGGAGATAACAGTAAAATAGAGAAGTTAGAAGCAATGTGACAAGATATATTTAAAATATACATAAAGGCAACAAGACCTTGATAACAAGGTCAATATTTATGCTTTTTAGGCCTCAAGAATTCAGATGTTGAATGATAAAATAATTTCTTCCAGTTCTAGATACAAGCTCTACTAACAACCCAGAGCACCAACTGAGAATATGATTTTCCTTGTGTTCCTCATCCCTACTTATTTTTTCTGTTAATCAAATGTGACAACAACCATTTCAGCTAGAAGAGGGCCAACGATAATATAAATAAAGGCTACTTTTTGTTAAGGGCCTACCCTCTGCTCACTCAGGTACATACCTTTGAATTCTTCCAAAAGCCAGTAGAGGAAATACCATTATCCCTTATTGAGAGATGAAGAAACTGAGGTTAATGTCAGAGCTGGGATTTGAACCAGGTCACTTAACTCCAAAGTCAGTATTCTCCCTATCAAAAACAGACCCCGGAGAGTTATAGAGATAAACTAACAGCTAATGCTTGTAATTTATGCTTGACATTTGGGGATGGGATGGACAGGGAGTGGGAAAAATAGATTTGGGCACCCAAGAGACACCTTTCTGTATTCACCGCAGTCTGAGATAATAAAGCCAGCACATAAAACCAACAATCCTGGGCTATAAATATTAACTTATTTCCCATTTTGTTCTCTCCATGCTGTTCCCATGGAGACATGTAGAGACATAGCTCCTTAATTTATCTGGAATTCAAACGGGGGATAGGATCATGGGAGCTCTGAGAGAGGGGTCTGGTGGGAAGGCAGGCCTGTGCAAACCTTCAACCCCTGTCAGCACGGACTCATTCCCTTTCCTTCTCAGTTTTTTCCTGTACCTTGTCATTAGAAACTGACAATGAGATGAATTTTGTAATGAGATAGGGACTTAGTAAAATACCTCTCCATTTGCAAACAAGCTTGGGGAGAAAAAGAAACCTCAATGGTGACTGGCCATTTGTAAGCAAGCAGCTGCAGCCCCGGATTCAGCAAAGCTATTCCCTCAGGGCTAGGAGCCCGCTCCAGGTCTGGTGGGCATCACTGATACCCATGGGGTCTAATTAGACATCCCACACTCACTGGGCTCTTGCTTCATTAAAACATGGATGCTAGTATTTTAACATCGGGATCTATTCCATTCCCTGCAAACAGGAATTTTTGAAAACAAAAATCACCTTATTTTTGATAAAATGTTGTGATGTAATGTGCCACCAAATGCTACTTCATGTTTTATCTATCACTATTTTGTCAGTATTTTCTTCTTTATTTGCAAGATAAAGTACACGCACACACACACTTAGATAAAATAGATTATACCGCCCCTCAAAGGGCCGATATTCAATATGTAAAAAAAAAATCTTGAGACATAAGTTAATGTCTAAGAATATTAGTATACAAAGGTAAAACTTAACTATACTGATAAATAAATCAAATTGAATTAATTTGGGGAAAAAAGAAGGAAAAAGGAGAGAGAGAAAAAAATTAGGAGAACTCATTCTTGTCTCCAAATTTCTTTTAGGTCTTTTTTTTTTTTTGGTCTTGTCTTCATAAACCTAGAAAGAAGACTAGGTCTTTAAAAAGACCCTTTGAGATTCCTACACCTTCTTTGCCTTGCCAATAAGCTAAATTACTCAAAACTGGAAGCAGAGTAGAATCAAAGCTTGCTCCTCACCTCATACACAGATAGCTCATAGAAGAGGAAAATTTAAAAAAAACATGACTTCTATGCGTTGAATGCTGTATGTACCACAAGTCAGGCTCTTGAATCATTCATTTGCATTTCTCAATTAATTATTACCACATTCCTGAAGGATAGGCAACAGCATAGCTACTTATCATTTTGCACATGAAGCAACTGAGGCTCAGAAAAAATTAAGGAAACCTATGCAAGTTCACATTTAGTAAAAGTCAGTGTCAGGACTGGAACTTAGCTGAGTCTCATTCTAAATTATTCTTTTTCTTCTACTCCACGTGTCACTCAATTATTCTACTTAGTCATCTATAATACAATAAATATGGTAATTAAGAAGAAAAAAAGTTTCTTCTAAACCTGAAAACCGGGCATATTTCAAAGGAATAGATTTGGAAGATTTTCTTCTAATAAAGTGCCTGACAATACAGGAGTGAAGCAAAACTTAGTTCCTCTTTCCTTGGGGAGAGCAACTTAACCTGTACTAGAAAGTTCCACCAACATATTTTAACATTGCCACACAGTAGGCTTGAAAGTCTCCTCACTATAGGCTGACAGGAATTCTGTGGAAAACATTGGCACACACTCTCCACGCTGCATTCCCCTCTATCTGATTCCACTCCTAGCCCTCCCTTTTGAGCCCTAATCCTATTCAAGGCCACAGAAGATGGGATTAAAGGAAACAGAGCCAGCAAAAAAAAAGTCCTTTCTAACCTTCATTTTAACATTGGGCATTTTCTGAAACCAACATATAATCTTTATTAAGCACTGTATGCCCTTGTCGTGGCCCCTTCTACACTGGAATTTATCCTCTCGGGAAATGTATAACAAAGGACAGATGAGAAAGGAGAATATAAATGGGGATAAATGTATTCAAACTTTTAGCCTAAATGAAAGACAGCTAAGCCGCCACTTATACCAGGTACTTCAGGCTGTTTCAAATCACGTGCTATGCAAATGTGTGTTTTTCAAAGACCAGATGTGTACACTTCAGGACACCCATAAAACTTTCAAACAAGCAGTTTTGTTCTGGTCACTCATAGGAGCCCAGTATTACCTGGTGTAACTGGGGGTGACTTCAAATGAAGAATCTGTGTCCTTCATTTGTTCCTGCAGCCAGATTGTTTCCATCGTGTCTTCTTTTCCTTCTCCTCTACCATCTTTTCCTTCTCTTTTCCCTCCTTCTCTTGCTCCTTCTTTATCCACCTCAAAATTTATGTAACAGGGCCTCCCTGGGGGCGCAAGGGGTTAAGCACAACACTGTGAAGCTGTCTGCAGCCTCTGCAGCAGGCGTTTGACCCTGGCCCACCAGGGAGCTACCCACATGGCGCAGCAGACCTCTCCTGTCTAGCCCACTGCTCCCCTCAGCAGTGTATTTCAATGGATCTGCCTGTTCTGCTCCCTGCTCTGTCTCTGATGACGCCTCTCATCCCCCGCACCTCTAGCCTGTACCCCGGCTCTTGTGTGCATAAATATATCTCTTTTTTGAAAAAACAGACTCTTGTTTCTAATTCCCACTAGTGTGTATCACTGCATCTGAGACTAGTTATGGGCTCTGAATGGAGTAGAGGTTAGGCAGCATGACTGATCTCAGAATTTTCTGTCCTTAATGATGTAAATCTAAAAACTCTGCAAATCTAGACTCACACTGGCAGGGATAAGCCTCTGTAGGATGTTAGGGCAATAGGAGGCTAATGCTACAATATCCTGATTACAGGATCCAGGATTCTAATCCTTGGCAGAAGTTCTTAATCCTTTGTTGCATATAACTGTTAGGAATGTCTTCTCATAACCTGAGGATTGCACTCATTCTCTTAATGATGTCCTTTGAAGAACAAAGATTCTTAATTTTACCAATTCTAGTTATTAATCCATTCCTTTATGGTTGTTCTTTTGTGTGTTCTATGTCAAAATCTTTTCTAATCCCAAATTGTGAATATATCCTCCCACATTGTCTTTGAATAGCTTTATTGCTCTGCCTTTCTTCTGTAGGTCTTTGTCTTAGTCAGCTCAGGCTGCTATAATGAACTACCTAGACGAGATGGCTTAAACCACAGACATTTATTTCTCACAGTTCTGGAGGTTAGGAAGTCCAATATCAACATGCCAGCAGACTCTGTTCCTGTGAAGAAACGTCCTGCATTACAGACATCTTCTCACAATGTCCTCACATCTCACACTTGAAAAAGAATGAACTCTGGTCTCTTCTTCTAAGGACACCAATCCCATTGCAGAGGCCATGTCTCATGATCTCATCTCTACCTAATCAGTCTCATCTCTACCTAATCAGTCTCCCTAATCAGTCTCTACCTAAAAGTCTCCCAAGACCTTCAAATACCATCACATGGTGGGTAGCTTTAGTTTGAGTTTAGAGGTGCCACAAGCGTTTAATCCATACACTAGGAATTAACTTTTCTCAGCCATTTAATATATTCCCAGGCCCATTTGTTGAAAAGCTCTCCTTTAACAACTTTTCTCCAATGCCAACTTTTGTCACAGATCAAATGTCCATTTATCCCTGGCTCCATTTCTTGGTTCTCTATTGTGTCCAGCTTGCACATCCTTGAGACCAAAGCCCATGGTCACTATTCATTAGCTCAAATCCTCCATTTGCCTTCATCAAGTGGCTTCTCACCATTGCATTTCTACAGAAACTTTTTTAAGATTTATTTTTTTATTTATTTATGCATACAAGGACTGGAATGTAGGCCAGATATGTGGGGAGGGGGAGTTTGAGAGGATTCATCAAAGACAGAGTGGGGGCAGAACAGACGGATCCAGTGAAATACCCTGCTGAGGGGAGCAGTGGGCGAGACAGCAGAGGTCTGCTGCACCATATGGGTCAGCTCCCTGGCCAGGGTGTTACTCAGGCTGCAGTGGCTGGCTATAGCTTGATAGCACTGAGACTTTAACACCTGTGCCAACAGGGAGGCCCCTCCACAGAAACTCTTGAACCAGTTTCATTTTTAAAATCTGTAGAAATTTTGTTTGGGTTTGTATTGAATCTAGAGATATTGATCCATTTATATCAAATCTTCCGATTCACAAAAGTGGGATCACTTCATGCAATGAAATCTTACAAAATTTCTCATACTATTTTAGTTTACTAGAAATCTTGTACATTTTCTGTGTACTTATTGGTAGGTATTTATATTTCTTGATATTATAAATGGTTTCTTTTCAAGATGTTATTTTTCTAATCATTAGATGCTGATAAATAGAAATACAATTGATTTTATTAAATTTACCTTGTATCAGCAATCTCACGGAACTCTTATATTTGTTTAATAATTTATCTGTAACAAACATTTTTTCTCTGTAAATGAGGGGATATGTGAAAACTATTAACTATTTATTATTAACTATTTATTATTATTTATTATTAACTATTTATTAACTATTTATTAGTTTTGTCCTTTTTCTGGCCACTAGCATTGCCTAAGACCTGTACAAGAAAAGTGAGAGGAGGCATTTCCTGCTTGTCCTGGCTTCACAGCAAAAGTTTTCAACATCTCACCCTTAAGAGTATGTTAACTACAGGCTTATTGTAAATAGACCTTATCAGATAAAGGAAGTTCTCTTGTAGTAATAGTATACTGAGAGCTTTTATTATGCATTGTTTTGCAACCATCCCAGGCCAGGTAGGTTTACCCACCCTAGCAATTCGAAGAGTTTTGGAGCTCTTGGCATCATTTTCACAGGTTTTAATGGTAAGCAGGGGAAACAAGCCAGCAGGATGAGCCCCCCTACCCAGGGTGATGCTGCCCTTTGGCCCCTCCCTCCTAGGCACAGGTGTGCATATTTGCACATGCGCACACATGCATGCTCAGGTGTCCATGAGCAGACACCTGTGCCCCACAACCATGTGCCTTCTATATTAACAAGATCAAGGCTGCATAAAGGTCAATGGCCTAAAAGCCTGATCAACTTCATTAACCCTACATGCATGGATGGAACATTATTTTTTTTTCCTGGATTTGTTTATTTTATTTATTTATTTATTTTAAAGATTTATTTATTTGTGCATACAAGAACTAGGGTCCAGGCCAGAGGTGTGGGGGTAAGAGGAATCACCAACGTCAGAGTAGGGAGCAGAACAGGCAGATGTACTGAAATACACTGCTGAGGGGAGCATCGGTTGAGTCAAGAGAGGTCTACTGCGCCATGTGGGTTGCTCCCTGGCTAGGGATTGAACTCATGCCACAGTAGCTGGCGATAGCTTGATAGCGCTAAGACTTTAACCCCTGCACCACCAGTGAGTCCCCCCTCGTTAATTTTTGTACACTATTTGACTTCTCCCCTCAGGTGTAGTCCCGAATATCCTCCCACCACCACAGCGCCTGAGTCCCTTGTTCTCTTTCCTCCCCTGTTTTGACTCTGCTCCCTCCACCTTCCATGTTGTATGCCTAAGGGCTATGGTTTGCCTGTGTAATGCAACCAACATATACCCGGTAGGTTCATTACCGGTTCTAGCAGCCATGTTGTCTTCATGCTCTCTGCTGTTCATAGTCACAGTACTCCATCGCGCTCCGCCACTCTCCACCGCGCTCCTCCGTCCACTCCACTGGCTGCGCCACCCTTATAAGCCCAGGCCCTGGCCCAGAAGAATCCCATCTACATATGCCCACACCCTACTCCAGGTGCCCGCCATCAGGCATGCATTCAGGACTGCAAGTGTTAGGGGGAAAAGGATGTCCCAAAGCAAATTCCATATAGGCTTTGTGGACTCCACCCCCACCCCAGGTCAAAGCCAAAGACACTGGGAACTCCAAATCCCATCACCACCAAAGGGAAGGTGGCTGGGACCTGAGGGTGGGGTTAAGCAGCCAGGTGGATACAAAAGGCAGACACGTGGGCTTTGGGGCCTCTCCATTTTTGGCTCTCCGCCAGCTCGCAGCATCAGGCCAGCTCTGAGAGTGACTTTGGGTTTCCAGGTCGTCGGATCGGGTAGGACGCATTAAAGACTTTATTTCCCTATTTTCTCCCTGAGTTGTATATTTTCCTTATTTCTTTTTCTCTTGTAAATAAACCTTTTATTAACCCTTTTGCGTGTGTCTGTAGTAGAGTATTCATAAGTCCCTTTAAAGCGCGCGGGTGAGGACCCACAGCCAGGAACCCGTTTAATATCGGGGTTGCTCTATAACACAAGGATCTATTATTATGCCTAATGATGGGAGGGCAGAAAAGCCTGATACATTTTACCTTAACTTACAGCCTGCTAGGTTTGTCTTTTTCCTGATCTTTTGTTAGGTTTCCCTATATTCCCCCTATAAAGTGAGGGCATCTGATATTTTTTATTAATAATTTTATAAATCTGATATTATTGATTATTTTCTTTCTGAATTATTTTGTTTAGCATAATCTCTGCCAGCTCGGTTGGAACATTATTTTAAAAGTAGATAAAGAGGGCCTTCATGGTGGCATAGTGGGTTGAGCGCAGCCAGGAGATACCCACATGGCACAGCAGACCCTTCCTGTCTCACCTGCTGCTCCCTTCAGCAGTGTTTTTGGTTGTCTGCCTGTTCTGCCCTCCACTCTGTCTCTGGTGAATTCTCTCACCCTCCTGCACCTCTGGCCCATACCCCAGTTCTTCTATAAATAAATAAATCTTAAAAAAAAGTATTTAAAGACACAGACCATGCACACATATTTATAAAAGAAAAAAGTCTTATGTAAGAGAAAAAAGATTCCTTTTGACATGGTTCTTAGTTAAAAATGGAATTTACTATTGATTGCAAAATACCTATTCTAAAGTGGACAAACTTGGTAAACTGAAAGAGACTCTAGTTAATCAGTTATTTGTTTTTCTTAGATTAAAAAAGGCATTAAAAGGAATGTGATTTTTATCAAAAATCTTCAAATTGTAATATTTTATGTGGTATACTTTTTTTTAATTCCCATATTAATTTTCAGTAAGGAGAACAGTGATAAGGAATTACTCAGAAAGTAAAAAAAATACCAAACCAACAGCCGCACCGTCTCCAGATTTCCAGAAGGTGGCGGTAGCAAGCCACTAATGAGAAGCTCTCAGCCTAACAAATTTTCAGTCTTCCAGCAACTTGAGTTGTGAGTCTTCCAGCAGCTCCAGTTGTGAGGAGAAGATGGCCTATCTAGTTACTTTATTCTTATTCACTTCTTTAATGTGTAGCACTCCCGTGGAGAAAGGATCTTAATAAAGCTGCATTTTGGAAGGAGTGCTGTTACCCACACTGGGCTATAATACTCAGGGTGCACGCAGCACAGGTAAACAGAAAACACCTGCACGGGCTTTTTAGTTTTGGACTAATGACAATAGTCCAAATGACTGAAATGACTGAACTCATACTCTGGAATGAGTGAACAAATGAAACTGCATTATTATGCACCTTCTTAGCATGCGTAGGGCTGCCTTGACCAAATGCAATAGGCTGAATGGCTTAAAGAACTGAAACGTATTTTCTCATAGTTCTGGGTGGTGGCAAGCCCACGATTAAGGTGGCCCAACAGGCTGATTTAGTTAGTTCTGTTGAGAGCGTCTTGCTAGCTGCAGAGTAGCCACTTTTCCCCTTCACACGGCAGAGGGGGACAAGGAGCTCTCACTGGTGTCTCTCACCAACTCACCTAATCTTAATTATCTCCCAGAGTCCCCATCTCCAAATACCATCACCTTGCGCCATCAAGGAGGCCCAAGAGTCATAGACTTTTTTTTTTAAAGATTTTTTAATTTATTTACACAAGCACTGGGTACAGTCAGAAGCGCGGGAGGGTGAGAGAATTCACCAGAGCCAGAGCGGGGAACAGAACAGGCAGAGTGACGAAACACACTTTTGAGGGGAGCAGCCGGCGCGGCTGGAGAGGTCTGCGCACCATGTGGGACTCTCCGGCTGTCGGGGATCGATTGAACCGGCACTGCAGAGGCTGCCGCCAGCTTCGCAGCCCAGCGTTCAACTGCTGCGCCACCAGGGGAGGCCTGAGTCATAGACTTTTAAGGGTCATGCATTCCTTACTGTAACTACTAAATTCTGTTACAGGATGAAAATTAACATTGATAGCCCACAAATGAATGAGCCTGTTGGTGTTGCAATAGTTTTATTTACTAAAATAGACTGCAGGTCCGATTTGGCTGGTGGGCCTCTGCTTGCTAGTTCTGACAACATCAAGCCTAGAATTTACCGTATGTGTAAATTATCTTTTTTAGAATTTCCAGTGTGCTTCCCTTCGTTCTAATCCTGAGAAAGCCTGATCTGACAAAAGCAACAGAAACCAGACATACCCCCTTCCCATTCCAGGCTACCCTGCCCCATATTAGGCTCTCACCAGAATCTAGAGCACAGTGCTCTTTGTGAGGTGGGAGAGGCTTGAGATAGCAGGACTAGAGAATAGCGGTTGAACTTCATTTATTCCATTTCTGTGACAGAGAACAAAGAAACATTGCTAGTGACAATGGACAGTCAAGAGTAATTGTCTGCTCACCCTTGGGGTTAGTTGGCTATTAAGTTTTCAGCTTAAAGTGAGAATGAAGGACCCCCTGGTGGCGCAGGGGGTTAAGACGCAACCTATGAAGCTGTCGGCAGCCACTGCAGCATGAGTTCGATTCCCTGGCCGGCCGGGAATGGTGCAGCCGACCTCTCCTGACTCACCTGCTGCTACCCTCAGAAGTGTACTACTGCCAATCTGCCTGCTCTGTTCCCCACTCTGTCTCTGGTGAATCCTCTCACCCCCCCAAACCTCTGGCCTGTACCCCAGCTCTTGTATTCATAAATAAATCTTTAAAAAAAAATAGAAAATAAAGTGAGAATGAGAAAGCCCTGCCTATGATCACAAAGTGGAGCTGTCTCCCCAGATGGTGCACACCTATCTTCCCAGAATGAGCTACTGCAGCACTAAAGCAGTTTGTTTTTACTGTAAAATCATCCCAAAAGCCATAAAGAGACACGCATTGGGCCTCCTCTGGTGGCGCAGCGGTTGAGAGCTGGGCTGCGAGGCTGCCCGCAGCCTCTGCAGCGCTGGTTCGTCCCCCAGCCGCCGGCGAGGGTCCCACAAAAAAAAAAAAAAGAGTCACGCATTGCTTAATGACATTCTGGTCAGCAAAGGACCACGTAGACAGCGGTGGTCTCAATCGACTACACCGAGTGGTGCTTGTGTAGTAGGCGGTGCCATCCGGATTTGCGTAATTACACTGTGAGTCATCTAACAACGCATTTCTCAGAAACTATTCCTGCTGCCAAGCAACACATGACTATAATGAGGATGAACTGAGATTTGTGACTTTAACCCAATGGGTAGCAAAATCCTTCAGATCTTTGAGGGTTTTCTACTTTAGAATGTTCTTTATTCTCAAACAACACCCCCACCTCCCCCCCCCCCCCGCCACGCAACTCCATGTTTATAACCTTTTTCAAACAAACCCTTCTTCTGCCTCTGCTTACTAGAGACTTCCTAGAATGGATAGATAGGAATTTCTAGGGTAAAACAGACAAGAAGGGAAGGCTGTGACCCTTACGGGGGGAGGGCAGGTGCTCAGATTCTAGTTGGCTCTATGCACCGGTGAATATGGCAATCAGTTCTCCCTACCACCCTGTTACCTAGGGGCAACACACAACTGCCTCTGCTAATACTAACTTTTACCCCAGATCCATCACATTTCTGGCATATATGGCCATCACAGTCCTCCTATTGACATGATTTTTATTCTACTGTGAAATCATGGCCCCAGCCTATTGTGTAAAGGCAGATTTGATTCTTTCCTAAGCTTGTTTACAATATAAGGCCCATCTAATCATCAGGGAATGGGGTCTAATACAATGGTTCTTACACTTGAATGTAGGCTACAATCACCTGGAGGGATTGTTGAACCATGACTCACTTGGCCTCATCCTAGAGTTTCTAATTCACTAGTCCTGTGGTGCAGCCTGAGGATTTGCAGTATAGCAAGTCTCTAGATGGGACCACTGCAGCTGCTCCCAGGATCATTTGCTCCATGAGAATCATCTGGAATGAATGACTTTGCCCTTCTATCCTCTGATAGAAAGAGGAAGGAGTATCTCAGCTCATCTCACTACACTGGCAATAAGTTGTGTTCAAAATGCTACTCTACTGAATGCAACTCACCTGTGTATTGACACCAGGCTTGAAAACAGCAACTGAAACTGCTAAAGTCAAATACTGCCAAATAGCTAGGATTAGTATCTAAAAGTCACTCAGATTCTTTGGAAGAAATACTCTTGGAAATTCAGTTTCTTTAAATAATGCAGGGATACTAACTTACTCATGCCTTAATTTTTTCTAATATATGCACAAAGAGTGATGCCTTAATGAAATTCAGATTTTTTTTTTAAATTTATTTATTTATACAAGCACTGGGTACAGTCAGAAGCGTGGGAGGGTGAGAGAATTCACCAGAGCCAGAGCGGGGAGCAGAGCAGGCAGAAGGACCGAAGTACACTGCTGAGGGGAGCAGCGGGCGGCAGCAGAGGTCTGCGCACCATGTGGGACCCTCACCCAGTTGCCGGGGAGCAGCCGGGGATTGAACCGGAGCTGCAGAGGCTGCGGGCAGCTTCGCAACCCAGCGCTCAACTGCTGAGCCACCAGTGAGGCCCGAAATTCAGATTTTTTAAAAAAAGATTTATACAAAAAACAGGGGTACAGGCCAGAGGTGCGGGAGGGTGAGAGAATTTACCAGAGACAGAGAGGGAAGCAGAACAGGCAGACTGACTGTAAAGGCCGGACTGGGCACAGTGCAGGTTTTCTGATCCCATGCAGACCGGGTAAAGGAGGAGTCAGAGTCCTCAGTAGTTTTGCAGGTTTTTTATTTGGGGTTCACCAGGCATATGGCAGGCTGGCAGGCTGGCAGGCCTCCCAGCCCCCAGCAAGTCTTCACTCTATCTGGGCTCTCTGGTGATCTCGGCTTCTCTTCGGCTTCTCTTCGGCTTCTGCTTCGGCTTCTACTGCTGCTACTGGTGCTGCTGCTGCTGGCGTCCCCCCGTGACGCCGCCCTTAAAAGCACAGTCTTAGCTCAGCTGAATCCCATCTACCTATGCCCACACCCTATTCCAGGTGCCCGCCATCAGGCATGCATTCAGGACAAGGATCCATCATCTATCCTGATGGCGGAAGGGCAGAAAAGCCTGATATTTTCTTTACCCTACACTGACCAAAGACACTGCTGAGGTGAACACAGGGGGAGGCAGGAGAGGTCCGCCTGCGCCATGTGGGTATCTCCCAGGCTGGCCGGGAATCCAACATATGCTGCAGAGGCTGCAGACAGCTTCACAGCATGGCACTCAACCTGCTGCATCACCAAGAGGCCCAAAATACAGATTTTAGACATTACTTGCTATGATGTTACTTATGTTCAGTGAGTTAATTAATTTTCTATCACTTATCATAAAAGTACAGTACTTTTATTTATTATAAAAGTATAGTACTCTTCAGCCAAGGAACAATTTATCAATAAATAGTTGTTGAGAATGTTCAACATTATGGAGTGGAATATGATTCTTGCATAATCCTGTTGGCTTAGTAGGGGACTGCAAAGTCCACAATGCTGTAGGGAGTGGGAAATAATGATAGGCATTCAGGGGGAAGCATTCAGAGGTGTAGAGTAAGGAAAAATTGTCAGGCTTTTCTGCCCTCCCGCCATCAGGATGGATGGTGGATCCTCGCGGTCCTGAATGCATGCCTGATGGCGGGCACCTGGAATAGGGTGTGGGCATAGGTAGATGGGATTCACCTGGGCTAAGACTGTGCTTTTTAAGGGCGGCATCATGGGGACTCCAGTGGAAGCCGAAAGAGAAGCAGAGAAAGAAGCAGCAGAAGCCAAGAAAGAGAGAGAGAAAACGCCGGAGAGCCCAGATAGAGTGAAGACTTGCTGGGAGCTGGGAGGCCTGCCAGCCTCCCGGCCCCCCAGTATTCCTGCCTGCCGTGTACCTGGTAAACCCCAATAAAAGCCTGCAAAACGCCACTGAGAGCTCTGATTCTTCCTTTACCTGGCCTGCTGGATCATAGAAAACCTGCACTGTGTCCATTCCTGACCTTACAAGGGGGAAAGCCACTATTTTGCTAAGGAAATTCCAGCAGTCTCTGCTTATGACTGATAGTTAAATGGGTTATTTTCTGCCCCAGAATGTGCAGCCCAGGGGTCAAACGGGACTGAGACCCAGCCTGCACTCTGATCACCTTCTCATCAAGCCATGCCCCTGAGCATGAGGTTGACTGTCCAAGGAAAAAGTAGGTTTGCCTTCGCCTAATCTTCCCAGATACAATGGATGAGCTATTAGCAGCCCAGTCAGCTTCTAAATGTTGGAGGCAATGGGGGATAACTAATTTTCTCACATGACACTACCTGTCTGGGACCACATATTGGATTCCCAAGAATTTTTTTCCTTGCTATTTACATGGGTAGGAAAGTAAAATATTTTCTGAAAGCTTTGAATACTGAGATATGGTTTTACTTTGTGGACTCAGGAACCCTAAACAGGTCTGATATAAGTGATCCCCATAGGCATCTTACCCTATTTAACAACTGGAGCTTGACATTCCAATTTAATTTTATCTTTTTAGCCCAAGGCATGTTGAAATAATAATAAAAGAAAGAATTTTGAATTATTTTGCAGTTAGTACTGGGTGGTTATGTATGTCACAGTACTCAGCAGAGAACACTATTGATTTACTTGGCTGTACTATTCCCCTCATTGTAAGTTCTATGGGAACAGGGGTCTTGTGTTATTATTTTTTTAAGATTTATTTATTTATGCATACAAGAACTGGGATACAGGCCAGAGGTGTGGGGGGGTAAGAGGATTCACCAGAGACAGAGTGGGGAGCAGAACAGGCAGATTGACTGAAATACACTGCTGAGGGGAGCAGCGGGCGAGATAGGAGAGGTCGGCTGCACTGTGTGTGTAGCAACCTGGCCTGCCTGGGATCAAACTGGTGCTGCAGAGGCTGAGGATAGCTTCACAGTGCTGTGCTTAACCCCTTGCGCCATTAGAGAGGCCCCACAATGTACTTTATTAGTTTTAGTATTAAAATAGAAGATTTAGAGGCAGGTCTAATAACTATTGTGGTTTGAAAGATTTGAAACAATAGTGCTGATTAAAAAAATCTATTTGTTACAAAGTTGTAAGTACTGCTAATGCTCCTGTGTTTTTTTTTCACTACATTCATAATTAAAGGAAAGATAAATTTTAGTTCAAAGTTAAGAGAGAGATTCTTTTTTGAAAAAAGTTATGGGGGGGCAACGATCTAGGATAAAGGACTATAGGTGATTTGATGGTGGAGGTGGTGTAGTAACATACACCTGAGGAGGTGTGACCCTCTTCCCCTAAATCATATAGTGTTGTAAGTCAATATTACTTCAGTAAAGAAAGGAAAAGGACACAAGAATGAATAAATCAAGATTTATGCAATTGAAAATGCTAGAATCTATCTAATGAAAATGTCAGACAAATAGAGGCTAGGGTAGGTCTGCCTGTTCTGTTCCCCACTCTGTCTCTGGTGAATCTTCTCACTGCCCCCCCCCCCCCAGGCCCCGCACCTCTCACCTGTCCCCCAGCTCTTGTGTGCATAAATAAATAAATATTAAAGAAAAAATAGAGGCCATATGGGTTCTGTGAATAGGGAAGCCACACATAGCTTAGCGTCCTGAATCACTGCTTGAGGAAATATTTACCAACTTAATACAATTGCCTTGAACTCCATAAGAAAGAAAAAACTTCTACTGCATGTGAGTCATTATATATTTTAGAATCTATGTTACTGTAATGTTTGCCCATTCATTACTATATGGTTATTGTTTTCTTCATTTTATCTTTCACTTTAATGCTTTATTTTGAGCAAAATTGCAACTCACCTTTGTATTAGATTCCACAGAGGTATCTGCTATTGTAAAGCATGTATCTCATTCCATTAACATCTAATTAACTTAATATGTATCAAAGACATATGGAGACTAAATTATATTTTTCCAGTGATGTTTAGTTTATTTTTCCCCTCCAGTTTTCAGTTTTATGCACCAGATGGTTACCAGTTGGATCCTTATGAATAAATTGTAAATGACCAATAATAATAAATATTTGTATGTCTCCATCTCCTCAGTGATGTTTAAGCATGTTAATGAACTTGTTTTCAAATAGTGAGCATCTCACTGTGGGAGCCACAGATCATCTCATATGACATTGCCAGAAATATCTCCCTGAAATATATGGTGAAGAAAAACTATATGTGGGCAAAAGTATTGGATGGGTTTATGTTGCCAGAAATTAGCTTAGCTGCAGTGCAATGTTAAGTGGGTTTTGTTTTTTTTTTTTTGGTCGTGGACATAAAAAAATAATGGCACAAACAGAAAAACAAAATCAGGTTGATGCTTTTACAATTCTTTCCAAAACTGATTAAAAAAATGAGGCATGATGTTGACTTTTTAAAAAAATTTTTTTTTAAAGAATCATGCGATTTATTTATTTTTTTTAAATAGAGGCATGTTTTATTTATTTGATTGTTTTTTTGTTTATACATGCACTGGGTACAGTCAGAAGCGCGGGAGGGTGAGAGAATTCACCAGAGCCAGAGCGGGGAGCAGAGCAGGCAGAAGGACTGAAGTACACTGCTGAGGGGAGCAGTGGGCGGCAGGAGAGGTCTGTGCCCCATGTGGGACCCTCCTCAGGTGGCCGGGGAGCAGCCAGGGATCCAACCGGTGCTGCAGAGGCTGCGGGCAGTTTTGCAACCCAGCGTTCAACCGCTGCGCCACCTGGGAGGCCCTTAAAAAATTTTTTTTAAAGATTTATTTAGTTATGCATACAAGAACTGGGGTACAGGCCAGAGGTGCAGGGGGGTGAGAGGATTCACCAGAGGCAAAGTGGGGAACAGAACAGGCAGACTGACTGAAATACACTGCTGAGGGGAGCAGTGGGCGAGACAGGAGAGGTCTGCCTCACCATGTGGGTTTCTCCCTGGCTGGCCTGGGGATTGAACTCATGCTGCAGAGACTGCAAATTGCTTCATAGTGTGGTGCTTACTTAACCCCTTGAGCCACCAGGGAGGCCCGATGTTGACTTTTAGCTTAACTAGCCAGACCCTAATAATCAAGGGGTCATTATCTTATACACTTTATTTAAAATTAGATTATCTAAATGTAAACTTTTTATACTATTAAAACAATGCTCATTGTGGAAATTTTGGAAAATACCAAAAAGCAAAGGAAGAAACTATTCGAACAATCACCTAAAATGTGTTCATCCAACTAGAAACAGCACCATTTTCTTTTTATAGAAGAAATTCTGTTTATATGCAAATATATAGATATTTCCTTTTAATGATTTTTTTTGGATTTTTTTCATCAGTCCTTTTGTAACAGGGTGGTCCCTAGGAAAAGGGGAAGTTCCAAAGGAGGGTGGAGCTAAAAAGAAGAGAAGAAGCTGGAAAGAAGAGACTGAGAAGGAAGGAAACAGGATGGAGAGCCAGAAGGAGACCTGGAGGAGGCACATGGAGCTGAGAGACACGTGAAGAAGCTGTGCTTGCCTTTTGGTCGTGGACTGGGTGACACAGATGTGGGTGAGAGACCCATGGAGAGGTGACAATGGTGATTTTTGTCTTGATTTTGATTTTGCTCTTTTCCCTCCAGACTAGTCTGGTTGTTTCTGATCCTTTTCTGTGGGTATCCACTGGAAGGTGTTTTAGACGTGTGGCAGGCTTTTGGGCCTTGCTGTGGGCCAATCCTGCTTAGGTGGACTTTTACCCATGAGAGGACAGGTAACTGTGGGTGATTTGAAAACCATATTCTTTCTTTTCTGTATTGTTTACTAATTGTATTAAATTTCCTTCCCATTAAAGTCTTACATGTGGGGCCTCCCCGGTGGCGCAGCTGGGTTGAGCGCTGGGTTGTGAAGCTCCCCGCGGCCTCTGCGATGCCGGTTGGATCCCCAGCTGCTCCCCGGCCACCGGAGGAGGGTCCCACATGGTGCGCAGACCTCTGCTGCCGCCCGCTGCTCCCCTCAGCAGTGTACTTCGGTCCTTCTGCCTGCTCTGCTCCCCGCTCTGGCTCTGGTGAATTCTCTCATCCTCCCACGCTTCTGACTGTACCCAGTGCATGTATAAACAAACAAACAAATAAATAAATAAAATACGTGCCTCTTTAAAAAAAAAAATAAAGTCTTACATGTTTTGCGTTGATAGGGCAGACGGCAGAACCTATTTAGAACAGGCAGGTTTAGGGGCTCTGGGATGCTTGTCTCCCTGCCCTGTTACACTTTCTTCGTTGAACTAAAGGAGACAATTTGTCTTCTTGGTTTTTACACTTACTACTTACATAAGTTTCAAGATCTGGGCCAAATGGTGTGCTGCACAAGGGTATGCAAAACAATATTGTGTGAAGTAAAAATCACTGGGAGGGTTTTGGGCTAATAAAGTTTTTTTTCTTCAGTGTAGTAAGAAAGATATGAGGGGACAAATAACAAACTGAGCAGAAATTGTTGACTCACTGCTCTCAAGGGGATTATGATGTCCTCCTTTCAGCTTAGAGAGCCAAAGGGTGGATCTAGGGTACAGATTAACTGCCAATTGATTCCTTAACAGGTCAGAAAATGAGGCACTCAGAGGATTCATATAATAGAATGAGAGGTGTGGGAGAGAAAGCAGAGCAAGATACTCTGATATCTCTGACTGTCTGGCTCAATTATAAACATATGAATTACCTTCATGAAAGGCTTCCAGAGATAAACAATTGTGTTATTGTCAAAAAGGTGATCAAATTTTGAAAAGTAGATAGAGTCAGCTAGATGTATCAATTTCCATTTTTAATCAAAATAGACAATAAGGGCCTCCCAGGTGGTGTAAGGGGGTAAGATGCAACCTATGAAGCTATCCGCAGCCACTGCAGTATGAGTTCGATCCCTGGCCAGGGAGCTACCCACATGGCGCAGCAGACCTCTCCTAATTTGCCTGCTGCTCCCCTCAGCAGTGTATTTCAGTCAGTCTGCCTGCTCTGCTCCCCACTCTGTCTTTGGTAAATCCTCTCACACCTCTCACCTCTGGCCTATACCCCAGTTCTATATGCATAAATAAATAAATCTTTAAAAAACAAACAAACGAAAAACTAAAATAGACAATAAGTTGTCAGTGCCACACCTGAACCTCGAGTTCCTTCAAACATCTGGCCATGCTCTGTTTATAATTACGTCTGACTCTTGCCTCATAAATCCTGGTCTTGAGCAAAATCTAATCATCTTTGCAAATGGCCTGTTCTTTCTAGTATAATTTATATAATCTTATAGAGGATCATAATAACTTTACCTTGAACGTTATGGTGGATGTTTTATCAGCATTATTAGAGACCCATTATTTGAGACCCAATAGTTTGACACATTAGAATTTTCTTTTATAATTAGGTAATGAACTCTGAACTAGTGAACTATTTTCACTAATAACTAGGGAACTAATGAAAATTTATGAGAATAAACATATATAATCATTCTGCAACTGATTACAATGCAGCACATTGTTTTCTATGAAAAGGACATTCTATTCAATGTTCATGATTTTTTTTTTTAATTGTGTGGGTAGAATTGGGGATTTAGGCTTTTTTTAGGGGGAAACAGGTTGTCTACATCTGGGTGACTGCTTTAAAAGAGAAAGATGTCTTGTTCTTATAACCTCTTTTAAGGAAGAAATGATTTTTGGTGATCATTCTAATCATAATTCCATTTTAGTTGGCTTTTCCTCATGTTCATCAGTAGTTATTTGGGCAAAGAATTAGTATAATGAAAACGTTGAAATATTCCAGTTATATTTGTTGTGATAATCTTTGTGGGAAAGATGTACACATTAATCTTAGTGGAATTTAAGAACAATGATAAACAGTCACATTTGAATTTGAATTTTTTTCAGAATGGAGAGAGCTGAATATTAAGAAAATAATAAGGAAAATTGTAATTATTGACTAAATAATTTTGATAATTTTAAACCTTGAAAAATGAAAAGAAAAAAATGCTGCAGTTTAGTTGGTAAAAGGGAATAAAAAGAAGGGATAAAAAAACCAGTAAATTTCATTTATCAGTAGGAAATAAAATGGATTATGCAAGGGGAACCATTTATTTCATTGGTACAGATAAGGAAAAATGCCAGAGTATTTTGAAATTGTCTTTATAACTACTATTCAAAACTGACGTGAGTTCAGGGTTCTTATTTGTAAGCAATAGAAACCAATTCTGGTTAACTCAGAAATTTATTGGAGAGCTATCAGCTCAAAGAATCAGTGAACAGTTTACTAAAATTAAAAAAAAAAAAAAAAGGAAATACAAACACTACTGGAAGGACAGGAACCAACAGAGGAGGCAGCAGGAAATACAAAGTGCAGTCTCAAAACAATCTAATTAGGGAAATTGTCTTGGTCCCATTTCCTTTGTTGTTTGCTTTTCACTATTACTGTTATGTCACTATACTCAGAAGATGGGAAGTGGGAGACTCCAAATCACCTCTCAACCTCAGTTTCCCCAAACAGGAAAATAGTTCAAATATTGTTTAGCCCAAAAAGAGAAACAAAACAAATTAAGCAAAACCATTAGTGAGGCAGTATGTCTTATTGGGTCTACTGGCCTTCCAACTCCATGTTTATTCCTGTCTTTTTGTCCTTGTCCTTTTCAGTTACCCAGTTTCTCCTGTTCTCTCTTATTTATTTTATGTAAACAAATGGACATCAAACCAAATCATATTTCTGAAGAGTTTTATAAACATATTTAATTGTTTATATTGTTTATAAACATATTCAATTGTTTATACATATTCAAATTGTCAATGGCCTGTAAGTAAAAATGTAACAGGGTGGCCCCAGCCCTGTAACAAAAACATTAACCAATTTGGGCCTCCCTGGTGGAGTTCCATGCCAGGCCTGCCAGGGAACAACCCACATGGCAAGGCAGATCTCTCCTGTCTTGCCCGCTGCTCCCCTCAGCAGAGTATTTCATCAGTCTGCCTGTTCTGTTCCCTGCTCTGTCTCTGGTGAATCCTCTCCCGCATCTCTGGCCTGTACCCCAGCTCTTGTATGCATAAATAATCTTAAAAAAATTATCCAATTTACTAGCCGTATAATGTGTTTTTTTTTTAAGATTTATTTATTTATACAAGCACTGGGTACAGTCAGAAGCATGCTTTTGTGTGTATTTATCCTATTAGTAAGGTTGCTTGTATGCAATTTATATTTTTCTTGGGATAATTTTAAATTTTTATCCACTATTGATTCGTTAACTGAATATTCTGATCCCCCCCCCACGTTCTTTTCAATGTTATTTATATTTTAAAAGGAAACAAAAGTTTCATTACAATGAATGGAGCTGTAAGGATGGAATACCAGGTTGTGAAAACAAAACAATACAGTCATCTAAATTCAAGTCCCTCCAGTTTGGGAGGTTGGTAAAGGGCAAGTATACTATAGCAAATGAACCTAGGTCAAGAAATGTCTGGAAGGCTTTTTCATTTACTAATGCATTTAATCCTGTACATCTCCTTAGCTGCTGCCTCAGATTATTTAACATCACAATCAGTTACACTGCCTCAGATAGAAAGAGGACTTCACTTTGAATACATTTGCAATAGAATTGCAGAGAAGGCTTAATAACCTGCGAAGCACTCTACAGATTGTGGTGTATTTTTAATAACTGAATAAAGGTTGTTAACCCTGAGGAGCCCCTCCCCCATACACGCAGAATAATAAAAGCTGTATTGAGCCATCATATATGTGTATATATATATATATATATATATTTCTTTTAACATAGTTTATTCACTCAACATTTACTGAGCACCGACTAAATGCCTGGGACTGATCAGATCACTGCATAGGTCAGAGATGACTTCTCCACATTCCGTTGAGAGGGGCAGATGACACAGGAAGAGAAAACCCGAGAATTTAGTCCAGACTTGATTTCAGCTGTAGCCGAGCTGGGAGACTGAACTGTGGAGGGCCAATTCCCAAAGCACAGTGTTAAATTCACAACTATGGCCCAATGCAGGATTCGACTGACAGAAGCCTGGCTGCAAATTACTCTTTCGTCCTCCTGCAAGGCAGTGGCTATCCCCGACGCCAGCTCCAGGCCCCAAGGAAGCCAGTGCAGTGCAGAGAAGCGTTAACTGAAAATTAGCCACGGCCCTTATTTGCAACTCCACCCAAATCAGACGTGGCTTTCCTGTTTATCATCTGACTTATGCTTTTGGCAGACCAAGCTCGGTCGCACTGTGTCTCGCCCCGCACGAATTAGGTCTGCGTTTTGTGCCCGGCCTTCTGCTCCCGCCTGCGCCGCCGGCTGAAGGGGCGGGAACGCCCCGAGCTGCGGCGCGCGGAGGACAAACACCCTCTGACGCAGAGCGTGAAAACCAGCCGAGAGCTCCGGAACAGCGTGAACTCCGCCAGAACTGGTCAGAAGCCACTCGAGGAAGGCTTTAATTCGTAACCATTTTCCTACTCTCCAAGTGCGTTTGCCGAGTCTTAGATCAAAGCAAAACCAGGAGTTTCCAGTCAGGCGGCCGAGCAGCGCGGGCGCCCCCTGGCGTCGGGTGACGCAACTGTGGGAGCGTCTGGTCCCGAGACCAGCTTCTCGTTTTTGGCCTGGCTTAGTCGGCCCCACAAATAGAATAACTCAGACAAGCAAAAAACTCGGGGTGTGGGGGGGGATAGCGAGCCCTGAGGGACCCCTCAAGCGAGGCAGACACGCGAACTAATACCACCCGAGGGCCCGGCGACCTCACGGCCTAGCAAAACGCCCCGCCCCGCCGTCTACTGCCACCCCGGCCGAAGAAGGCGCCGGGGCTAGAGGGCGGAGCCACCAGAGCTTCGCGCGAGACAATGCGCGCGACTTCCCAGAAAGCCTCGGGCAACATCTTAATAGCGGCCAGGGAGCCGGTTTAGGGCGGAAGAGTGGGCGGGGCCTGTCCGGATATTTAGCGGCTCTGGAGGCCACGCCCCCAATCGGAAGTGACGGAGACGAGCTAGCGCGTCGAAGCTACCTCTATGGTTTTCCTCCCGTTCTTGAGTCGGGAGATGGCCGCTGTGTAGTTACAACGGAGCTGAGTCCCGGCAACCGTCCTTCGGCGTGTCAGGTAGGCCCCTCACTGCATCTGAGCCACCCAATGGGCAGTATACACCGAGGACGAGTGGATAGTGTTGAATCTTTTGTGGGTGGTGACGAGTTGGCGGCCACCGTTGAACCCCGGAGACGGTGCGCCGTTATTTACGCGTTTCTCTGTCGGCTTCCCTCAGGCTTTTGAGGTACTACGGGCCGAAAAGGAGTTGTGTGGAGGGGGGGTAGGGTAGGCAGCGAGTACTGGGTGCGTGTGCGCGCGGTTGAAAACCTGGCTCGAGACCCGGAGACCGCGCGGCCTTCTCGTGCGCGTGCGCATCACGCTCGCCAACCCTCCCCCCATTTCCTCGGCCCTGACCCCTGCGCGCGCCCGAGCGGCGCGCGTTCTGCGCACGCGCGCCTGCGCCTTTTCTCCCTTCGCCGCCTGCCGCCTCCGCTGGAGGTGCAAGTTGTGTTCGGCTTTCATTGGCTGGCGTCGCTGCTCTTCTTCCCGGCCTTTGGGGATTTGAGATAAAACAATTGACTCGCCGGGTACCCTGAGTAGGTCGACCTGTTCCCGCATCGTCTTTCAACGCCTTCTCCCAGACTTTGCTCCGGCGGTTTTTACCTTCAGTTTTGTTTCACTCTGGCGGCGGATCCTGTCTGCATCTGCCTCTGGCCCTTGGGCTCGCCTGGAGATTATCCTCGGGGCCAGTTTCGGGGTTCCTCCCCCCCCCCCCCCCGACAACCTACTCTGTTTTGAAAGTGAATGTGCACTCTGGACGCCTGGTGATTGTTTCTTAGCGTGGGGTGCGAGCCTTCGTTCGCGAGTCTTAGGAATGGCCTTGCCACACCCGGGCCAAAAGGGCCGCTCTCCGGCAGCAGAGGGGAAGCCGCGTTCTTTCACCGAGTGATTGCGCTCGTTGCTTCGTGGAGAAGTCTTGCCCACGATTGGTAGACGCGGGGTAAATGCATGGGAGGGCGTGGAGGGTGTGTTGAGATGAGGGACTTTGCCCTCGTTTTAAGTCCATAAGTTGACTTGGCTTGTAAGTTTTATCTCAGAGTCAGCAACCCTGGCAACTACTTTTTTCTACATCCAAAAAAAAAAAAAAGTCTTTTAGCCGTTTAGAATGTGTAAAATTAAGGCCAGAGTTGAAGGCAGTATGACCCAAATGTGATGTGAAGAGAGTAGCTATTTCAGATGTGTATCATACCGTAGCGGTGGTTTTTATTAAAAAGCAGAACAAAGTCCCTTACCCCATATATGAATTCATTCCAGTCGGACTCTTGTTGGAGTAGTTGGGCTACTGTTTATAGACAGTAAAGAGTCATTGCATAGGAAAAGCTGCGCTACAACTTTACGTTTTTATGTCATCACAGCCAATTTAGGATTTATAACTTGATGGAATGGAGTGTATGTCTGAAGTGATAAAACAGCTCAAAACTGTAGACTAATGGCTTGTGGAATCTTAAGATTATTGCATTCATTGTTACATTGTGGTAAATACTGGAATATCCTTAGTTCAGGTAATTACTATGGTGGCAAAAAAGAAAGTTAGGGCTGATTCTTAGAAGAGCAGTGATGTGGTAGAACTTTGAGAAATACCTGTAACAATTTGTCACTTGGCACACACAGGTCTCTTTGATTTTATTTAATGTCTTGAGTGGGCTGCTAGAGTTACTAGATTGTGTGAAGAAAAGACATAGAAATGGAGAAAAGATACTCCGTTAATACAGGGTTTTGAATTGGGAGATTCCAGAAACTACATTCAAAATCATTAGTTGAACACTAGTCGTATTGCGCTTTGTAATTTACAGTGATTTGTCATCAACAAAGTATTAGATAAGGGAATCCAGGAGTCTGAGATACCTCTGGATAGTAAGCCTAAATATTTGTTATACTTGCAGGTTATGAATTTGTTCATTTTTCATATTCCACTTTTTAAACAATGGTCATCATTGTTCCCTCAGAGTTTTAATCATTTAATATTTTGATTGTCCTCAGACTGAAGAAACAGTCTACAGTGTTAAGGTAATAATAGTGTACATTTGTGTAATATTTTGGAGTTTTCAAACACTTCAATTTTACTTGAGCTAGTATTTCTCCATTCACTTAGGTGGAGGCCAGAAGAATAGGGAATTTGTTTGAGGCCTCAAACCAGGGAATAGCAGTCTGGTACAGAATGCAGGTATTCAGATTTTCACCACAGTCCCTTATCCCATACCCTTTTTATCAGGATAAGTTGAAACTAGACATTTCTGACTTAACCTGTTTTTTCTCTAAGCTTTTAATTATAAAGATTATCAAACAGAAAAGTAGTGTGTGCTAATCAAGTAGGTTTAATAAATTTGTGTGTGCTAATCAAGTAGGTTTAATAAATACCAGCATTTACCAAGTTTTGATACTTGCTTTTCTCTGGAATGTTATGAAGCAAAATTTCAGTCGTTATATTAATTTCTTGAAAGACAATGCCCATTAGTGCTCTATAAAAATATTAGTTACCTTACATACAAGAATCATTTGAAACAAAAATAATGTGTAGGAAAGACTGTCACAAATCATGTTTACCAAAAATGAACGGTAATGTTTGTACACCAGACATATGTGCAAACACATGCCAAACATTAAGCAATTTACATTTAGTTAAGTTCTCTTAATCGGTTAAAGCTATGAGTAAACGACCTTTCTTAGTCTTATTTTATATCTCTGGAAATTGATGCTGAAAAAGATTTAAGATAATTTGTGTTGGTCAACTAGTTAATGTTCAGGCCAGGATTTGAACCTAGTCTACCGGAGCTGTACTCATGGGATAGTATTTTTAGGAATGTAAAAGGTGTGCATTGCAATAATTTGTTCACAGAAATCTGGAGCTTAAGCTCTGAGTCTGCTAAAATGAAGATCTGGCTCAGTTCAACCTAGTAGGGTAACCTATCCATTTTGTGGAGCTTTATCTTGACTATTTTGTTGACCCAGTTTTTGCTCTTTTCATCACTTTTGTTCTAACTGGCTGATTATTATATGTTTAATAATAGATAGGTTCTGTTAAGACATGAACTTTAAAGATGTAACCTATTTTTCCTCTGTGTTCTTCACTAGTTAGTGAATCAATAGGAGAAAGATGTGTGAAGCAACTTTTAAATTATCTCATTTTACAAGTAGAAGCTGTTAGTGATTTTGGTTGTAATAAAGGGAAGGTGGATTTGACTTTTTGAATTGTGTGTGTGGATTATGCCACATCAGGTACCTGTCTAGGTTAACAGAGAGAACAGGACTTGGAAACCCTCTTAAGAGAGCAAAACGTATTCTTTCCCCCAAACTTGTCCTCCTTCCAGATTCTTGTGTCTAACTTAGAGTTTAGGGGCACTGTTGATTTTTTTCTTGAGATGATTTGACTTTATTTAGTCCTCATAATCTCACGAATTACATATTAACTCCATCTTTCAAATGAAGAAAACTCCTAAATTTTCAACTTTATTTGAATTTGCAAGTATGTACTATATACCAGTTACTGTAATTCTAGTGTTGGTGATACAGCATTTTAAAGTGAGATACTATATTCCCTACACTTTCAGAGATTAAATTCAAATATGGGGAAGGGAAAAAGCAAAACAAGCAAAAAAAAACCTATACCTGATGTGTTTAGAAGAGTTAGGAAGGAGGACTACTAAATTGGGTCTTTGGACCTTTAAGGAGGCAGCATTTAAGCTAATAGGCACAATGCAATGGTGGATGGGAGGCTTGACCCTGCAAGAGGTTCCTGCCTTCCAAAAGCCAATTTAGAGAAAACAGCAACAGATCATAGTAAACTATGTGCCAAGAACTCAGTCTTTCATTACCTGAGCTGATTCTAACTATTTAAGGTTATGAAGGTGTTAAATATTAACTTATTAAATATATTGTAATTTTACATTTATCTGATCGTTGAATTTTGGTGTGAACAAGGATGTATATCCTGTAGTCCCTCCTTCACTTTTCTATTTCTAGTCTATATTTTCTTGGAATTTAAAATCAAGATTTAAAGGAGGATTTGGTAGCTGGTATTTGTCAGGATATATAGACATTAAAATTACTCTCTTAATCTTCCCCACTGTAGGGCCATTGGCATTTAGGGAACATGTTCTTTTTTGAAATTTTTTTGTTAAGACAGCATTGGTTTACAATACTATGTGAGTTAGACCTGAAAGATGACACCCTAAAGGTGTATGTTACCACACCACACCCAATACTAGGACACTCACAATCCTTCATCTTGGTCCAAGGGACATTGTTTTTGACTCACCAATTTAATTTTATTTCTTCTACTTTGTATTTCCAGTTTTATTACATGTTTTTGTTGGATTGATTACTTGAAAAGATTCATAAATTTTCATGTGTTTGTTTTTCACTTAAGTGGTTTATAAATTCCTTGTGTATAGCTGTTCCTCAGTCTTGTATTTAGTTTCTGCTCCCCTGTTGTTTTTTGACTGTCTTTTGTACATTATTGATAACCACTGAATGTTACACAGAGTAAGCTTTTCAGTATTGGTAAGCAACAGTGTTGATTCCAGCAGATACTTATTTCATTTACTTGGCTTTTCTTTTATTGGAGTATCTGTCCATAATCAAAATGCTACTAGGCGTCAAGTTTGTTAGTTACTGTGATGATTGTTATATGAAGTTAAAAAAGTGAGTTTCAGATGAAACTTAGGAAAGGAAGTGACCAAGAGAGCATTTTAGATAACCTTACAAATACTAACCACATAGTGACGTGTTTCCATATACCAAAATGAATGATACTGTTTGCTTCTGGAATTTTCTGATAGGATGGCAACATAACTTCTGTTTTTTAAAGCTCAGATTACCAAAATCAGAATTCAAGTAGTTAAATGTAAAAGTAAAGGTGTTTTCAGTTATGTCATTGCCTACCACATTTCACATAAAGCAAAAATTTAGTTCCTTAAGTTTATTCTTAAATTAGTTATTCCTTCCCTGAAATCATTAATGTCTTTACTAAGTTTATTTCAGTGCTTAGTTTGATGCATTATAAACAGTGGGTATTTAATTTACCATAAATCATTTGTATTTTTATCTTTGCTAGGAATTTAAATTTAAAATCTCAGAATATTCTCTCCAGAAGAATTTTACACTATCTCAAAGACTTCACATTGACTGCTTCATCCTGCATAAAATTTAAGGTAAATTTTTCTAGTTTTTAGTTTTGGCTTATTTGATAAAATGAGGCTACTGAACTAGTGTTTCAGACTGTGATTAAAAATAATGTGGTCTGAAGCTCTTTTTTTCCCTTTTTTGTGACTTAATGAGGTAAGCCAGCTTTTTTATGAAAAAGGTTTTATCTCTTCTGCTTCTAGGTGTGTGTCTGCTTCAACTTCTTTTTTTTTCTTTTTTCCGAGATTTATTTATGCACACAAAAGTTAGGGTATAGGGTAGAAGTGCAGGGGGTGAGAGGATTCACCAGAGACAGAGTGGGGAGCAGAACAGGCAGATGTACTGAAATACACTGCTGAGGGGAAGCAGCGAGCCAGACAAAAGAGGTCTGCTGTGCCATGTCAGGGTCAGCCAGGGTCAGCTCCCTAGCAGGGGATCGAATTTTTGCTTCAGTGGTTGCCCTTGGCTTCATTGTGCTGAGACTTAACCGCTTTTGCCACCAGGAAGGCCCTGCTTCCACTTCTATAAGCAAATCTACTTAAAGACTTAACACATACCAAAGTATTTGAAAATAAAACAAAATAGCCCTACTTATGTAACTCATTTTCCTTGTGCATACAAGAGGGATTCCATAACCTAACTTTTCTCCCTTAGTGTTAATCCAATTGAAAGGAAATGTTTATTGTATGCTAAACATTGTACTAAGTGTATTATATGTATCAACTCATTTGGTCATCACTACAGCTTGTATTTCTTGGTTTCTGGCAATTAAGAATGAGAGAAGTCAAAGGTGATATTTGTTTATTAGAGAACAGCTGTATTTTATTTTGAAGTAATAAAACCTAGAAATGGTCATTTGTGGGTTTTGATGAAATATGCAGGCATTATTGTCTCTTCTATGACTCATGTCATGCTAGTATTTTCAGTTACGGACTGAAAATATAATAATTGGTTATGAGAAATGGTTTAATATGGAAGTTGGAGGTGATTGTAATTTTAGTGAGTCGGTTCTTATGAAATAGGTTGTGGAAATTTGGAAATAGTTACAGTAGAAATAAATGTGGGAGGCATATGTTTAATTTCGTAAAAAATAGATTTCATAAATAATCCTAGCTATTTGTGATTTCTGGACCCATTGAGGTCTAATTATTGTGGTAGATGTTAAGTAGTGTAATAGAAAGGTTAGGTTAGGTGCCTTTTTATTAGTTCCACCATCTCTTTCTCGATGCAATCTTTCCAGTTTCTCTTTTCTCTCTCTCTCTTTTTTTTTTTTTTTTTACCAGAAGCTATGTGGTGAATTAGGCATAAGTTCATTGTTGCATGTGCCTAGTCATGACTCTTGGAGCAGAACAATGACTACTACTGTTCACAGATGTGGTGAACTTTTTTCTACTAGAAGATTTTTCAACACTATTTCAGACAGTATTTTATAGATGGAATAATCAATTTAGGCCTATTTCCAGAACATAACCAGACTTACGACAGTCTGGTAGGCTGAGTCTTGGCTTTTTTTTGTTTGGGTTTTTTTTTTTTTGTTTGTTTGTTTGTTTGGGTTTTTTTTTTTTTTTGTTATTTGTTTCAGGTTCTCTTATCTGTATTGCTCTGGATAATTATTTTTTTCACAGGAGAGATATGCAATTTGTGTTGGGCATGAAATAACATTTAACATGATTGCTACAGTCTGATTCATTTCTCTTTCTGGCTTGTGCAACTGCTACCTATTTTGGAGAGAAGTGCAGGTGGGGCAGTTCATGGAATCTTCTCTTGTGTTTTCAATTCACAGTACCTATCATGCAGGTGAAAACAGTTTTTAGTCAACTATTTAGTCTTCTGAACACTCACTTGAATGGTGATGAGTAATATCCTTTAACTTATGTCTTCTAAAATTTAATTCATGTTTGGAATAATTAATAATGTGAAGCTTCAATTGTATTGTGATTCTTTAACCTCTTTTGCTTTCTCATTTGACTAGGAGAAAGAAATGGGTCGCTCCAATTCTAGATCCCATTCTTCAAGATCAAAGTCTAGATCACAGTCTAGTTCTCGATCAAGATCAAGATCCCACTCTAGAAAGAAGAGATACAGGTGAACAGTGTTTTTAATTCGTTTAATAGTGATAATCATGTTAGCTAATATATGTGGAGTGTTTACCATGTACAGAGTTAATAAACCCATTGAAATGGATATTTGTGAAGTAAATGAAAACCTTATGAAATGTTACCCTCATGTTAGAGTTGGAGAAAATGAGAATTGTCCAAGTTGCAATCTAGTAAGTGGTAGAACTTAGGTTTGGATCTGGATAATCTCATTCCCTATCCTAAATTTTGCAATACTGTGAATTTCTTCATATTTACCTATAATGTTGAGATAAATTGGATAACAAAAGAATTATTTGGCATTGAATCATCTTTGTACGTTGTATCATAGTTTCTCATTTCTGACCCTAAGGTCTCAATAAAATCATAATTTGGGGTGTCTTTCTTGAAATAGTAATGTATACTTAGCATAGGGGATAGTAAGCACATGTTGAAAAGGACCATAATCTTATTAAGAATACTAGCTTATGGTTTTTTAATGTGTATTTTTAGCTTTGACAGTTTATTTTCATGTTGTGGTTAGACACTTAGAGCAGTGGAATGGAATAATTTTTTTTTCCTTCATTGATATTTATTTTATTTTTAGTTCTAGGTCTCGTTCCAGGACGTATTCAAGATCTCGTAGTAGAGATCGTATTTATTCTAGAGATTATCGCCGAGATTACAGAAATAATAGAGGAATGAGACGACCTTATGGGTATAGAGGAAGGGGTAGAGGGTATTATCAAGGAGGAGGAGGTAGATATCATCGAGGTGGTTACAGACCTGTCTGGAATAGAAGACACTCTAGGAGCCCTCGACGAGGCCGTTCACGTTCCAGGAGTCCAAAAAGAAGATCTGTTTCTTCTCAGAGATCCCGAAGCAGATCTCGACGGTCATATAGATCCTCTCGGTCTCCAAGATCATCCTCTTCTCGTTCTTCATCCCCATATAGCAAATCTCCTGTCTCTAAAAGACGAGGGTCTCAGGAAAAGCAAACCAAAAAAGCTGAAGGGGAGCCCCAAGAAGAGAGTCCTTTGAAAAGTAAATCACAGGAGGAACCGAAAGATACCTTTGAACATGACCCATCTGAATCTATTGATGAGTTTAATAAATCATCAGCCACTTCTGGTGATATCTGGCCTGGCCTTTCAGCTTATGATAATAGTCCCAGATCACCCCATAGTCCTTCACCAATTGCTACCCCACCTAGTCAGAGTTCATCTTGTTCTGATGCGCCCATGCTCAGTACAGTCCACTCTGCAAAAAACACCCCTTCTCAGCATTCACATTCCATTCAACATAGTCCTGAAAGATCTGGGTCAGGTTCTGTTGGAAATGGATCTAGTCGATACAGTCCTTCTCAGAATAGTCCGATTCATCACATCCCTTCACGAAGAAGCCCTGCAAAGACAATCACACCACAGAATGCTGCAAGAGATGAAGCTAGGGGACGTTCCTCATTTTATCCAGATGGGGGAGATCAGGAAACTGCAAAGACAGGAAAATTCTTAAAAAGGTAAGAACTAACTAAAGAATTTAGATCATATTTAACCTTTTGTTCTTTGAGTTGTATTTTGAGTTATACATTTTGCAGTTGCATCGTGATAGGATGTTAGTGATTTTTTACAGTAATCCCAATTTGTTTTTACTTATATTTGGTTAACTTTGGAAGTTTTTTAATAGAAAGTAATTTATATTTCTTCTAATTTTATCTGTTTTCAGTCAGTCCAGAGTTAAGATTGTAAATGAAGAGAAATTGAGTACCATAAAGCATTACTAGTGGTAAACATGTTGTAAAAACAGTAGATTCTCTTCAGAGATTTTTGTATTAGAGCACTGAAATCTTATTTTGGTCTTTTCACCATTATGATTTGCATAAGCAATGCAGTTATATTACATGTTCTTACTTGTGTGGTATTAGACACAATTCAGCTGACAATTTAATAGGTCTGCCTAACTGGAAAAAATGTTATCTCTTACTGAATCTAATGACATTTTAACAGATACTTTAATTCTAATTTCAAGTGTTGCTTAAAAGGTGCTAAAAATACTTAATGAAAATTGGTTGGGAATGCAGTGTAGGGATAGAGCAAGCATGTATTATGATACAACCTAGAACTGTGCTTTCTTACTGAATTGACACAGAATTTTTACTTAAGATTGCCCAAATAATTTTCTAGAGCAAAATTTAGGAACTTTTTTGTGTTTTGGTGTATGAAATATCTAATCAATTACATTGAATTCTTTATTTCTATCAGTTGATCAGTAAGTGTAAGTCTAAAAATTTGAGTGCAAGTAAATTCTCAGAAACAAACACATTGTTAGTGGTTCTTAGCCTCAAAAACTTAAACAGTGTGGTGTGTTATAGAACCTTTGGAAATTGGGATTTGTTGGTGCAGACTTAAGACTGACTAGAAGAGTTTGAGAATGGCTTTACTTTTAAATTTAGGAAGTATAGTATGCAAATTTATATATAAATTCAGTCACTAAACGCTGTGCTTTTCATGCTTCTTAAATGTGGACTCTGAAGAAGCATTTTTTAGTAGGGTTTTTCTTATTACTGGTCCTTTGGTATTGGGCAGCACATTTAAGCATGCACGTGATTCACAGTGAATGCAATCCAGTTACCTACCATCCTCTTCTTTGCTTATTCACAGGTTCACAGATGAAGAGTCTAGAGTATTCCTGCTTGATAGGGGTAATACCAGGGATAAAGAGGCTCCAAAGGAGAAAGGATCAGAGAAAGGGAGGGCAGAGGGAGAGTGGGAAGATCAGGAAGTTTTAGATTATTTCAGCGATAAAGAGTCTGGAAAACAAAAGTTTAATGATTCAGAAGGGGATGACACAGAGGAGACAGAGGATTATAGACAATTCAGGAAATCAGTTCTTGCAGATCAGGGTAAAAATTTTGCTACCACATCTCACCGGAATACTGAGGAGGAAGGACCCAAGTACAAGTCCAAAGTTTCACTGAAAGGAAATAGAGAAAGTGATGGATTTAGAGAAGAAAAAAATTATAAGCTTAAAGAGACTGGATATGTAGTGGAAAGGCCTAGCACTACAAAAGATAAGCACAAGGAAGACGACAAAAATTCTGAGAGAATAACAGTAAAGAAAGAAACTCAGTCACCTGAGCAGGTAAAGTCTGAAAAGCTCAAAGACCTCTTTGATTACAGTCCCCCTCTACACAAGAATGTGGATGCTCGAGAAAAGTCTACCTTCAGAGAGGAGAGCCCACTTAGGATCAAAATGATAGCCAGTGATTCTCATCGTCCTGAAGTCAAACTCAAAATGGCGCCCGTTCCTCTTGATGATTCTAACAGGTAATTCCAGTTAGAGCCTAGCAGATAATCTGTGGGTGGTTAATTCATTATGTATTTTCTGAACATACTTAAAACCAATTGGTATATTTTGTTTGTGTGTGTGTGTTACTGATACGCTCCAGACCTGCTTCCTTGACTAAAGACAGGCTACTTGCTAGTACACTTGTCCATTCTGTCAAGAAGGAGCAAGAATTCCGATCCATCTTTGACCACATTAAGTTGCCACAGGCCAGCAAAAGCACGTCAGAGTCATTTATTCAACACATTGTATCCTTGGTTCATCATGTTAAAGGTATGTTTAATATTGTGAATTTTCTCTGGCAAGTTAAAAAAATGAACAGATATGTTTAATAATTTTATGTACCCTAGGGCTAGCAAGTACACAGAGACCATTAACAATTTAGGAAAATAGAGCCGCGTGTAAGAGAGAAGCTGTGTTTTTGAGAACCACAAAGATTTACTTTATAAAAAGCAATGAAATTGCTAAACAGAGCAAATACATCCTGAAAAACTATGTTGATATATAAAACATGTAGATTTGTTTAATGATGAAATATGCATTTGTATGCTGTATTTGAAGGGCAGATTATTTTTTAGTGCTTGCATATGACTTGTGAAATCTTGGCATAAATTTGTACAAAGTGAGGCAGTTTTATTACTAGATTTATTAAGAATTTCTTTCACCTTTTAAAGAAAGTTGAAACCAGTGGGAAAACTATTTTCTATTTTGTGTTGTATTTGTTTGAACACTTAGCTTTTTCAACTGATAAAAGAAAAATATTATGATTACTCACAGGGAGAAAAGAGTTTAAGACTTTGGAAGGTTATTACATAAGTAATGATTACATGAAAAGTGACTAGGGATTTTAAGGGTGTGCATTTCAACTACAGCAGTGATGTTCTATTTTCACTATTTTGTAATTCTAGTTTCAAAGTAATTTTCTAAGGTTTTAGAGTATGACTTTTTGGAGCAACTTAAGTTTCATTTTTTATGTTTAAAGTCACCTTATTGTGAAATAAGTTGTTACCCAGGAATCACCATGGCTTCTGGTGATAAGCCATGTTAAAAAAGTTTGTCATTTGACATGAGAACAGTTCATTATAGCTGAAAGTTGGTCGCTAGCAATTCTTTATGCACTTAGTATTTCAAAATCAGTGAGTAGTTAATAAGTTTCTTTCTGATTGTAATTATTTGGCTATAACTAAGTTTGTGAACCAATTTATGACCATATTACTGTGGTACATAAAAACTGAAACATTAACATTTTTTCTTTTTCCCAATTTTTTTTGACTTGTCTCCACATTTTACAATTTATTGCTGAATTTTGAGATCGTTTTGATAAAAAATTTTTCCTTTTTCCTTTTCTTTTTTCAAAAATCTGTAGTTATGTTTCATTATTGGTATTGTGCAACCGATCTGAACAGCTCTTACTTAATATAGAGCTGAAAATGCCCAGTGATGTTTTCTTTTTCATTGTAACTAGGTCCTGGAATATGTTTTGAAATGGCAAAATCCATGTTTCAAAGTAAAATAGCTGTTGAAAGATACAGGCAAAGTTGAATCTTCTGTCTTCTGGCAAAAATGGCATAAAAACTGAGTTGCTAGCTCAAATTCCTGGGTTTCATGGAATTATGATTGAGGCACTACCCTTGTAGTGGCCGTTTCAAGTTTTAATGATTGGTTATGAGACATGTGCTGGATATTGGGCGGTAAGTTGACACAGATGTATGTTGACCTGTTAAGCGGATAGCTTGCTTCGTAATGTAACATTTCATGACTTTTTACGTCTTTCTATTACATTCGCAACATATCTTGAACTGGTTTAAAAACTAAATGGTGCTGGTACTACTACTATTAAAATCGTTAAAAGAAAGACAAGACAGTAATATCAAATGTACTCTCAGGTTTGCCAAGATGCCAGATTTTTGGAGTAATCAGTGAATGTTCATTTTCCACTTGAAATGACAGTATTAACATTTTTCTTAAATCTACTTTTTGTCAACATAGTTCTTGATCAGATAATTTTGTTTATCAATTAGCTGTGCAGTTCAGTGTTTTTTGTTTTCTACAAATGATTACTTGGTTCTTGTCAAGGTAGAAGGAAATTCACGTATTTTTTGTTCTGTTCGAGGAGGTAGTGCATCATTGAAATGGAATTGGAGACTCTCAATTGACTTACCATTTCTTAGATTATATGTAGTATTGACAGTGACTTGTGAGGAAATTTGTATTACTTATCTGTTGAGGTGTACAAGAAGTTAAAAGGGTCAGGGTAGGAGCTCTTTGTAACACTTGATTCTTTTCTGCTAGGTTTCTTGAGTATTTTTATTTTTATTTCCTTTTCACCTGCTACATGCCCTTCTGTCACAAATAAAAATCTCTCTTAAAGTAAATATAACTAATTAGGCAGTATTTCTCATAAATCAACAGAGCAATACTTCAAATCACCTGCAATGACCCTAAACGAGAGGTTCACTTCATATCAGAAAGCCACTGAAGAACATAGTACCCGGCAAAAGAGCCCTGAGATTCACAGGTATGTCTACTATTGAGTGGGGGTATAAAAATGTTTTGATAGGAAGATACTGTTTAAATTACATTATATTAGAAGTGAGCTGTCATAACACAAATGAATTTTGGCTTTATTCCTAATTTAAGCCTTGAATAAATACATTTCCAGTCTTAAAAACATCTGTTACTTATTGTTTAAGTTTTCAGTTTATGTGATTTAAACTAGTTGTAACTTGATCACTTCCACTATTGGGTAAAATAGTTACCACACTTGTTTTTTGGGAGAGGTTTGGATGCCTAGAGTAACCTTTGTATTTATTTCTATTAACTTTGTAAAATGAAAATATTTGAGAGAGAGAACTTAATGAAAAGAGCATGCGTGTAAAGGTCAGACAATTATGGTCAAATCCTGGCTCTGTTTCTTCATTGCATTGTGATGAACACATTATTGCTGAATTTTTTTTTCCATCTACAAAATAAGGATAATGTCTTTTTTTGCAGTGTGGTGGTGACAGTAGTATTGGTTATATGGTATGTAACTCTGCTTAATGTAAAGTAGATAGGTTTTCGTGGTAACTGCTGAAGAAACACTGGGAAGTTGTAACTGATACAAGATTCAAAACACCAGGAAAGGCAAAGGCTGAAACTAAAGATCTATAGCATATGTACAGGTTTTGTGGCTACTTAGGAACAAATAAATTGATTTCTTTTTTGTGTTTATTGAGGATATCAATGTACTGTAATTATATGATGGTTGACTTAGGATGGTATGTTAAAACATTTTTCTCCTTTGATGAATAAAATAAATTTGATGTTTTAAAAGTTTAGGCTTCATTCATATGTAAAAATAATCTCTTTTAAAGATTTATTTATTTATACAAGCACTGGGTACAGTCAGAGGCGCGGGGGGGGGGCGGGGGTGTGAGAGAATTCACCAGAGCCAAAGTGGGGAGCAGAGCAGGCAGAAGGACCGAAGTACACTGCTGAGGGGAGCAGTGGGCGGCAGGAGAGGTCTGTGCGCCATGTGGGACCCTCCTCCGGTGGCCGGGGAGCAGCCGGGGATCGAACAGGTGCTGCAGAAGCTGCTGGCAGCTTCGCAACCCAACGCTCAACCGCTGCGCCACCGGGGAGGCCCTGTAACAATAATCTTGCCCCGGCATTTTAATTTACTTAGTGGGCAGAGTTTTCTTAATTTGTTTTAGGAATTAGGCATAACAATCTTAATTTGATAAATTAGTTGGCTGATTGGGAAAGGTAGAGCTGCCTACTATTTCCTTTACAGAAATGTACAGATCTGACAGTTTTTGAAACTTTAAAGTTAATGTGACTACAAATAGACTTTATTTTACATTAAGGAGAATTGACATCTCTCCAAGTGCCCTGAGGAAGCATACCCGTTTAGCAGGGGAGGAGAGAGTTTTTAAAGAAGATAATCAAAAGGTATGTTTTAAATGAACTCCCTCCCCCCCCCCCCCATGTTCAGCTTAATGATACTATACTAAATATAGTTTGGGCAAAATGTATAGATATCTGTCATTTTTTAAACTTATAAATACTATGGTATTGTACATACTTCTCAGAGGAAATAATAGCTGACACTGCTGTAATCCAGGTTAAGCCAGCAGTAATTTTAAAAGATGATGAAAGAAGGAACTTAGTTCTGAGGAAAAGGTACAGAATTGGTAGACAAAGGAAAATTACAAAAGTTAAAGATGCACAAAGTATTTATAGAGTTTCAGTAAATGTGAGGTTAAATGGTTGAGCCAGAATAAATATCCCTTCATTTATGTGTGCTTTAATTAATATCTCTAGGTTCTTCACAGAGAGAATAAGAAGTAATTTCTGTGCTACTGGGCATTTTTGGTCAGGACTAAGAAACGAGCAGTCTAAGAACTGATTTACAAATGAACAATATCTGTGGATGCAGGGTGGGGGAGGAAAGCTTTTAAACTTAAGGAACCCTGTGAATGGCTGGTGGAGTCGGGGTGGGGCTTTGAGAAAATGGACTTCAGTTGTTAAGGAGCTTCTCATAATTTGGTAATTCAAAATCGACATTTTCTGGGAACACTAGTTTATATGATAGACTTAACAGTCTAGTAGAGATACTGGGGCACTGTTAACAAGGAAAAGGTTAGGGAACTTGGAAGTACTGCTTGGTTCCAGTTCTGGCCATCACAAGTACATTTGTGATAGTTGGAAAATAACTTCGTGGATGTCAGTTTTCTAATTAGAAAAATGCAAGTATATATGTTAAGCAGAATTGTTTAATAATTGTACTATTATGAAAATATTGGTACTTTAGCATACACATTTTGTAATAGGGCATGCTATTAACATACTAGGGTATTTAGCTAAGAAACAAAGTGGCTTCTTTGGGGCGTGTCTTAGAAAAACGAGTTGTACTAATTTTTGCTTTTACTTTCAATACCTTGGATTCAGTGTTGTTTTTGTTTGCCAACAATATAGTTTATCCTTGTGCTCTGATGGGGTATCTTGTTTTTCTCCTTTTACTCAGACCAGATTGTGATTTGTAGGAGAGAAAATAGTGCTTACTGATTGATGGATAAGAGGATATGACATTGTTTTTTATTCTTCATCTTCTGATCTAAATGAATAACATGTATCTAAATGAATAACATGTGTAATGTATAGGTAGTTCAGTTTACAAAGTACTTTCACTTAAATTATTTTCTGTGGGCTTGCTAATATCAGGTGAATAGGAAGGTTTTTGCTCTTGACTAGGTTTTTTTTTAACTTTGTTACCCTGGGAACAAATAGGTGAGTAGTTGATATCATTTGGAGAGAACTTTATGCTTTCATTTTTATGAATGCTTATTAATATTAGAGCTTCTAGAATTCCCAGAGTAAGTACTTATTGTTGAATACTAGCAAGGATGTCCACATTGCTTAGCATCTTACTGATGTATCATTTTTCTTCATTCCTAGATGCCTCTTTCCATCTTCCTAAATTATATAGTATTTGAAAAAGCAATGGAACAAGAAGGAGGTGAATTGTGACCCAGTTAAACTATTGTCCGTTGCAATACCTGAATTGAGAAGGGGCAGTATATGGCCCGAGATACTGAGTACAGGATTGGGAATAATATCTTTCTGGCTTTGTTTGTACCCTTGTTCAACTTCAGTTGATTTCATTAATCATTCTCCTCTTGCATGTCATAGAAATTACAGAATTCTTACTTTTGAAGTGGTTTTTTTTTTTTTTTTTTTTTGGGTTGGTCAACTTGTTTGGGAAGAACTTAAATGATAATGAGGCTTAAGTAATGAGATTACTTTAGGATCCCTTTATAGGTGTAAGGCAAAACCATAGATTATATAACCTCTGTCATTGTTCAACTATTTTAAAAAAATGCCTTTTGCAAGGATGAAGGATGATAATGACTGTGTGCTGAGTGGAAAAATGACTATCATTTTACTGTACAAATGTTTTTTATGGTTGCTTTGAACAAAAAGCTATGATAGTTAACTTTTAAATAACTTCCTTAGTCCTACTGCACTTTGTGTACACAAATGTTTAGTAAAAACAGTCACATACTTTTTTTTAAATAAAGACTATGGAAGTTGTATGTTAATATCCATTCTTTCTGATACTGAAATGTCAGTTTAGAAACTGGCATAAAATTTGGAGAGATATATATGTACATACTTTTTTCTATATCTCCCTGAAGTCTGTATTTTACATCTGTCTTTTTATAGGGAGATAAAAAATTAAGGTGTGATTCTGCTGACCTTCGGCATGACATTGATCGTCGGAGAAAAGAAAGAAGTAAAGAACGTGGGGATTCCAAGGGCTCCAGGGAATCCAGTGGATCAAGAAAGCAGGAAAAACCTCCAAAAGATTACAAGGAATACAAATCTTATAAAGATGACAGGTAATTGTTAAAACTGTCCGAGTTAGGTTTTAGCTTCTAATTAGCCTTTAATAATTGTCAGCTTAATTGCTTTCAATTTTGATTGTGTAATCGAATGTTTAAATTTAAACAATTAAAATTATTTGTTTTACAGCAAAAATGTATTTGTCTTTTACACGGCTTATGGTGGATGAGGACAAAAACTTTGGAATAGCAAGCTAACACTGAAAAAAAAAATGACAAATTAATGTGTCCTATTATCCAGGCTACATCAGGAGGTTGGACTTCAATGCAGTGCATTTCTAGAAACAGTTTGTGTAAGAACTTTGGTTCGTTATGCTTGATTCCGCACTTTTTCAACTCATAACACCCAGAGTACAAAAATTTTAAAACTGATAACTAGTGGTTTAACATGGGAGAAATGGGGGGAGGAAGGATTAGTTTTTATGAAATAGCAATATGTATTAGTCTTTCAAAGTAATGTTTCCATGGATACTGTTAGCAGTGGTAAGAGTATTGCAGGTATGACCTTTTCGGGTATTGCATTAGAATCATAAAAGTGATCATCATAGCGTCATATAAACAATAGAAATACTAAGTATCATAGATAATCGTTTTTCTTGCTATTCATTAGGTAAATGGTGAATTTTACTTGTGTTTTTTTTTTTTTTTTTAATTTATGATCGGTATTTGTAATGTCATATGCTTTTTATTTCTATAACCGTGTTGTGGCCCAAACCATACCAACTGTTCTCACCCAGGGTGTACAAACTGCAGTCATTTTGAAACTTGACCTTAAAAAAGTCTTATTTGTTTTTCCTACTCTCCCTTTCCTTCTTTTAAAAATAACAAAGTTAAAGATATTTAAGAACTGAACTTTATTCTTGAAGTTTCCATACTGCTAGTTTCTAACTGGCAGGTCATAGCATGTTTTTCAGTAGTGATGTAAAATAAATATTGAAAGAGAATGGAAACAGATTGTGTCAAAGTTTAACACCCAATCATTCTAGTTACATAATATTAATAGGGGATAGTTTTTTTTTTTTTACCTGAAAAGTATCCCTCTTATTATAAGATTCAACAGGGCCAGCATCTTTAAAAACTGCACATTTTTTTGTTTTCTTTCTTTATTTTGCAGTAAACATAAAAGTAGAGAGCAAGATCATTCTCGATCTTCATCTTCTTCAGCATCACCTTCTTCTCCCAGTTCTCGTGAAGAAAAGGAGAGTAAGAAGGAACGAGAAGAAGAATTTAAAACTCACCATGAGCTGAAAGAATACTCAGGCTTTGCAGGAGTTAGCCGACCACGAGGAACTTTTGTAAGTAATAAAATTACTTTGCATGATTTTATAGGACTTAGAGTACTGTAAGAGTACTGTATATAAAGAAGTAAAATATGTGATTTAGATAGTCATTCCTACATTGAGTATTAGTCTTGAAAAATGAAATAGCATTTTAAGTATCATTTACGTTAGGAAATAACATTTAGGGGGAATGAGAAGGGACTGGAGCTGGTACATTACTTTTTTTTGTACACAGATTAAGAGTAAATGATTTTGCTTGATTAAAAAAAGAATGCTTTTTTGAGATTTAGCAGTATCTATATAAACTAGGGGCTTACCATTTGTGCATATATTTCAAGTCCTTGTTTATATGTGCTCCAGTCTTAGAAATAACACAACTTTTTATTCTAACATACGCTTATGCCCATGTTTTTATAAATAGATAATTATTAATTTACTGGCCTCATAGTGCATTTTCATGACACTAATTTCTGTATATTCAGTTTTTTCCTTGAGAATATCCTGTTACTAGTAGGGTCATTTATTCATTTGGGAATGAGAAGAGCTTTGCTCATACGGTAGCAAGTGTAGTTGAACACTTGGGACTCTTACGATAATTCAGAGGAATTAGATGACTCTTTGGGGTTAGTAAAAAGGAAAAGAACTTATGATTATTTGAAAACATTAGTTCAGGTCATGAAAGTGCAGTACTCTAACTTTAGGTTGAATGTGCGTTTCTGCCTAACCTACTCAGCTTTTAGTAGGCAGAATTTTTTTGCCTGTGATCTAAAATGGCCTTTCCATCCTCAGTTTGAGATTTAGGAAGGAAATAGGTAACACGTTTTTGTTACTGCAGTTAAATTAGAATTTGCATGTAACTAAATACCTTTTGATTGCATTACTAAATGATTTTGTTAATGTTAATCAGTTTCGAATTAGAGGCAGAGGAAGAGCCAGAGGAGTTTTTGCTGGGACAAATACTGGTCCAAACAACTCAAATACTACTTTTCAAAAGAGACCGAAGGAAGAGGAATGGGATCCAGAATATACCCCAAAGAGCAAGAAGTACTTCTTGGTGGGTGTTAGAAATCTGTGTTTATTTGGTTTGCATTAATTTTCAAAGCATACTGGGTGAATAAATTTGAGTATAGTTATCCACTACTATGAGAATATTTCACCATAATGCCTAAAACATTTACAAAAATACATTACCCAGATGACTTGAAGTTTTGAAAATGTGGCCCCCTTTAGTCCTGACTCTGCTTTTTTGACACACTTTATAGGCTGATCAGGGTAAACTAAAAATATACCTGATTTGATGGCCACATACAAAAAAGAACATTATTATATATTTCATACCTGTCTATAAGACTGTATAAGTGGACAGATATGAAAACTTCTCAAACATCACATCTAATTGTCTAAGTAAAAGTCAAGACAAGAATTCTTTTATAATAGTACATGTAACTAAGGGTCTAAGGGCACTGTTAAGGGTTCTTTGAATTAAAAGGAAGATGAAACGTTACATTATGGAAAGGTTGCTAGATATTCAAATTTGATACTTATTGTGATGTTTTTCCTTCTAAAGTAGTTTTTTAAAGGATGAGGGATCTCTGAATAATGATGGAAATTTTCTACAGTTTGATATGGGGGAAAAGGATCCATCCTGCCTTTATGCATAGACTTTATACCTAAACTGTTATGAGAAACAGTAATTTTTTGTCATAGCTTCTTAGGGAAGTCATGTTTCAGGGAAAAGTTTTGAAGACTAGTTGTTTTATTGAAGCAAGGAGGAAAATTTAATTTGCCTTGCATTTCACTTTTTATAAATATAATGTCCATAACATATCTTTTAAGTGGTTAGAGCTATATTGTGAAGTAGCTCTATATTTTGTTTAGAAAATGGACATTTTAGTTGTTTCAAAAATTAATTTCCATTTGCCTCTTTTTTGGGTGCCTTAATGAGACTAGTATTGAAACAAACAATCTAAATATATATGTTGGATTTCCTCCAAAGGAGGAAAATGGTGTATTGCAAGCAGAGTGTGGTTAGGAGAAACTATATAGAAAAATGTGACTTAAATCTTAAGCTTAAAAGGTGACTAGGTATAATATAGGTAGCAGAAGGAGTAGGTATAGATATTTGCTAAAGGAGATCTGGAGAGAAATAGAAAAAATCTAGGATCTATCATCTTACTTGTCACAAAAGCATGAAAAATTATCCAGTGGGAAGAGAAGTGATTAAAAGGCCAACTATTCAAATGTGGGGTGAGGTGTGAGTGATAATGAAAATGAAGGACATGTAGACCAAATGTGAGAAAGATCAAAAAGTTAAGAGGGAAAAGAAAGTGAGCAAATAAACAAATAGTAATTTTTAAATATTTTACCATATATCTAACTTAGGGCACCTTTATTTTTCTAAAGTGTTCTTTCAGAACCTGGTCTCAGTTTTTACATTAAATTGGGACATAATCAGTTCAGATTGACCTCTAATTGCAGAGTATTTTTACTTGTAAATCTGGGAAGTATAATTTTAAGTGTAAAGAAGCGTAATTTTAAGAATGTTGCCACTTACAAGCAGTAATATTTTATAGGTTGTGATTTTGGACTCTACTTAAAAATTTTCATTTCTATATAGAACATACATTATCTATATCTGTTACAGACGGGTGGATTCTAGAAGTAAAATTACAACAGTACATTATTTCTTATAAGTCAACTCCCAAAATTTGTTACTTGGTTCTTGATGAACCGTGAAAATGACAATTTTTGTTTTTACTTGGATATTTGAACTTAATAGATTTTGCATCTTCTGTAAAGATAATTGACTTTTCATATAGCTGGTATTGAGCCTAGAAATAGAAACAAATATTATTCACAAGAAATGAGTTTGAGTATCTACAATATCTTCCTGATTCTTTCAGCATAATCAAACCAGCATGGAAATTTTGCCCATGTTAATGAAACATTAATAATAATAGTTAACACTTAATGAGCAAAGTACTGTATACTAAGGCAGCACTGTAAGTATTTTAGATCTGCTAACTTAGATTTTTGAAATGACTCCTTTTGAAGTGGGGCCATTGTTCTACTTTTACAGGTTAAAACAATTGAAGTACAGAGATCCAGCACCTTGACCAAAGTTATATGACTAGTAAAAGTGGGTCAGTATTTGGACCCATGCACTGAGCTCCAAAGTAAGGACTCTGTATTGAGTAATAGTTACATTTGCTGCCTTCTTGTATGAAATTTCCCATCCCCAAACTTAGATTTTTGCAGAGCTGTGGTAATGTTTTAATAGTAAGTTTTCCAGGAAAGACAGTAAGTAGTCCTCAGGACCTAAAATTCTGTGGAGGAAGGGCTGAGTATATGAAGAGGTGGAGAAAGTGGACACGTGCTCTTTGTAGAATTGATGTCGTCTTTGGAGAAAGAAAATTACTAGTTCAGGGTTAAAATTTTGATAAATTAACCCTTTCAGTCTTCACCATTCAAGACAGAAAGATGAGTATTCAGAAGATTTTGGTTTCGATATGACCTTTGTTAACATTTTGGTTGTGTTCTATAAATATCTAAATCTTTGGCCCTTTCTTATTTGAATTTTTAAAAATTGTAGGAAGACTAAAGTGTAGGAAGACTAAAGTGTAAGAAACTGAGGATTGAGTATATGCTTAGCATCAAAGTGTCACTTAATTTGTGGTTAGGACACCCTCTGTAAAACACAATGTAATCTTACAATTACTATATTCTGTACTGGTTTCAGATCACTGTTTCATTGGAAAGTAGTGGTTAGTAGTGTCTAACTTTGCCACTGCTTCTCAGTTTCTTCTTAGCTGCCTCTTAAGGTAATTATTTACTGCTACCATCATACCTGGAAAAGATATTCTGTGGGTGAATTTTGCATCTTCCTTAAAGATAACTGACTGACTTTTCCAATAACTGGTGTTGAGCATAGAAACAAAAATATTATTCAGAAGAAATGAGGTTGTGCTATGAACCAGAGACACTTTATGAGGGGAGGGGGGCGGGGGGGGGAGGGATTGGGGTCAAAATAAAGGGGTTGCAATTGTTTGGGGAATATAAAAATAAAAAAAAATTAAAATTAAAAAAGACAAAAAAAAAAAAAGAAATGAGGTTGTGAAGGGGTAGCGGAAAGAACTAGCTCCATGGCCTTAAACAAGTTAATTTCTTTGTGCTTCATTTTTTTTTTTACCTCTAAAATGGGATTAACTTTATTTTACAGGGTCCTTGTGAGGATTGGATGAATAAATATTTGTAAAGTAGTCAGAATAGTTCCTTATCCTTAGTGAGTACTATATAAACATTACTGTTGCCACCATTTATTGAGTGCTTATTTGCTTGTCAGACACAACGGGCCAGGCACATTTTATGCATCATCTGTGTTCTCTCAAGCCTGTCTCTTTTCTAAAAAATGAAGAAGGCACACAGTTTGTGTTAAGATCTAAAACCATACCTCTCCAAGACCTGTTTGCTTTTCCCCACAAATCCATGGAATAAGCACTATAAACAAAAAAAGACGGACTCTGAAATTGGGTAGACTAGAAGGACCTGAAATTACGTAATTGCAGGGAAATCATTTTGAGTGACAGACTACTTAAAAATAGTGTATTTCAGGTTTATGTGAAACTCATAGACACAAATTTATACTTTTGATAGTAATGAAGTCGTTCTTAATGAAATCATCATGCACACCTCTAGACAGTGATCTTTCATTGGTTGTGAAAGATAGATATTAGATATTGGTAAGTGCTCTTTGATATAGGCTTTGATTATATGTGTAACAGCCTCTTTTTTTTTAAAAAAAAAAGATTTATTTATTTATACAAGCACTGGGTACAGTCAGAAGTGAGGGAGGGTGAGAGTATTCACCAGACCTAGAATGGGGAACAGAACAGGCAGACCGGCCAAATACACTGCTGAGGGGAGCAGTGGGAGGTCTGTCGAGACAGGAGAGGTCTGTCGTGCCATGTGAGACCCTCGCTGGCGGCTGGGGATCAAACCGGTGCTGCAGAAGCTGTGGGCAGCTTCGCAGTCCAGCGGTCAACCGCTGCACCACCAGGGGAGGGCCCCCCCCTTTTTTTTTTTTTTTTTTAAAGATTTATTTATTTATTTATGCAAGCACTGAGTACAGTCAGAAGCACGGAGGATGAGAGGATTCACCAGAGACAGAGCAGGGAGCAGAACAGGCAGACTGACGAAGTACGCCGCTGAGGGGAGCAGCAGGCATGGCAGGAGCGGTCTGCGAGCCATGTGGGACCCTCCCTGGTGGTTGGGGATCAAACTGGCGCTGCAGAGGCTGTGGGCAGCTTCGTAGCCCAGCGCTTAACTGCTGCGCCACCAGGGGAGGCCCGTAACAGCCTTGCAAGTTATGTAGGGGGGTGATCTGTACTATATGAATATGCACAATGAAACATAGTCTGTGATTTGAAAAGGTGCTCATACCACATAATATTTGGGAAAAAGTCTTAGTCTGAGGTGGACAGCAGTTAAATTACATTACAGGAGAATAGGCTTTTTGTTTTGTATTTGGGAAGGTGATACTCAAATACTTCTCAGTCTTGTAGGTTGTTTTGATTAGTGGGACAATTTGTAATTTGAGAAACATCTGTATTTCGATATTTTTTAATAAAAATTAAGATTGAAATGTGTAATAGCTGCAGTACTTTCAGGTTGATGAAGAAGAAAATAGGTAAAGCATTACTCCATGGGCCATGCCATCATGCCATCATGATTTGGCATGTGAGATACCCTAGTCCAGAAGACTGATGTGTAATATTATTGATTTAAATTTATTTATTTTTTAAGGGTTTATTTATTTATGCATGCAAGAACTGGGGTATAGGCCAGAGGTCTGGGGAGGGTGAGAGGATTCATCAGAGACAGCTGGGAGCAGAACAGGCAGCTCTACTGAAACACACTGTTGAGGGGAACAGCGGGTGAGACAGGAGAGGTCTTCTGTGCCATGTGGGTAGTTCCCTGGCTGAGGATCAAGCTCTGCTGTAGTAGCTGTGGATAGCTTCGTAGTGCTGCGTCTTAACCCCTTGCACTCCAGGGAAGCCCTGATTAAATTTAAATCTTAATAGAATTTTAAAATCTATGTGTAAAGTGAAAGTCTTACAATCTTCTTTATTTAGTAAATGTTATTGATGATATTGCTATGACATTTTTATGACTATCACATCTTTTTGACTAAGTGTTTTGGGGAAAATAGGGTGTTTTTTTTTGCATTATATGCAGTAAATGGTAGTGGACTTAGGTTGCAATAATTAAAAGCAGAAAAATCAAAATGCTGAAAATCAGCAATAACTTGGCAATTGAGATTCTTCAGAAAAATGGGAATTTCTCACTGCTTTAAAATTATTCTCTGGGATAGAAGATACTTTTGCTTAAAAAAAACTCGGTTTTGTTGTGTTTTGGAACATTATAAATCTCACAAACCCAGTCTTCAGAGTATTTATTCCGTGACTTATGGTTGGGGATATAATCATCCTCATAAGATAGACATTTCAGTGATGATTGCTTTTAACCTTCCTGTAGCATGATGACAGAGATGATGGTGTGGATTATTGGGCCAAAAGAGGAAGAGGTCGCGGTACTTTCCAACGTGGCAGAGGGCGCTTTAACTTCAAGAAATCAGGTAGCAGTCCAAAATGGACTCATGACAAATACCAAGGGGACGGGATTGTTGAAGATGAAGAAGAGACTATGGAAAATAATGAAGAAAAGAAGGACAGACGCAAAGAAGAAAAGGTAGAAATTTTCAACTCGTTAGTGATTTTAATAGATTTTCTTCTCTGTTGGTTTGGTGGACCAATTAGTTAATTATTTAATTTTTAAGAACAGTGTTTATTATGGATCATTTTTACCCTTCACACTTTTGCTTATATTTTCTTTTGTTTTCTTTTAGGAATAGTAAATCTGAAGTGAGATTGCTACAGAGAGCAGAACTTGCACCCACCTTTTTTTTTTTTTACCTGATTTTTGTTTTCAAATAAGAATGTAAGCATTTTACTTAAATTTTACTGTTTGCAAGTAGCCTATAGAAATTTTGTTTTAAGTCCTCAAATATCTTTAAAATAGTAGATTGTATGTTGAAAATTGTACTGAAATAAAGTAGAAAATTGTTACGTACCATATTTGTAACTATCAACTTTTAAAAAAATTCTTTTACTGTTTTTGTTACATGCAATGTAATTCTGCTTTGTCTATAAGATATGGTCAAGTACAGCTTTGTGAAAGTTCTGATTCTCTTCCTCTTCCCTCCCTGTTTGTTAATGTTTATTCTGAAGTAAGCGTTAGCTCTACATACAAATCCCTGAAGAGAAGTTGTTTATAGAGACCACACTAATTATTTTAACTGTATACATCTGTGACATTTTCTTTAATTCAAACACACTACATTGTAGGGTGACTAATTTTTGAAGTGTACAAAAGCAAAAGGTTGTTACTTTGGTAAATAAACTAAGCTAGTTTAACATGTCAGCAAATGTTTAAGAGGGAAAAAATTTTTTTTTTGTCAATAGCTAAAACAGTATGAGCTACTAAAAGTTCGATTGAAATGTTTGAGAATTTTTTTTTTTCAATATTGAAAGCAAGCATTGACTTATATAAACCATTCTTGCAAGCCTTTACTATTTGGGTTCAAAATTCAGTGTTCTTTTTCTATTCTAAAGTTTGAGTCATGGTCTTAGGTATAGGTATCCAGCTAGGTATCAGCTATTCATTGTGAGGAAATTGGTTTCTAAAATCCCATTCCTTCTGAATGTCTTAAATAAAAAACAATAAGACCTGTAATCCTGATGTTAGTATGGAAGAGGAATATTCTACAGAAAATCTTAGATTAAAAGAATGTACCTGAATTCATATCTTACGTATTTATTGAGTTTTGCGTCAGCTAAAACGTTAGTTTGTAGTCTAACCATAAGGAAAAAAAAGCTACCAATGTACTGTTCATTAGTAGTATTTTTAGTAACTATTTTTTGATTTTCGAAGTCATCAATAAAGTTTTGTCAGGAAGTTTGTTGCATCATTGATTGAACTTGGTTTTTATTTTTTCCCTTGATATCAGTAGGAGTTTGTAAAATGCCTTTTCTTTTTCTTCCCAAGATTTCTATTATTCAGGTAAAAAGTCTTACCAATGTGAATTATCTTTGTGTTTATGCTGATAGCTCTTTAAGAATGAAAATTTGAAGTAGTAAATTTCAATGTTAAGTCTGTTCACAAATAATCAAATTTCTTTGTTAACTCAGCAGTTGAATTAGTTGTATATGTTTGCATTAAAAGGAGATAATGCTTACTCTGTTAGTGTAAACTTTTTAAAGACCTTACATCTTTGGCTCTTTCATTCTCACTTGATTTGCAGTGCTTCTATAGCACCTGAATTGCAACCCAGGGGCATTAAGCTAACAGTTGCTGGAGGGGAGAGGAGGGAGAAAGGAAAACAATGTATGATGACTATTGGCTCTAAGATCTTTAGTTGCATGATTTCTTCTGTTAATGTCTTTCCGAAATTATTTTTTAGAGCAGAGGAGATAGTGTCAAAGCAAGTGTGTGTTGCATTAATCTAGACAATATTCTTCTGGTTAGAAATAATATCTGATTACACATAAAAGCAACATGCATTTCATCTCCGACTTAGGAGGATTTTTTGGGATCATTTTGTTTTATACAATTAAATTTAACCTTTATTTTGGCAGTTACCTGGGTAGGTACTAAATCTATGCTAACTTAATGTGCAGTTTTGCTTTTCTACTTAAGACAATAGAAAGAAAGGAATTTTTTGAGAAATCACTTAATGGGGAATGGGAGTAGTTAGCTAAATCCTATCAGCAGGTTTTAAGTGCAAATGCACTGCTTTAACCCAAATACATACATGATTTGATTCCTTTTACTCTAACAAAATTTAGGAAAGCCTGTCATACTGGGACATAACAGGAAGAGTGACTGTGAGAACTCTAATAGAATGCCATTTGAATGTTACCTTTTTTCAGAGCCAAGCATATAAAAAGTAGCCTGTGTATTTTTAAACCACACCTTCACACTTCATGACGTTATAAAAGCTGAGTGGTTCCTCATTAAGGGTATTTATTTACAAGTGCCAGAAAAATCTTAATTGATTACCTATATTAAAAGACTTGTGTAGAGGAGAAAAGTAAAAATGAACCAAAGGATATTTTCAAAAAATATCCTTTTAAGAGTGTTTACGAAGGCCATGACTCAGTCCTTAGATGTGTATACCTTTAAACAGTCCAGGGATTTTAATATAAAAAGCAAAGTTATCTTTTCCCCATTACAGCCTTCTTTAAAGAGTTGTTAATGTTTTCTTTTGTCACAGTTAAAATCAGCATTGGGGTTTAAATTACAATTTGAGAAAAAATATTACCCAATAAGAATGAATGTAGATGTCTAAACGATTCTTACTCAGTGTGATGTATAATGCAACAGGGACTCTTGTAAATTGTCATATGCCAATAAACTGTCATAAGTGGTAAAGCTGTTGTTTGTTACATGATTTTTAGACTATTTCTGTGTGTTTTCTGTACAGCTGATTTCTGTGGTCTAGCTAAATTTTAGAATATTAGCTCACTTGGTAGGTAAATAAGTGGAATAATGGGGGAGGTGTTGATAAATACTTTATAAAAAAATCTCTGAAAAGTCCTCTTTTTCTCTTGTTCCCCTCAGAAAATGGGATATTTTATAGCAGATAATTCCAAGTTATTTTTAGAGATTATAGGAACTGCAGGTTTTTAGTCTGGTTCTGCTTTTCCTGTATTAGTAATAAAGGAACTTATTAAGCATAATATCATGGGGAAGTTCTTTAAGGGGAATGATCTAAGTCTTGCCATGGCCCTGATAAGTTCTTTGAATCAGTCTATCAGCTTTAAATAGAATATTCTCACAGAAATGTGTGCCAGGACAAACACATTTTAACTCATACAAATGGTAAATTCTTAATAATTTCATCCCTTTAAATATACTAAAGCAAAAGTAGTTATGCTGGTAAACTAAGCTAGTTTTAACGTTTCAGCATATGTTTAAGAAGGAAACATTTAAGGGGTGTCCCTGGTGGCACAGCGGGTTGAGCGCTGTGCTGTGAGGATGTCCGCAGCCTCTGCAGCGCGGGTTCAATTCCCTGCTGGCCAGGGAGAAACCCACGTGGCGTGGCAGATCTCTTCTGTCTCGCCTGTTGCTCCCCGAAGCAGTGTCCTCCGTCCATCTGCCTGTTCTACTCCCTGCTCTCTGATGAATTCTCTAACACTCTGGTGAATTCTCTCACCCTCCCATGCCTCTGACCTGTACCCCAGTTCTTGTATAAATAAATCTTAAAAAAAAGGAAACATTTAAGACCTTTCTGTGCTCTCAAGTTTTGGGGTAACCTTAATGTTCTATACACATTTCTTGCATAAGAATACGCGATCTCATTTATTTGGGACATTTGTTTAACTTTTTAAAGAGTTTACATAGTTGGCTTTTTTCTCTCGGTTTCAACTGAAATCCTTTTGAGATACACTTAAAGTTTCTGTTTGGAAAGAGGTAGTCCTGTCTCAAGAAATTGCTAAATGGGGAAGGCAAATGGAGAAATTTCATTGTCATGATTTTTGATTTTACCTAGACTCAAATCTCTAGCCAAAAATACACATATATACACCCTTTAATTTTTAGAGATTTTTTGTTGCATACATTTAGGGTTCTCAAATGATTAAAAATCATTGAATTTGGACTCTAGTGTAATTCAATTTATTGGGGTAGATAATAGAAATTAGTCTTTCAGTGGTGTATGAAGTGGGGGGTTTGTTAGTAGGTTTCTCAGTATTTAGGACTATATAGAAATTTGTTCTTTCACTGTCTGACTCAAGAGCCTTAAAGATAGTCTTGGTTTATGAGCTGGATGCCCTATGTTGCACAAATGTTCAGTAATGGTGAGTGTATCAGCTATGAAAGAAGCCATGTTGTACTTTTATTAAGTGCTAATTCTCTGTTACCTAATTATACTTCAGCCTTTAAAAATGGATCCCGGGCCTCCCCGGTGGCACAGCGGTTGAGCGCTGGGTTGTGAAGCTGCCCGCAGCCTCTGCAGCGCCAGTTTGATCCCCGGCTGCTCCCCGGCCACTGGAGGAGGGTCCCACATTTTGCGGGGACCTCTCCTGCCGCCCGCTGCTCCCCTCAGCATTTTACTTTGGTCCTTCTGCCTGCTCTTCTCCCTGCTTTGGCTCTGGTGAATTCTCACTCTCCCGCGCTTCTGACTACCCAGTGCTTGTATAAATTAATTAATTAATTAATCTAAAAAAAAAGTTAAAAATGGATCCCACTGGTATACAAAAGAGAACAGTCAAGTTTATATTTCACTGCCAGGACTAGGGAAAAAACCTAAATTATGATAGGTACCTCAGAAAGAGTTTTCCTATTTACATATTAGGGGTTTCACAACAGTGAACTGATTTGCAGACTTTTAAAATGTGGACAGTAATATTGATGGTTGCAAGTAAAAAGGAGTTGGACAAATGACTTTTAATATTCCCATGTTACGTATTTCCCTAAGAATTGGAATTACTTTTTCTCTTGGGGTCTTCCAACTTTCTGCTTCAATAATAATGAGCCCTACCAATCGTAAAAGTAGATGATGGGGGACTCCCCGATGGCGCAGCGGTTGAGTGCTGGGTTGCGAAGCTGCCCGCAGCCTCTGCAGCGCCGGTTTGATCCCCGGCTGCTTTCCGGCCACTCCCCGGCCACTGGAGGAGGGTCCCGCATAGTGCGCTGACCCCTCCTGCCGCCCGCTGCTCCCTTCAGCAGTGTACTTTCGTCCTTCTGCCTGCTCTGCTCCCCGCTCTGGCTCTGATGAATTCTCTCACTCTCCCGCATTTCTGACTGTACCCAGTGCTTGTATAAATAATCTCTAAAAAAAAAAAAAAAGTAGATGATAGTAGATTTAACTGGTAGTAACTTGACAGGATTTACATTCACATGATGAATTATATTTAACAATTTCTTGGTACTGTCAGTAATCGCAAATTTCTTGGAATGTAAAGAGCCACAGAAATAGACTGTCGCTCTTACTGTCAGAATAGGGGTTTACTTTATATCTTAGAGAGTCCGAAACTGTGGAAGATGATAATTTTCCTGTTGTACTATACTAGAAAGGGGAATCTATTACCTTTTTATTAAGCTGCTAGGTTACTTAAAATGCTGCCATAAAGGGAATGTTTAATACGTTCTCTCTTTCTGGAAGAAGTTGAGTGTCATCACCAAATGTAGGCAGTAAGAAGATAAGAGTAAGATACAAAATTTAACTGGCTAGTGTCTGAACAATGATCTTTTTATACATGTCTTTGGTAGTGATGTTTAACTTCCAAAATCACAGTGGTAAAGATGCTGAAAACTTGACCTACTGTTCAAATAGTCTTCTCATTTGGATGCCTTGTTGCTTAATTTCATCCTTTAATTGCCATCTGTGGGGTGTTTCTCAACTATAAAATTACAATCATTTTTAAGCTAAATACCCTTACATGTTTTCTTGTTGTCTAAACTTGAGTCAAGATGAACTGTAGGGATTCCCTGTGAGCTTTTTGCCTGCTTTGCTTATCTTACTCATTAACCTATCTTAAAATTTTATGCACTAGTGAAAATTTATAAATTCCTTTTACTCATTTGAATACACATTTGAATGCAGCACATTCTTTTAGTCTAGCAACTCATTCCACATTATTGTCTTCCATTGCCAGAATATTTAGCATTGTGCTTTGTGTGTTACATAGGCACACATGCACGCACGCACACAGTATGCATATGATTAATGTCCCTTGAGTGTAAATAGGAAAGCGTTGCTTATGGATAGAGATTCGATTGGTATATGTCAATTTATTTTAGGGCTGTGGCTAAAACCTAATTCAAAATAAATTTTTATAAATACCAAAAGTCAGATTGCAGTGAGCAGAAGTGTTACATTGTTTTTTTTTTTTTTTTTTTTTATAGAGGCATGCTTTATTTGTTTGCTGGTTTGTTTGTTTGTTTTGTTTATACATGCACTGGGTACAGTCAGAAGCGTGGGAGGGTGAGAGAATTCACCAGAGCCAGAGCGGGGAGCAGAGCAGACAGAAGGACCGAAGTACACTGCTGAGGGGAGCAGCGGGCGGCAGGAGAGGTCTGCGCGCCATGTGGGACCCTCCTCCAGTGGCCTGGGAGCAGCCGGGGATCGAACCGGCGCCGCAGAGGCCGCGGGCAGCTTCGCAACCCAGCGCTCAACCGCTGCGCCACCGGGGAGGCCCAGAAGTGTTACATTGTTAATCTTGAATGCATTGCTCAGGCTACCTTATGTGTGGTTTTGAATGTACCACGGTTTTACAAACAGAACAGTTAACATATTTAAAGGAAGGGGAACCAGGACCTTCAATTCTGAAAGTGGTATGTGAATAGTGTGGAAAAGATATGTTTACGGTAAAAAAATTAACATAGATTCATTATTGATAGCTTGATGATTGATGTCAGTCTTGAAGAATGTAGAGAGAGAGCTTTCCCATAGAAGAGGAAACAATGAACAAATCATAGTACCAGAACGGCATTTGACATACTGCCTCGTCCAGCCCTATCATTTTAACATGTACCATCCTGAAAGGATGGAACCATGTCAGTGTATGTATAAAAATAATAGGTACATAGGCTTTTTTATTAACTGAGCTAATATTTGATACGTAGTTATTTTAAAAGTAGAGCAGACAGCTTGGGAGGAGTAGGTTTTCTGCTAGTGGAAGTATGCAGGATCTGATTATTGTCAGGAATGCTGTGCTATCTGATGAACATTTTTCCATTTCTCTGGATTTGCTCAAGAGCTACACTGCACATTCAGGTGCCTGTTGTATTAAATTGGATGTAGTCTTTTAAATAGCACTGGAAGTTTAAAGTATACTGTACTACTACTCCTGAGAGGCTTCAAGCACAGAATAGAAGGAGAAAAGCTTGAGTGTTTTTGTTCTATCTGAAATGTAAAACATGGAAGTGAATTGTCTGGGTGTGTGCATTCCAATTTAGAAATCACCCTTTCATGAGAACCCTTATGGTTACGGTCCGAGAGTCTGTCACATACTTGGAAAGAATGTATTTACATCATTATTCTTAATGGTAATTTGAGTTCACTTAACCGCTAAAACTCAGGCTTGTGTTACAAGACTAATGGGGTTCTACTAGGCAGTTGGCAAGATTGAGTACCCCTGTTTCTAGCCTTAGTCCAAATCTGCCCTCTTCATTTTGTGAATTCAGTGAAAAATGTGGTGTGGGTGAAGAGATGAACAACAAGTTCTCGGTCATCCAGAGCATGGTGTGATCACTACAGTGTATGACTAGGGATTTTGGAAAAATGGTAAAATAACATCAACCAAATAACAAAACCAATTACTTATGGACAGAAGTTAAAGTAGGTGATAAGCTTTTTCTACAATTACCCTAAATATTAGTGTAACTACCAACTTTGTTGTTACTGGTTTCTTGTGAAAGGAAGAGTTGGAGTAGCATCTGGCAGACTTGACCAAAGAAGAATCCCTAATTTACCCACTGATACTGGCGGTAATAAAGAGACTGGAACAGTTTACCGCAGTGAATTCTCCAGACAGCTTCCAAAATTACCTATTAGGGAAAATAATCACTGAGGAGAAAATACAGAAAGTGGGACCAAGTTAAGCAGGACTGAGACAAGACCTAGCTCAAACTGGGAGGGGAACACAGGACAGTCTTGGAAATCAAGATGCATTTCTGAACACGACTCAAAAATGACATGAAAGAGAGTCAGGAAGCTTTCTTGAATTCATGTCATTGAAAAACTGCAGGAAATTATTTCACATTAAAGTGATAATAGAAAACTGATGTCAAAGCTTGTAAAAGACTAAGAACATAATGTCTGAATTAGTAAATTGGAGGAAGACTGAATTTTGGGGAGAGGGAGGGAAGGCAGAGAGAAGGAGAGGTGGGGAGTGGAGAGGAGGGGAGGGGAAAGGAGGGGAGAGGAGAGGGAATTTGGAGTCTGAAGGAGGCTTTTGTACTGATCTGTTCTTATGGGATGTGTTCATTCTGACCCTATCATGTGCCTCATTATTAAGAGGCTGCGAAGGGTGGAGGTTTTAAGATGACGACTTATTTACTTACTAGGACAAAAGCGAAGGGTAAGGAACTTGAGAAAATTGTAGTTTACTAGTAAACAGGATTGCTGATCTCTTTGCTCCCTACTTTCACATTGTCGCTCTGCCCTCTTGACCCTATTTTCATCCTTTCATCTCTCAGATAACCGGATCTGAACCTACAATCCCTACTGCTCTGCCAGTTGCTGCTTAGTTGCTTCCATATTCAATTATTCAAATACCGAACACCTCTCTTATACCAGACACCTGTAAGTCACCTGTAAAGCACTGGAGATAAAACGTGGATCAGAAAAAGTTCCTGTTCTGGAGTTTGCAGTCTAGTTTGGCGGTAGGGGGGGGCATCAATATACGTGGGTGATCAGTGCTATAAAGAAAAATAAACCCAGGGAAGAGGCGTAATTTTTGCTAGTCCCATGAGCTTAGACATTCGCTGAATGAACGAATGATCCACAATAAACCGCGGCTCCGTGGCATTCTGAGAGGAGCGCCCCGTTTCGGGAGCGTTAACCTGCGAAGATGTGTGGGGTATGAACTCCGGCTCTCTAGCGGGACTCGAGCCCATAAACAGACCCACAATTCCGGGTTCGACTCGCGGCTTTGAGGACACCCGGGAACCTAGAGCGCGACGTGCGCGCGCGCGCCCCGCCCCAGGGCGGCCTTCCCGCCCGGCCGCGTCAGCACGCCCGTTGGCTGCTTCGCGGAGCGCCCGCCTTCCTAAAGGGGCGGAGCCCCCAGCGAGCCGGCTCATTTAACCGTAACTAATG